>NC_138998.1:7350387-7817887 GCF_964374135.1 Grampus griseus
GTACTGTATGAGAACGTGTACTTGAATTCAAATGTAAATATAAATAGCTCACAGGATTTTTTTTTCCCCTCTGAAATGTCAGAGAGTGTATTAGGAGAACCAATTTACAATCAGCCTTTATGTTTAATTGGATAAACATATGATCCACAGAAAAATCAAGACAATAAACCAACTTTAATATTAGAAGTGATCAAAGATGATAATACAGTATTTCCAGAAGAAACATACTAGAAAGTGTGGCAGAATTAGTCTTTATGTTCTCATGGAGTTTACAGAAAATATTATTATAAAGTGGCATCTCAACTATTTAGAGTCACTTGAAGTATTCATTGCCATTATAAAATAAAAGGAGTACAGAAAAAGGTGTGTGATAAAATAACAAAACAGTTATTCTGTATGTGTTTCAAATCATGAACTTCTTCAAGTTCATATATTTTTAGCTAAATGTGAAGAGAGTATTTCTAAATTACTATATTTAGAACAAGCTAATCCATTACAAAATGGATGGACTCTGAAAGTATTTATCCCAGTGTGGGGATGTCCTTTAAAACTCATGACACTTCATCTGGGGTAAGGAGGCCAGATTCACCATCAGAAAAAAGAAGGAGAAGGAGAAGGAGAAGAAGAAGGAGAAGAGAAGAAGAAAGCACATTCTCATGAATAAGCTGGTCAAAGACTCTATAAAATAAAACATAAAATGATTGGTGTCTAATTCAAAGGGGACATTAGCATATTACTTTCTTTTGCAATTCTTTTCACTAACAGAAACAAAATGATTATAGATAGACTCAAAAATTCCTTTTCTTGAAGAAAACAGGCATAAAATTCTTACTATATAGAAGTCAAAATAATTCAAATGTTATATGTTTCTCCATTGTAAGTCTCCAGACTTTATTATTGGAAATAGCACTCATATTCATCACCTAGGCTGGACATCACCTCCTTGAGGACAGTGAATATTTTTATTAATTACATTCTAAAACATGTAGTAGATATCAGGCAGATTGAATAAGGAACATGCTTTAAGACACAATGGGAAAATCAACTCATGAAAGCATGAAAATTCAGTTTTGATTTAGTTCTGAAGGTTGAGAACATAAAAAAAATCGATATTCCTTAAAAGAGTGAAGGAGATCCCAATTAGGGCTTTTCAAGTACATCCTTGACTAGTGACTGTCTTGCCTGATTTCACCCAAGGTATTTTTCCATTTCCCTAAAAGTAGAGGGGGTCCTGAGATTTATGAACTTGCCAGGAGAACTGCAGAAACTTAATTCTTAATGTCTGTAGAATCCTTTGGAGGCATTTTTAATATGATTTTTGAGGAAATCACCATATTTTTTTGTTTAAAAAGTTACTCTGTTCAACTGTATTTGAAAATATACAGAAAAAAATCCTTAAAATACCGTTGCCTTCTAAAGCCTAGTACCAAGATCAGAGGTAAAGATGTCAAACACCACTGAGCTGAGGGAAGAAACCACGAGATGCAGCCTGGAGGGGAGGCCACGGAAGAGGAAGGAGGAAACATTATCTGCCTCAGGGTATCTACCCTTCATCTTTTCCTTTCTCTCTTTATTTTTTTAGGCACAGAAGAGAGAAGAGAGAGAATGAGATGATGTGAGGGTGGTGGTAGGGATATTGCGGGGAAGGAATCACAGTGGTAACGGGAGGGAAAAAAGGAATGTGGGTCTAATACACAGGTGCTAGATACTAGCGCAGATAAAGCAGAAACTAACACATCACTGTAAAGCAATTATACTCCAATAAAGATGTTAAAAAAAAAAGATCAATAACGTTGTCTGTGGGAACTTTGGGATGTCAAACCTCATAAACAGTTGCTGAGAATTTGTGCACACTTAAGTCCTGGGGAAGCAAAGAGAATTATTTTCTTTGAGGATGAATTGCAATATATAGAATATGCAGTGGTCAAGAGAATCATAGTCATATGTATAATTCCTTCCTTCTTAGGTGAATTCATTTAAATATTGGTCTAAATGTTCTATCCTTTTCTCACGAATTATCCACTGTAAATAGCTCAGATTAATGACTCAGTGTGTCCTTCTGCCGTGATACCTACGTCCACACAGTTTGTGCCTTTCTCCCCTGCTCCCTCTTCTCTAAATGCTTTATCTCTATGAGCCTCATCTGCGCACGAACACAGCAAAGTTACCTGTGAGCTATTCTTCTAGATTTCAAAACCCATTTCAGTGTCTCACTTTACAGAAGCCACCAAAAGCCTTCCTCACTCTGGGTTCATGAGATATTTCTCATTTTTCTCTGTAAACTTGGCTATGGAAGCACTTCCTTGCCCACTTCAAAAAGTGTCACAGATACTAATTTAAAAGTATACATGCAATCGTTTAAGTGAATTTAGTGATCAGAGGAGATCTGTTATTCACAGCATCTTACTCCTGATAGGCTCATTTATTTATAGATTCAAGCTACCGAATATCTATGTGAAAACTGAAGAAGAACTGAAGGAAAGCCATGTATCTTTGCCATTTGCATCCACCCTCAACAAATGACAACTTGAAAAATACGTTGCTAGGAGGGATCATTCATTTTTCCCTGAATCTTAGTTTCTAACCCTCTAGTCACTGAAAAATAAGCAACCTTATAGAAATGAAAGAATAAGAGCAAAAAATATGAGCTGCATCCTCCAAAGGACCTAATTTAACCTAGAAAACTCTAAGCCAGTGAAAAAGTCTCTCAGAAAGCAAAAAAAAAAAAAAAAAAACAAGTTTTCTTAAAACTTATGTTTATTTATATGACGAATTGTTCCAAAAAATAAATTATTCATGTGGCTCACAGAAATATATACAATTTATAAAAACAAATAAATGAGGACATTAGAACAAGTAAGACTAATAAAAAGGCTATGTGGCTGGGAATAGTATCTTTCCTTAAAATACATGCCACAGGGACTCGTACTCTTGCTAAAAAGACGTTGAACATTCAGCTTTGAGCATTCTTAAGCCAGTTCACGGAAAAAAACACAAGCCATTTCACATTTCCAAAATCTCTTCCCCATCTAACTCTCTGGTATTGGAAAATGTTGTAAATTCTTTAAGCCTGAGAAACGATTACATTATATAAGATATTATACTTTGGGAGCAATTAACATTTAATTGAAGTGATACTAAATTATAAATTGTGTGTGTGTGTGTGTGTGTGTGTGTGTGTATCTATATGAATGTACATGTTGGGATAGAGTTTGGGGAACTGTTAAAGAAGGGAAACAAAGAAATAGGAGGTTACGAGCACAGCAGATGCACCTTACCTAGCCCCAAAAGCTTCCTCATGCTTCTTTGTGATTCCACCCTTCTCCATCCCCTCCCACTCCTACGCAAACACTGACTGGCCAGAAGCATTTTAAAATTCAAGTTAGTGTAACATTGTTCTATAGATAACTCTAGGCTTGTGGCACTCAAGTTATCTCCAGCATCAAGGGGTCAATATCATGACCCCTCACATAACAAGAAACCATTTTGGGTATTTATTCTAACAAGGGAAGTAAATTCCTGGACAATCCACTAACTACTGTTTATAAAACACTGCCACTTTATAACTTTCTGAATTGAGTTTCCCAAATGGTGTGTTCTTAAAAAGCACAAAAGTGGTTTATATCTCAAAGTGAAGTCAACCATAACCATTAAGATCTTAATCCTAATAAACTGAATGCCTTACAATTTATCTCCAATTTTTTTGTCTTTTTGGTACGCGGGCCTCTCACTGTTGTGGCCTCTCCCATTGCGGAGCACAGGCTCTGGACACGCAGGCTCAGCGGCCATGCCTTACGGGCCCAGCCGCCCTGCGGCATGTGGGATCTTCCTGGACCGGGGCACGAACCCGTGTCCCCTGCATCGGCATGTGGACTCTCAACCACTGCGCCACCAGGGAAGCCCCAATTTTTTGTCTTTTTAATTAAACCCAGACTGCTTAGTCAAAACAAAACGTGTAAATTCCAGTTTCACTACCTGTAAAGTGTGTGGCTTTTGGCAATTTATTCAGCCATCCTGGGTTTCAATTTCTCCATCCACGAAGTAGGAATAAAAACATCTAGCCTGCAGTATTGCAGAGATTAAATAAACTAATATAGGTGAAAATACCAAACATAGCATTGAGTTTATGGTTACTCACTAAATGTCAATTCTCCTCTCTTTTTCTTCTTTCAAAGGAAAATCAGAGTAAAGTTGAAGGAAGAACACGGGTTTTGCAATTGAAGGATGAGAATAAGAGTCCGTCCCTTTCATGTACCAGTTTGAGACAACATATTGAGGCTCTCTAGGGTCCTCTGCGTCCTCTTCTCTAAAATAGGGACAATAGCCCGTCAGGATGGCTCCAGCAAAGAAGCGCGGCGAGAAGAAGAGGGCCGGTCCGCCGTCAAGGAGGTGGTGACCAGAGAATACACTGTCCACATTCACAAGCGCATCCCTGGAGTGCCTTTCAAGAAGCGTGCCCCTCGGGCGCTCAAAGAAATCCAGAAGTTTGCCAGGAAGGAAATGGGAACTCCAGATGTACGCGTTGACACCGGGCTCAACAAACCTGCTGCGCCGAAGGAATAAGGAACGTCCCGTACCGTATCCGTGTGCGGTTGTCCAGAAAACGTAATGCAGATGAAGATTCACCAAACAAGCTCCTGCCACCACTTTCAAAAATCTACAGTTAATGTGGATGGGAACTAACTGCTGATTGTTCAGTAAAGTTATAGAACGGCAAAAAATAAATAATAAATAAATGACAATAAAAATATTTAGGAATGATCACAGGCCAAGAGCGACCCAAGTCACTTCCATTCAAGGTATCTGGTATAACAAAATTAAAGAGATAGCAAACAGTGTTATATAAACACATGAAAATTTATTTTAATATTTATATTAACAATTACAAATGGGGGATAAAATTTTCCCCAACTTCATCAATCTACTTCAGAAGACAGTATCAAAAGTAAATTGTGTAAAAAGTCTAACTTAAAGAAATTTGTACTTGGAGACCTAAGGAGGTCAAAAAGCAGTATTTCAAAGAGCTGTGAATATCTTGTTATGAGGTGGGCATAACATAGGATGACTTGGGGATTCCTTTGAAAGTGAAAATAGGTATCAAAGAATAAAATTGTATAATTATTAAAGTATTTACTTTTTTATTTTTGACTAGTTCTACTACATCAGTGAACCTATAACCTTTCTTTCTTCCAAAACTATTTTGAAACATAGCATTATTTCTATGAGATAGTATCTATATATTACCAGAAAATAAAATAAGCACCTAAGCACAATGATTTTTCATTATATTTTCACGTATTTGTCATGTATTTAGCCATATTTGTCTATTACACCAAGTTGCTGGTATTATTCTAAACAATATCTCTTTTGTATCTATATATTATTTAAATTTTTTCCATCAAATTGCCTGTAATTTTCCTCAACGATGTATTTTATGGTAAATAAATTTGAAATTGTGGGCATCTTCAATTAACTCTTTGCTATAGACCATGAAAAGTTTTCATTGAAAAGATACTCTGTAGTTGCTGAAATACCTTGTAGACGTGACAAATTCTGCTATACAGAGGATATTCTCAATTCTATTTGTCCCCCAAATTTTGCTACATTGACAATATCTCAATTCTATATGTTGAAAAGTGTAAATATTTCAGTTCAAATACCTCATTGGTCCTCTCATTTTTCTTTATTCAGAATAATTACCTTCAAAAATTTCTATAATATAAAAAATTTGTCATAAAAGGTATCTCTAAAATTCTTTTCAGTGTTTTGTCAAATGTAGGTGCTGCAAAATCACAGATCTTTTCAACTGCATTCAGTTTCAGTACTGATAAATGTATCCAATTAAATATAGAAGCTTCATCAAAAAAGTCTTCCAAGTTGAAATACTTCAAAGGAAAATTCTTAAATCTAGAGCTGAGTTTGAGCTCTTATTGTTTAATTTTTCCCCTTGCTTGTCTAGTGATACATTTCAATGTATTCTTGTCTTACAGTTTGGTTTACAATCCTCGCTATCCACTAAAATGAAGTTTTTGATACTCTGTTTATTAAATACTCTGATTAAATATTTTCAAGTGATTTCAAATAAAATGAAAAGAAAATATAAATGCTTCATTCAGAAAAGAATAATAACTGTCAGACACTTAGATTGCTTACAAAGCATTCATTCAAAGGCTCAGACACTTTAAAAGTATGACTGATGACAGTAAAAAGAAAAACCATGTATTGCCATGCCAAATGTTTTTTCTGTATTTAACAAACATCATGTAGTGTAACTACTGTAACTAATTCTTCATATATAAACATACTTGGTAACTTTGACCATTACAGCCTCTACAGTGATTGACAAAACGCACCATTTTGGGGGCACAAAAATGTACTATGCATTCACTACATCCAAGTCCAAGCACATTTCTTTTTTTGCCTTTTTTTTTTTTTTTTTTTTTTTGCGGTACGCGGGCCTCTCACTGCTATGGCCTCTTCCGCTGCGCAGCACAGGCTCCGGATGCGCAGGCTCAACAGCCATGGCTCACAGGCCCAGCCGCTCCGCGGCATATGGGATCTTCCCGGACCAGGGCATGAACCCGTGTCCCCTGCATCGGTAGGCGGACTCTCAACCACTGCGCCACCAGGGAAGTCCCCAAGCACATTTCTTCCTTCTCCATACATTGTTTAATTTAATAAATATTGTCTTTACTATGACACTGTGCTCTACCAAAACCTACATTTGTCTTCTCATCACAAAACAAGTAACTTTATTTTTAATGATCCATTTAACTGAATTTACAATAACATTTAAAATAATATATGATTTATCTTCTATAAAACAAACTTTGGAAAGCTTTACTTATATCCATAAATTTGATGCAAAAACTCAAATATTATTAAGATTAACTGATTTTCCATAGAAAACCCTGACGGTATTAATAGTTATGAAGCTCTTCTACTATTGAATCAATACATTAACTACTGTTGCTTCATTTTTTTCTACATGTATAAGAAAACTCAAAATAAAAACTGAATAAAATTTTCAACAATAAAATAGAACTACTGACACATGCAAAAAAATTACTTAATTGCAAAAGCATTATGACAAGTGAAAAAAGACGGACACCTCCACCTTCCCCACCCCCCCACCCCCCGACACACACAAAAAATGCTACATACTGTATGATTTCATTAACCTTACAACCTAGAAAAGGCAAAACCACAGAGATGGAAAACAGAATAGTTGTCCTAGGGACTGGAAGGGCGGGGGAGGGTACTGACCTTGGGGAGAGGGGGGAGAGATACTGTTCCAAATCTTGATTGTGGTGGTGGTTTTATGACTGTACATATTTTGCAAAATTCATCAAATTATACACTTGTAAGGGGTGATTTTACTGCATGTAAATTATACCATTATAAACCTCACCAATGTAATAAATAACGATAATTTATTAAAATAAGAAAAATTTGGCACAAATTCTAAACCCAATGACTCTACAGTATAAGTGGCACAGATATGGATCTGTGGTCCCCAACAAAAATCCAATAATACACACATGCAAAAAAAAGAAAAAAATGACTATTACACACACACATTCTAAAATTCTAAATAAAACATTAACAAGTAAAATTCTAAGTGAAATACTAAGTAAAACATTAACAAGTAAAACCCAGTAACACGTCCAAGAAACTTTTAATGAAAGAATGCCAAGAGAGTTTATATTATAAAATCTGTCAAAAGAATCTATCATATTAATTAATTCAACAAGAAACATAGAATTATTTGAATAGATGATGAAAAGAATTGATAAAATTGCTTAATAAAATAGGAATACATGACAAAATCTCTTAATAATAAAATATTTATTTCTCAAACTAAAAACCAGAAAAATACTTATTAGAAAAACGCTAAAATATTCCCATTAAAGTCAGGAACAAGAAGGATATTCTTTATCATCACCATTTTTATAGTATTTATAATACTAGCCAAAACAACTAGACAATAGAAAAAAAAATTAAGGGGAGAGGGACTTCCCTGCTGGTGCAGTGGTTAAGAATCTGCCTGCCAATGCAGGGGACACCGGTTCGAGCCCTGGTCCGGGAAGATCCCACACGCCACAGAGCAACTAAGCCCATGCACCACAACTACTGAGCCTGTGCTCTAGAGCCCGTGAGCCACAACTACTGAGCCACGTGCCACAACTACTGAAGCCCGTGTGCCTAGAGCCCGTGCTCCACAACAAGAGAAGCCACCACAATGAGAAGCCCGCGCAGCGCAACCAAGAGTAGCCCCCGCTCACGGCAACTAGAGAAAGCCTGCGCACAGTAACAAAGATCCAATGCAGCCCAAAAAAAAAATTAATAAAAAAAAAACTAAGGGGACAAAAAGTAAGACTTGTGAAAATTGGAAACAAGAAAACAAACTTTTCATTATTTGACGGCAATATTGTTTGTTACCTTAAAACCTCAAAAAAACAATTGCAAAATTATTACAAAGAATAATAGAAACTTAGCAAGCTGGCTGGTTAGAAAAACAATAAAATTTAAGAATCAATAGCCTTCAAATAAATAAACATGACTGAATTAGAAAAACTAAACGGTGGAAGAAAAGAATCCATTTTACATAACCGTTACAAAGATGAAATTACTAGGAATCAAATAAAGCAGAAATGTGCAAGAGCTTTATTGAGAATCCCAAAAAAGATGTGAAAGAAATACGTGGCAAATTTTTGGATATGAATTTTCAACATTATAAAAATGTCGTTTTCCTCCAGGAGATTCCATTAAAAATATCATCGGGGTTTTTTTCCACTAGATAATCTGATTCTTAAGTTCCTGTGGACTTCCAAATAAGTATGATTAGCCAAGTAAAATTCTGGGGGGAAAAAATGGATTGAGACTTTTGATGCACATCATAAAACTTCTATAATTAAAACTGTGGAACTACACATAAAGAAAAAAATAGATGAATGTAATAGGATAGCAAGTCAAAATATAGAAAGAATTACATATAGAAATATGGAATATGATAAACTAGATGTTTCAAATCAGTGTAGAAAAGATGAATTATTGAAAAATATTGTTAGAAAATTGGATAGGAATCTAGGAAGGAAAAATTTGATCCCTACGTTGTACTCAATAGATGAAATGACAGAACTTACTAATAGAGGAGAAAAAATTAATATACAAAATGAAACTATGGTAGAACACATAGGATGTATTTTTTAAATAATTTCAGAATAGAAAATACCTCTCTAAGTATGACACAAAACACAGAAATCATAAGAGGAAAATTGATTAATTCACTTACATAAAAATAAAAAATCCCACCAAAATTGGAGAAAACATATACATTAACACCACCAGTAAAGTATTCATTTTGTTATTCTGTAAAGAGCTCATAGATGTCAAAAAAAGAATGCCAACAATTTAATTAATAAAGGGCAATGAATATGAACAAATAATGCCCAGGAAAGGAAATTCAAATAGAACTTAAATATATTAAATAATGCTCAACTTCACTTACAGTAAAGTAAATGTATGTTAAAAATTATAATAGGAAGCCACTTGTTATCTATTAGTTCAAAAGCAATTCAAGAGATGGAAAAAAAGAACAAATACACTGAAATGCTAGGCAAATATTAGCTATTATTACTATCTTTCAAATAATTTTATAACGTTTATTCAAATCAAAAGTTACAATACAAAACAAAAGCTCCAGTCCCAAGACATTCATTCTCCTTCACAATTAATGGAATCACAGCAGAAACATTTATTTCTGTGTCGAGATAAAAAAATATGCCCCATTTAATCTTCTACCTGATTCTCTCCATTGGAGGAATAGCCAGAATATCACACTTAAGGACAAGCCACTTCCTGTCAAAGTGGGTACTTGACAGTTTGATAACATCTGAACTTCTTACATGGATCATTTTTTCTAGACAATCAAAATATGGAAAGACTGAAAAGCACTCTGGTCTCAGTTCCCTCTAGTTCAATAACTAGAGTAAGAAACTGGTTGGACTCACAGGTACAATAAGGAAATCTGTCCAAAAGACTTATTAGAACAAAAAAAAAAAAAAAAGAAAAACATGAAAAAAGAAAAGAGCTTTAAATTAGATTTGAGAGTTAGAGAGCTAGGTACCCTTATTTCTGACTGTAAGTTCATCGTAGAGTAAAGGTAAACGATTGCTGTTAAAAGTGCCTGACACTGGAGAATATATTTCTCCCAATAAAAGCAGACTCAAAATAGGTAGAAGAGTTTCCTCTGTAAAACACTAACAAGGTAAAAATACAAAATGATGTCACTATAACAGCCATGAGAATTAGAAGATCTTCTATGGAAAGATTAGCCTGACAACAAAAATATCACAAGGAAGTTCTAAAGTCAGCAAATTCTAAGCACCAAAATCTCAAAGAAAATGGGTTTCTTTATTTTTTTAAAAAATGGACGGTAGATTTTCTTTGATGAGCAAAACTGCTTTGCACAGTAAGTGCACTTAGTAGTTCCAGATATAAGTCTTAAATACCAATCTAAACACATCCTTAAGTGACAAGTACTTAAAGCATAGTATATCAAAAGAGAAAAAAAAAGTAGCATATGAACTAGAAAGGGCTAAAATCTTTAAAGCAGAAATCCCTTTTTGCAAGAGTTAGAAACAAGAAATGATATCACAGATTGCCCCAGTCTGTTTATACTTACTATTAAAAAACCACATTTTAGAGGCAGTGTGATATAGTAGCAAAATCACAGGCTATAGTAGAAAAATCACAGGCTACTGGGATAACATTAGAAAAGTTCTGAGCTTGAGTCCTGTCATCTGGAACAGAAAGGGGACTGCCTGCCTTCTTGCTGTGTTGGGTTGTGTAGGAACAGATAAAGCACCAGCACAGCACACAGCATGCAGGCAGACATGCCCTGAAGGGTAGTCACTATTATCATTAGTTTTATAAAATAAATTAGTACTTCAACCATGTGAAAATGAGGGGCTAGAAGCCAGTCTAGAATTATGTCTCAAAACTAAATTTAACCACATAGTACTGTATAAAAGGAGTACCGGTTACTACTGAAGGGAAATAAAGACAATTAATATACAAACCTGGACTTTAAGAAATATGAAATTCTTCTACCCCAAAAAACATTTATTGAGCAAAGACTTTCTTCCAAGTATAAGTCCAAGTGAGGAAGACTTGAAGGAGTTGATGGCTGAGCGTTGAAATCTGAAAGCAGATCATTACAGCACACAGAGGAGCTGACTGGAGGGATGGGATGGGCAAGGTAACATGGCAGCAGAGAGGAAATGTCACCTGGCTCTACTTGGAGCCTCACAGAAAGGGTTTGGACAGAAGGGGACCTTCAGGATGGGTACCATGCAGAGGCCCAGGATGAGCAAGCGGGGTGTTTGGGGTGAGTATGTCTGCAGCCTCAGGAGGCAGTGGCTGGAAAAGATGCTGCCAAATCATCTTGGGGTTAGATGACCCAAAGGGCTTTGGACATCCTCCAAGAGGTAGCAGGGAACCGGTGGGTAGTTACATGATTAAATGATGATAGCGCTTTTAAGGAAAATCACTCTGGGGACAATGCAGACTGAAGGGGGAGCAAGCGGGTCGGATAAGAGCTTATGGCCACGGGAGTCTAGACAGAGTAAGGTTGCAATTGTGTCGCTAAGAAACAGGATCCAAACTAAAGTAAAAGCAAGGAAGAGGGAGATGAGAAGCCAAACTAGGGCATTTCTAAGTGAAATCTCAAAGACCAGATAACCAATCTGACGCATGCGCAGTCGAGGCCGACTCAGATTTCTAGCCTGAAGAAATGGGTGGGTGGTGATGCCAATTATGGGGCCAGAGAAGAAATAGGCTTCATGGGCTAGAAAAGATTATTAGTTCATTTGGGGACATGTGAATTTTGAAGGGCTTGAGGGAGATGGATAGTTGTACTAACAGCTAAAAAGGAAAGCAAAATTTATCTTCCAGGGAATTTATAAGCCAAGAACTACGTTTGACTGTTTAAATTATTGAGAAAACTCTTCAATCACTTCAGTTGCTAAGTATGAACTATAACACAGGTAAAGTTGAAGTCTCATCATTTTTGTTTGTAGGCTCTGCTAAACCAAAATGGATTTAAAAACTTAGTGTTTAGACTGTATCAGCAAATATGTATGGCCCGGGTGAACGGACTATCTCTGCAGATGTTGCAGTTCTGTACCTCTGTCTGTTGGCATTTCTCCAGTGGCTTCACGGGGATGGAATTCTAGCACACCCTCAATTCTTTTTCTTCTCCACAGGCGTCATTCTACAGTACAACACAGGGGTGAGCAGCCCTGGAGGAGAACAGCACTCACCTTGTGGTCAGAAATCAATCTTTCCCTTTCCTAAGAGAAAGTTAGCTTCCTAGGCAGAGCTGACATCCATAAGCAAATGAAGAACACGCAATTCCACTGCATAATAGGGGACCCTTGTTCAAGTGTAAAGCCTTTATTAGGACAGATAGTAAGAAGTGTCTTGGTGATTTGGTATGCACACCTGGAAACACTGCAAGAGGTAATACTTCTACATGTATAACTGAATCACTTTGCTGTACACCTGAAACTAAATAGCATTGTTAGGGCTTCCCTGGTGGCGCAGTGGTTGAGAGTCCACCTGCCGATGCAGGGGGCACGGGTTCGTGCCCCGGTCCGGGAAGATCCCACGTGCCGCGAGCGGCTGGGCCCGTGAGCCATGGCCGCTGAGCCTGCGCGCCCGGAGCCTGTGCTCTGCAGCGGGAGAGGCCACAACAGTGAGAGGCCCGCGTACCGCACAAAAAGAAAAAAAAAAATAGCATTTTTAATTAGCTATATTCCAATATAAAATAAATGTTTTAAGAAAATAGTTAATTAAAAGCATCTAGACATAGGGGCCAGATACACACA
Source organism: Grampus griseus (assembly GCF_964374135.1). Taxonomy (NCBI): domain Eukaryota; kingdom Metazoa; phylum Chordata; class Mammalia; order Artiodactyla; family Delphinidae; genus Grampus; species Grampus griseus. The sequence goes on from NC_138998.1 coordinate 7,363,281, forward strand.
CACACACAGTACAATAATATCTTGCTTTTTCAGTGGCAAGACCAAGCCAATGTAGCTGTTTCCCATTGAGACCCATGGGCTTGAGGGACTCTCAGCTTTGTCCAGAGAGCCCAAGCTGAAATTCAGACACTAATACTGTAAACCTTAATGGGTAGAAGCTGAAAAAATGGTAAAAACTCTTGTGAAAGCTGCAAGTAATTTCTAGCTAGAAAGAATGAACACTTTAGGAGGGAAGGGGGAAGGGGCAATATAGGGGTCGGGGATTAAGAGGTACAACTATTAGGTATAAAATAAGCTACAAGGATATATTGTACAACATGGGGAATACAGCCAATATTTTATAATAACTATAAATGGAATACGACCTTTAAAATTTGTGAATCACTCTATTGTACACCTGTAACATATAATATTGTATGTCACCTATACTTCAATTAAAAAAAAGAAAAAAAGAAAAAGAAATATCTTCAGTTTCAAGGTTGACATTTCTCCCATATCATGCATCAGCCTGTGCAACATGGGAAGGTTGAGAGCTTTCACACCAGGCATACAGGACAACACATTTCTCTTACCGAGACATGGGTGTACCACCTCCGATGGCTTATTATGACAAAGCACCCTGGTTTCAAAGATGTTCCTCGTCTGGCCTTATTGACTTTCCATTGTCCTGTTGCCTCTACATTGCCCCCTTCACGTCTTCTAAGATACTTGGTATTCTCCTTAAAGGCCCCCCTTTCCAGCTCAATGACAAGTGCTGCACAAATTGACCAAGTAAATGGAATACTGTTTTTTGCCCTTATCATATATGAGCCAATCATTCCCACCCAGAAGTCATTTACTATATGACTCCCGCCAGCTCATTCCCCCCCCAAGGAAATTATTCCTCCCTCATCTAAATGTACAGAGTCCTTCACCCTGAACAGTCGCATCCGCTTCCAACCCATGTGATGGTGATTTGTGCATACATTTATTGTCCTCTTTGAGAGAAGGACAAGCATGATTTATCCCAAAGATCCTAGCATAATGGCTTTGTATATAGTCAGCATGGATTAAATAGCATTGAAGAAATGTTTGATTGTTTGAATAAAGCAAAGATTTCCTAAGAGAGACTGTGCCCTCCCAGAGTGTGTTGGATCTGGTCTACAGGCAACACCAAATGCCAGAGCCTAGAAAAAATTGTGGGTATAACTTCCATTCTTAACATGTTAGCTATCTATCTTCCTCTATATGATGATGTCAAAACAAAATTATCTGGGGGGCTTCCCTGGTGGCACAGGGGTTGAGAGCCCGCCTGCTGATGCAGGGGACACGGGTTCGTGCCCCGGTCCGGGAAGATCCCACATGCCGCGGAGCGGCTGGGCCCATGGGCCATGGCTGCTGAGCCTGCGCATCTGGAGCCTGTGCTCCGCAACGGGAGAGGCCACAACAGTGAGAGGCTCGCGTACCACAAAAAAAAAAAAAAATTATCTGGTATTTTTAAAGACTACATAATAAAATTTTTCTTCTTATTTGTATATCTCACTCATCCAAAGAAATGCATTTCTGGTAAATACCTAAATCCAAATTATTGTAAATCAAACACTTTGTCCATTGCAGGGAAGTTTTGAGAACCCATGCAATAAGTCCTTTTTAAGATAAAGAATTCATCTTCAAAGTCAAAAGAATGAAAATAAATAATTCCCTTTCCTCATCCCTCTTCTCTATTCTCTCCTCCCTCTCCCTCTCTCGTTCTTTCTTTTTTTCTATTTTTTTAGTAAACTTGGAATAAAGTTTACATAAAGAAAGTTATTTAATTTAACTCAGTCAACCGCAATACAAGAGTGCCTAATGGGGAGTTTCTTAAAATCTGAAACATGGTTAGAAGCATAAGAAAAAGATGGAAAACATACTGTTTCAAAACAGTCCACATACGAAGCCAGTAACAGAACTGGTTAATAAAGTGGAAGCAGCTCAGTCACCTTAGAATACAAGGACCTGTCTTGCGTCCTTTGCAGATGCCACATTTGTGGTTCACCCGCCAGTGCAAATTTTGTGGTTCGCCCGCCAGTGCAGATTAAGATACCCGTACACAGACCAACAGACCCCATGTAACCTTCCTTATCTGGAAAGAGGAAGCACTCTGTCAAGAGACTGGGATTAATATTCTGAAAATATCCCTATGTCGCCCACGTTACTTGTAGATCAGAGAATGAAGAACCTGATTAACACAGCTGACTAACGTGGCTAGGCTAGGTTGACTCATATGCCATCACCAAATATAAAGAAACACCCTCCCACCAGTGAGTTGGGCCTTACATTCACCAAGACTGCAGATGCAAGCTCAGCAGAGTTTACGTGCGTACAGAATTACATAGAGCATGCTCAATAAATCTGCTTCACAGAAGAACAGACGTGAGAACGTTAGGCTTCGTATAATAGTACAGCAATGGGACAGCACCGGTAGCAGATCGAATTCTAAACTGGCGCCCGAGATTCCTAACCCCTTGTGTAAACACTCCATCTAGTCCCTTTCCCTTGAGTTTGGACAGGTCATATGATTTTAGAAGGGATTTTACAGATGTAATTAAGATCCATAATCAGTCAACTTTGAGTCAAAAGGGAGATTATTCTGGGTAGGCCTGACCAAGGTGAGCTTCTAAACGACAGGCATTCCTGCTGTTCTTTTTTTATTCTTTTTTTCAATTTTTATTGGAGTACAGTTGATTTACAATGTTGTGTTAGTTTTAGGTGTACAGCAAAGTGAGTCAGTTATACATATACATATGTATATGTGTAACTCTTTTTTAATATTCTTTTCCCATACAGGCCATTACAGGGTATTGAGTAGAATTCCCTGTGGTATACAGTAGATCCTTATTGCTTACCTATTTTATATATAGTAGTGTGTCAATCCCAATCTCTCAGTTTATCCCTCCTCTCCCCTTTACCCCAGTCACCATAAGTTTGTTTTCTACATCTGCGAGTCTATTTCTGTTTTGTACAGAAGTTCATTTGTACCCTTTTTGCAGATTCCACATATAAGCGATATCATCCTATATTTGTCCTTCTCTGTCTGACTGACTTCACTTAGTATGATCATCTCTCGGTCCACCCATGTTGCTGCAAACGGCATTACTTCATTCCTTTTTATGGCTGAGTCATTGTGAAGAAGTAAGCTGTTCTGTTGTAATAGGGCCTGGGGAAGAGGCCATGTGTCAGGAGGCGGAAGGAAGCCTCCAGTTGCTGAGAAAAACCACAAGGAACTAAATTCTGCCAGCAGCCACGAGAGCTCGGAGGGGGCCTCGAGCCTCAGCTGACAACTTGGTTTCAGCCTTGTAGTCTCCGGAAGCCCTGAGCACAGGACCCAGCTGGTCTTTGCCTGGATGTCTGGCCTACGGAAAATGTGAGATGATAAGCCACTGAATGCGTGGTAATTCACTACCCGGAAATAGAAAACTGACGTGGGAACTGTCTCTCTAAACATACAGAATGGGAATAAGAGACCACTCGTGGCATGCAAAAAATACCAACGAGCCTTTACGAACTCCCATTTGTGGGGAGATATCTATGGAGTGCTAGGTATTTCTTTGAATGTTTTCATGTAACAGCCTTTTACAGACAGACCCATACATAATGGAGCTCAATCTTTTTTATTGGCTAAATGCCTCTGATGATAGTCTTCTAACTACAGCCCAGCAAAGACTTAGGAAGTTCCCACTGTCCCCTTCCTTATTGTGTCCCTTTGCTACAGCATTGGGTACATTACCCTTCTCTCTATGCTTCCGAAGTTAAGAGATCTATGTACCTTGATGAAAGTATAAAGGGGAAAAGAAACTCCATTGAGTTTCCTCTGGAAAGGAAGTGTTTCAATTTAACAAATTTCCTTGGACCATTTTGAACAGGAGTACATAAAACATATGCAAATACAAAATGAATGTCTAAACCGCCATTATTTCTGAATACTTTGAATGGAATCTCCTTGATAGAGTCTACTGGGCTACAAACTTCCTTTAGAGCTTAGATCATGTCTCACTAACCCCAAAGAGAAAGAATTGTTCTGGCCAAATTTTGATGTGACTGGAAAATGTAGGCTAATGCACCATTTTGTTGGAAAATGGACACTTCCCTTTGAAAGTTTTATATCCTCAAAGAAATGTGTTTTTCTCAAATGGTACTCTGTGGCAAATACTTGTACTGAAAAACTATTTTTTAAAATATGTACTTATGTGTTCTGTTATTATCATTTCCTTTTGTCCAGATTAATATTAATGTACTTAAAGCAAAAGCCTATGCAGAAGAGATTTTTTTAAGTACATTAAATGTGTAAAAAAAAATGAACGATGTAAAAATAAACTATATGCAGGTCATAATGTTAACATTGTGTGTGTGTGTGTGTGTTTAAGTGTTTCAAGTGAGAAGTATGGCTATATGCAATGAGTCAAAGAATTTCATTGGAGTTACTTTTTTCCCCTAAATGGGGTACACATATTCAATATTTGCAAGCTTCTTAGTTTTTCTAAGTCTCATTTACATTCAGTTAAACATAAATCAGGAGAACATATTTCAAGAGTAAATATATGTCAGGGTAGTTTTTGTGAAAAGATTTATATTTTCCAATAGTTTTTAAAAATTATATTGAATATGAGAAAAAAGTTTCAATTAATGGTCCACTATTGACTTTCAATCCTGACCAACAGCTCACTTCTTAAATATTAAAAAGAAAAAATATCCTATTATGTTCAATAATAAAGTGTCACTAGGTGATAAAATATATTATTAACTTATTTTTTGTTGCCCTGTGATGATAATAACTCAACTGATAAATCAGTAAGATTATGTTATAGGCTTTTCTTGTCATATATTTAATTTTTCCTGGGAGAAATTTTACATGATGTTTTAAGATTTATTATTTTCCATTACAATATTAAATCAATAAAGATAATAATAATATTTCATGGTGGTTAAGTTAGCAAGGTGGTTTTCTAGGGTTATTGTTTGCTCTCTTAGTTTTTCAATGATATTTTCCAAAATAAAACAAAATAAGAAACTAACATGACTATAAAATATACCTAACAAGGCAGAAAATGTACCAAGTAAACACATTACACTTTGAGTATAATAACATTAGGCACTCTCCACTATAATTTTTATTTGGGCGAGTGGCAATTTTGCTAATTTAAAACTTTCAAATGGTTTTATCTTGCACAAGAAAATAAATGACTGCTATAAGAAAAATCAAGAGAAAGAAGGATGATCATAGGAAAAGAGTTTCAGGGATAGTAATTATACTTAATAAGTGTCAACACATACAAGATAGAAAAAGATAAACTAAATATTTAGCAGGCAAACTGATATGCCATGATGTTATCAAAATTTGTGGCTTAAATTTGCTTCATGTATTTTTTTAAGTTTCAGATTATTCAAGTCATCTTGCAATTCAAATGAAAAGCAAATAAGAGGATACAGTCCTCTTTCCTTGAGTGGGGTTTATTGGAATGAGGGGGTATCTTTAAAAGTTCTCAACAAAATTTTGCTAAAGTAAATCTTTATGTCACTCATTACTTTGAAATTTGCTTCACTTATTTTCAGATTGATTTCATACAAAGTGGTTCCCTCCAGGAATCCCACAGACCCTTGGAGAACAGACCAAGCATGCTCTCCAACAGTTTCAGTTTTACTAATATTCTAAATGCTGGTTATGTGATGATGGTCTTCCCAAACAACAATTTAAAACTTCTAACCTTCTATTTTATTCACATTAATGTGTAGTTAAAATAGAAAAAGAGCTATTCACTAGTACACCATTCCTTCTCTACATGCCTTCTGTCTATCACATGTTATAGTGAAAGAGGCAGAAGTGTCCTCACACAGATGATCCAAAGCCCCTCTCATTAGCAACTGGTACTTAAATATATCCCTGCAGTAATTCCCAGGGCTATGCTGGGAACACACTACGTTCCATTCAACTTTAAATAACAATGAGATAAGCAACGACCACTTACCAGTTAGCTCATTTTCAATACATGCACTTGTGATCAATATTGAAAGTCTTTTGGGTTTAAATTTGCAACTTCTAGAACAAACATCCACTAGAAATTGATCAGTTCCTAAGGTAACAAATAGTAGTAACCACAGTCATGCATGAAGATAGCAGTGGTGATTTTGTGTAGTGGTTGGGTGGTGGGTATGATGTCACTGGCAGGGATTTGAAATTTTATTGTATTTTTCTATTATTATCTAAGGAAGACAGATAAATAATAGCATTGCACTTCACTCATACTGTCTGACACATCTAGATCATAAAAGGGGAAGGAAAGGCTCACCAACTACCCTGAGTAGTCTAGAGGTTGAAAATAAAAATTGAATAAAATCCAGTAAATAGTTCATTTCTCCCTCATATAAACTTTTCCAACTACTCCTGAAGCGCGAAAGTCCAGGATTTACTTCCCATTGTAGTAAGACTGTGTATCCAGATGACTGGAGTGAAAATAGAGTTAGATGTGCTCTCTCACATCAGCTCCAAGAAATATGCCATCATCCTAAAAAACAATGATGCCTGAATCACTACTAGCCTTTAGAACAAATGAGTTTCTACAAGTCTTGTGTAACAGGCAGAAAAGGAAAGATAGCACGCAGAAGCAACATAAGCTAGGAGGAAGGTGTGGATATTCATAGTGAAACCAATTGATAGCTTTTGCTGGGGGTGAAAGTACAGACTCCTCATTACAGGGGAAACCAACCGGTCAAGAAGAGGGGAGTTTGAGAAGCCTGGGAATGAACGGGGACCTGGCCGTGGTCCTGAAAGAGAACAACTTGCAGACGTTTCCCAACAGTCTCCAAGAATCCACACACCATATCTTTGCTTTTAAACAGAAGCTTAAACAAGCTAAGCATCCAATAATATTCACTCTCAAAAAAATTATGTTGAAACTTCCTCTTATGATCAGATCAACCTTTATAACGCCCGGCTTCTCCTTCTCCAACAGTCTCTCCTCGAGTGTTAGGATAATTTCAGATTGAAAGGTATGCTACCTTTCAATACCTGAGAAGCAGGAATCGGGATTCTGACAAACTCATAACGTTTAGAATTCTACGGGAAGCTTACACTTGGCAATCTTGATTCTAGTTGCATTTCTTAAACTCAGATGGGATCATGCCTATCCAAAATACCTCACAGAATGAGGCTCCATAGACGAAGAACATTCTAAACTCTCCCTATAATTTACGGAGCCTTGAAACTCTAGAAGGACAGATTGGCAATTCACCAATATGGACAATTTTCATTTTCACTTCATAAAATTAATAAAAACCGAGGAATTACGGGTCCCACAGTGAACACGGGTGTCGGTCTTTCTTCAGGTTCTTTTCCAGACTTTACAAACCTAAGAGTCAAGGGGGCCAACTACACCGAAGTGTTAATACTACACCGAACCACGAGAGGAAAAAAATTCTCCGCACAAAAGACACCTCGGCAGGACCATAAGGAAACAAAATCCACTGGTGCAAAAAGGAGGGTGGGAACGAAAGTAATTTATAGGAGAAAAATCATTCAAAAAAAAAAAAAAAACCCATACAACTCATCGAAGTGCAAGACTTACGTGTTCCGTCAAAACGGGTGGCGATGGTGTCGAGGAAGGTGTTCTGGGGCGCCAGTAATCCTTTCATAACCGGCATTTTTCCAGCGTGGTGTGAAATTCTCCATCAAAGTTTGTCCAGAAGGATGGTTCGAGAGGAAAGTGCCAAGAAGGGAGAAGGGGAGCGTGATGACGGCAGGGGAGGGGGGCCCGGCGCAGTGATGGGGCCGCTCGAGAGAAGGGGGAGGATGGAAGGAGCGAAGGAGCTGATTCCAGCCGCCGCGGCTCCGGCAGGAGCAGCCCAGAGAGTGCTCGCGGAGCCCGCCCCGCACCTCCAGGCTCAGCTGGGCGCAGGCTCCCTCTCCCGCCCCCTCCACCTCCGCCAGCTCCGAGAACCCCCACCGTCCCTCCGCGGGCGGCAGAGCCCGCCAGGAGCCGCCGCGCAGCCCGCCCGCCCGGGAAGAACCCGCGGTGGCCCGGGGCGCCGCAACCTGACCTCAGGCGCTGGGGTCGCGGAGGGCGGCGCTCGAGGCTGGGCGAGGCTCGGAGTCGCGGAGCCTGCCCATCTCCCAGGGGCGCCGGGAAACGCGAGCAAGCACGACTTCCACCCCCCGGGAGCCGCTGAACAAAGACCCCTTTGTTCCCGCTCTGTCCCTCTCCCGGGGAGACCAGAGTCCCGTGGGTGTGGTATTGGAGAAGGGGAGGAGACAGGTCGGGCAGGTACCCGGCCGCCCAGAACTTGGGAGCGGGGACGTCCCCCTGCGGTGTCCGCGAGAGCTGAGGTAGCCAGGCGTCCCCGGGGGAGGTGGCCCCCTTCCGGCGCAGCTGCCGCGGCGAAGTGCCCGCGACCCGAGCAAGGCAGCCTGGAGTGAGTTGCAAGGCCCCCTCCCCAGTCCCCCGGGTCTTTCAACCGGGAAACTGATGCAAAGCGCCGGGGTCTTCCCACCTTCCCATCCTGGGCTCCGGAAGGGGTGTTTCAGTCCCTCTCCCCAAATTACCATTAGTCTCCCCAAGCCATTCTAAACTAAAAGAATATAACAAAATAATAGCTTTTTATAGGGATAATGAATGGTTTCCCACTCTGTGGTGAAATGTGAACAAAAGCTTTCTAGAAAAGTTTGCTGTTGCTATTGGTTTGAAAAATACAATGTCAAGTACAACCCGTAAGGCTGCTTCATAAATATAGTTGCAGCACAAAAGAGCCTCGCCTGCCCTTCATCTCCTTCCCCGACCAGCACCTCCAGGTAGAAAGCCTGGCGAGTCCCCGGCACGGCCAGCATCTGGGAAAACGAAAGTGGTCCCTCCCGGTCCCGCCCCCCTTGCTGGCGCGGGGACTCCCTCCCGGGAAAGCCTTGCCCAAGCCCGGGGAGCAGCGCCGCTGGGAGTGCAGGACCCCCGGAGCCGGGAATCTACAGAAAACCTGGAAGGGAAGAGGATGTAGGAGGAAAGTTGAGAGCCCGGGGTGGAAAAACAAACGTCAGCCCAGGTGCCAGTGCACCCGGAAGGAGAGAAGGGGGTGAAGCGAACAGGTGAGAGAGCCGCAGCCAGGGCAGCCGGGTCCGCGCCGCCGGGAAGCTCGGGCGCCTGGCGGGAGGCGAGAGCGCCCGCCCCTCACTACTGCGGGGAAGGAGGCTCCTTGTTTGGATTCTCCCGTTTGGTGGGGCTTCTGGGGGACCCTGAGGGTGTCGTCACGGCAGCCCAGGGCTCCCGAAGAGCGGGGGGTGTCGAGGGGGAGGGACGCATCTCTCTCTCCCCGCCCCCGGTCCCCCTTCCTCGTGATGCACTTCCTGCGGCCGAGGATTCCCTTTGTGTTGAAATTCAAGAAGATCCGGCCGCAGCGCGCAGCCAGCTGGGCGGGGGCGCGCCCGGCAGGGGAGGGGATTCCTGAGTGGGCGGCGCGTTGCTACAGAGGCCGGCAGCGGGTGTGCGGTCTCCGGGCCCGTGGCACTCAGCGCCTGGCCCCCGGACACCCCTGACCTCTCCCCCATCCTTCTGTCCGGAGTCGGCAGCGCTTGGCAGAAACCGAGCTCACGCGGGTGGTGTCCCCCCAGCGGCGCACCCAGCCAACTGCGGGTGGCTCCGTGGGTCCCCGCTCCAGCAGAGCGGGGGAGAGAAAGATGAGGGAGTCCCTGCTGTTTGGGCGTTGCATCGGGTTCTAGAAAACCCAGACTGCTGCTGTCAGTTTAAAAGCCAGAAAAACGCCTCCTTTGAAGTGGCTTGAAGTTCATATGAAATATATGAAGTGTAAACCACGTCTCCGGTTCATAAAATTTGTGCTTTAGGGGTGTGTGTGTGTGTGTGTAAAAGCTGTTTTGTCGTGGGCTTGAGCTATATTGCCAAATGCATGAAATCACTTGCAAGAAAGGAGAGACAGGAGGAGCTTAAGAATGGCAACCCCAAAGAAAGCTTAGGTTTTATAGCAAAAGACAGTAGCTGTCATAGTCTCTCCTCCAGGCATGACAAGACTCCTGCCCTAAATGCACGTTCAAGGCCGGGATCCTCTTGGATCCTATTGGTATGTAATAAGTGGATCTCTTACATGCTTTCCCCACCAAGAACAAATCTTTCTTAATGAAGAGTCATCAGCACTCAGGTCGTTGGGTCCAAGCCAACTCTAAGGTCTGGCCCAATCAAGGACCTAAAGCTCTTCCTAAGTGTGTGACGTGGGTGAGGCCAAACTGTGACGTTAAAACATGCCCTTGATGAGAGGTTAAGCACACCAAGTCCCCTTAAACATACTTCAGCACCTTGAAATCAAAGAGGCTCAAGAAAGAGGCACAATGAGAAGTGGGAATTTCATTATCTGTCCCAAATCTCATTTCCTTTCCTTAAAGGAAATGTTCCCACTGTCCCCAGTAATTGGCAAAAAGAAACCCAGCTCATTTCATGGAATACCCTTCCATCCTGTAGAAACATGACCTTTCTCTACGACCCCAGTAAGGCAACACTATGAGAACACAGGATAACCACACAATCCACTAAACCCAAGGCCCCTTTGAAGAGTCTCGTGTTCACAGAAGAGATCATTCTTTGACTCTGAAATGTAAGAGAAGACACAAAATCCCTAAACTCAAACCAAGGTACTCAATATTATGTACTATAGATGGCCTCTCTAGGTAAAACCAATCTAGGCAAATGTCACTGATTTACCATGTAACAAACCACCCTAAAACCCACAATAATAATATTTTGTTTTGCTCTTAGATCTGCCGTTTGGGCAGGACTCACTGGGACAGCTCATTTCTGAGTCACTTCCAATATGGCTCACTGACACAGGTGGTAATTTGGTGCTGACAGTCAGCTGGGAATTCAACCAGGGCTGGGGCTTTGGGGCTTCAGTTCTTCTTCATATGAACCTCTCCAGGCTTCCTTTGGGCATGGTGACTGGGTTTCAAGAGTGAGTATCCCAAGAGATAGGAATTAGGAGCTACCAGTTTCTTAACGCCTGGTCTAGAAACTGATAGAACAAAACAGACACAGAGCCCAGATTCATTAGAAGGGAACATAAGTCCACATGTTAAAATCTCCACATCAATTTGTTAATTTCAAGTTTCAAAGGAGGTTGCCTTATAATAGTATCCCAAAATTTGATTTAAGAATCTGTTTTCACCTATTTTATGTATTTCCATAAGAGTTTAGGACTTATGGGTACAATATCTGGTCTCAACTTGACAAATCTTTACAGCGAAAATGTAAGACACAAGTGAAAAACATACATGAAAATCACTTGAGAACTAAAGCCACAGTATAAATGGCAATTGTTATTGTTTCCTTTAATGTTGATTCTTCCCTGTTGGGGGAGGTCATGGAGAGGGCTTGACCCCTGGTTTACTTGCAAGCTGGACCCGGGCAATCCCAGTCCCTCTCCACACACACAGCCGGAGCTGTTTTCAGGGACCCAGCCTTGACAGAACAATGTGGTGTTGAAACCACTAGGACTGAACATCATTAAGGCTTCTGTATAAATGTTCAAGGTTCTGGTGGGTGGTGTGAAGTTCTATTGTTTTGCAGCTGCTCAAGACAAGCCTCATATGTAACTTCTCTTGCCTATTACACCTGCCATCTGCCCATCTGGAGAGGTCTGCCTCTTTCTTTGGTCTCTCCCTGCACTCTGTGTATGGGGCCAGTTTCAGATTTCACCCCAGGAGCTCCTGAGGTTTTGAACCAACGCCTCCCCTACACTGCATGCTGTTTTTTCAGTCTGGATGAGACTGAAAGGGGCTTTAGAAATCCCTATACCTGTTTGATGGTTTTAGGTCTTCACGTCCATTTTCTACCTATAGCATTCACGAATACCATGGCACAAACAAATGCTTCTTGTATGTTCATGCGTTTGACTGTAGGCTTTGAAAATATTCATAAACCTTTTTCTGGCAACAAGAATTTTAGCCCTCCAGAGAAGTAACTATTTTAATTAATAGGCTGATACAAAAGAACATCTACTCCAAGTGTCCTAGATTTGTCTCTACCACTTATCCCCTTGTAACTTTGATGTGACCTTGGGCAAATCATTTAATCTTTGTGACTTCCCATTTCCTCACCTGTAAAACAGGGACGATACTTTCCCTACCTACTTCCAGTAGAAGAAAATATTTGTGCAAAATCTTTGAAACCTGTTACGAGCAGCATATGTTATAAGGGATTATTATAATCATCTATTTCTCCTTTTTTTGATATTCTGACACACTTAATTCAATTCTTTGTACACAATAAATATTGTTGACTGACTGTTATAATGTGTGGTCTTATTAACTAAGAACATGTTCATGCGTAATAACCTGTCACAACCCTTGGCTTCTGAGCTTTTCCTTCTAAATATAAATGGTTCTAGAAGCTCAGAAGGAAAATCAGGGCTTTTGAATTGTCTTCTCTATTATCCAGCCAACCTGGATTCTGGTAGTATGGTCACTGCCTTCTATTTCTCAAATACTCTCAATGTGTGTAGAAACTGGAATACTCTGAAAAAATCTCCAAAGCTATAATCACAGTCAGGATAACCTAGATTATATATCAATGAAAATATAAAATCTCAGTGTCTTATGACATCACTGCTACTTCTCGCTCCTTCTACACATCTGAGTTACCACGCGTCTCTGCTTATTATCAGAGTCCAGACTGATGGAAGCTTTGCTCAAAATATGTCTTCCTTGATGGGAAAAAGATAATCTGACAGAAGATGCCGTGTTTTAAAACTTCCCCTGGCAATTTATGGCCAAAATAAGTCACGTGGCTTTCTAATTTTAAAGGGGTGGTGAAATACAATTTGTTTCCTGCCTGGATCTTAATTTAATTTCGAAAGGGGACTGAGAGACAACAGGGAGAGATCAATGCATTGAAAAGAAAGTTTAAGGTTACTGACAGTTCCCGGCAGGAACACCAGGTTTCGTCAGAAGTGCAGAGAGGGCTTCACTCTTTATTGGGGTTCCACAGCCTTTACTGGGGTTTCTGTGGGGAAGGCAAGGCAGGGCAGAGGGGACAGTTTAGGACTGGCTAGTTTGAATAATTCTGGGGGGCTTTAGCTTTGGTTTTAGTTACCTGGTACCTGGCCCCGGGATGATTTAGAACAGGGGAAATGTTGGCTTAGTGTGTGAGATTTAGATAAGGAGGTGGTTAAGGGCATAAACTTGGGATGGGTTGGTTTTCATAGGAAAGGCATACTCATAGGTAAGTTGTCATTATCTTTAGGAATTAGCTAGCCCTGGGAAGGGCAGTCTCCCCCCAGGGTCTGTAAGGCCCCCAAGTGTCAGAGCATCAGGAATACAGAAAGTAAGAAAATATGGTTCATATTACTGGCCTTGTGATGAATGGATGCCAAATAGACAAATACAGACTCTAAGAAAACACAGAACATGGTCTTTGAAGAAAAGGAGCTCTAGAATATTCGAGAACAGATATTTCGTGGCCATGAAGTGTGCCACTAGGGTCTCCTCTTTAGAGCATCTGCTGGAAGGAGGGTTGCTGGTGACACGCTCTCCATTCTGAGCTGTGCTCGCTCAGGGCTGCTTCCCACCAATGACCAACACCATGCAGGTATTAAAGCTTGGCCAATGGTGCCCAACATGGGACTCTCCTAACATGTAATCTTTGCTCAGGGATCCCTCATAGCTTGGTGGACACTCAGTTATGTATCCTACTTCCTACCCATCCCTGTGCCTTCCTGCTCCTTTCATGGGTGTCAGCCCTGTGTCACGGTCTGAAGACTCTCCCTGCCTACACCTGATCCCACCCCACATCATCCTTAACAAGCTTTTTCCTCAGTAAGTCTCTTGCACGTCTAACCCTGTCTTAGTGTCTGCTTCTCAGAGGATCTGAACTTACCTGGACACATCAGGGAGATTTCCTGAGAAGAGAGACCCATGAGCCCATTTGCTCGGTTCTACTGCTGGCAATGAATCTTAAATAAGAAAAAAAGAAAAAGCTTCATCTATCTCTGTTGCCTCATTCCAGCACCTACTTTTCCCTGTTCTCTCCATTTTTCCTCTGTGATTCACCATTAGCCCGAACTGCAATCTGAAAGCCAATCTAAATTATCCTCTCCTTACACTCAAGTAATCTATTGCTCATTTCTGTCCCTTCGAGCTCCATAGCATCTGCTGTCACCCTCTTAGTTGTACGCATTGTTTTTTCACTAGGAAGATTTCCCCTAGTTGGTCATCCTGCATCAAAACTATTCTTCATTTGGTCCTTTGTTCTGCAATTAACATAATGGTTTTTCTACAATATAAATTCATCACATAGTCCCCTCCTTAAAATCCCTATATTTTAGAAGACAAAACAAAATTTCATCCCCTATCATGTGGGGACCATTCAAGAGATGGCCTCTAAATAGCCCTCCAGTCTCATCTACATCCTGCCCTTGATCCATGATGAATTACATTCAGTTCCCAGAATGTGCTACTCTCTTTCAGGCCTCCATCCCTTTTAACATAGAGGACCGATCCCTCTATCTCAGAGGACCACCTTATCCTTATAACTTTCCTCACCAGTTGAACTCATAATCCAAGGAGCACCTTCAATGTCACTTCGACTGAAACCTTTCTTTGAGTTTCCTCATCCAGTTTAAGTACTCCTTTCTCTATGTTCCTAGAGTAAGTCACCTATGCCTCTATCATAACCCTTGCCCTGTGGGTGTGGCATATGTCTGCCATAAACATGGAATGACCAAAACAAAGGTCCATACTATGGAAAACTAACAGGTTTCAGATCACATATCAATTCTGAAAACTTGATAACAGTTCCTTGGCTTCCTGTATTGAAAGTCATTTTTAGACCATTCCCAGACTCAGGGAGAGAGAGTTGAAGATCAGTTAAAGGTGTCTCCCATGAGTGTGAGAAAAAGGGCTGTGACCACATAACTACCAAAAACGTTAGGGATTTAGGCCACTGCAATGTACCTGGAGCTGTGAGGTAGGCAGCAGATTCCCAAGAGCCTCATTTGTCCCATCTCACCAACACAGGGGAAAGTGAAGAGAGTCCTTATTAGCTCTGTGACCTGGTGCTATGTCTCTTATGCTGCTCACTTGATAGTTAGTATAGGTTAGATATTGCTGTGGGAGCACTAAGACTCCATCTCAGATTTAAGGAATGTAACTACCAAAATGTAATTGTTGCTTGTAGAACAATAGAGGGCTCTCTCTATGCAGTAACTTGGGTACCCCAGGCTGGCAGACCACCAACATCCAGAAATGGAGGCCTCCATCATTACCGTTGAACAAAAAAGTCACCTGGAAGGTCATATATCTGCTCTCTATCTTTCAGCCGGGAAATGAAAAATGTTATTCATCCGAAGCCCAGATCTTTCCTCTGATCTTCTGGTTAACAATATCCAACTGTGGGATTTGTATCACCCCTTGAATATTCCTCCCACATAAACTCTTATCCTTACCATCAAGTTATCTATATGACACTCCAGGAAGTCATCCTTCTTATATTTTATTCCCAATGTCCATCAAATCTTTAAGCCCTTACTTTGTCTCCTAACTATATTCTGAGGAGTCCCTAATTTCTCCATCCAATTGATGCCCTAGTTTAGGCCTTGGCCATCCCTTGTGGGAGCCCCTGCAATGCTTTCCTAACCTAAAGTTTTTTCTTCCTGAATCCTTTCTCTACACTCCAGCCTGGCATGACCTTACTAAAGGGTAAATGTGATCTTGTCACTTCTCATGCTGCCTGTGGGATAAAGTCAGAGGTCTATGTTTGAGCTCAGCACATCTCTCAAAACATATTTCTTATCATCTTCAAATTTTATGTTCAAGGAATCCAAAATTCCTAGAAGTTTCCAAAATGTAGTGTGCCCTTCGAGAGACTATGACTTTAATCATATTACCCTCACCTCCTGGAAAGCACTTCCCGGACATCCTGGGCAAGACCACCACACACATACCCACTTTCTACTCCAGTTGAATTTGGACGCCCCTTAAAAGGGAGCCATTCGCTCTCATAATAGTTGTACATCAGTTGTTGAATATGATCTGACCTAGTTTGACCTGTGTGGTTCTGCTTAACTTATTTATCTTTTCTGAGTCTCATAGGAGTGATAATAGCATACATTTCACAGGGCAATTATGAGGGATAAAGGAGACAACATAAAAAGTGATTAGGATAGTATCGACTGTCTGTTCACCATTGTATTCCTAGTGACTTATGTGGGCTCTGGCACATCGTAGACACAGAAATATTTGTTGAAGGGATACATGTTAGTTATCCTGATTATTATTTCAATCACTTCACTATTACATGGATCGATATCTGTTCCTTTGCCTATCTTTTACACCACACACTGAGCTTTTTAAAGTTTATCTTAAGGAGATTATCTTGTACAATCTTTTATTTAAAGTTATTTGGCACAGATGATGTATTTTTAAATGTTCAATGAATGAAGAATAAATGAATGGATGAATGAAATTATTCTATAGCAGGTCCTTATCTGCAGCAAGTGTCAACACTAAATTCATGGCTCTTTTATTACAATTCCTTTTGCTCGCCAATCTCTTGTCCTCTCCCTAGTTGATTGATATCCTGCATGTAGGTGTGTGGATTCGGATGTGGGTGTTCACATTTGATTTATTGATTTGAAAATCACACAAATTTAACCTTAAAAGAATATTCTGAGTGCTTTCCCCGATATTGCTGGATTGATAATTTACATGCATAAAATGAGGGGAAGAGTTCGTAGGTGACCCAAACTTCTCTGAACAGGTACTTTATAATAAAAATTATATAAAAATTATTGAACAGGTACTTTATAATAATGTACATTCCTTATGTCACAAAAATTTCAAGCTATGAAATATTTCTTAAATCTATGACCATGCACTATGAATTCAAGGCAGCTCCCATGACCCTGTACTGCATTAGGGTCTCCATCTCGCTATGACATGCATATTTTTAAAAAGAGAGTTCCATTTGTTGGATGCCTGTTAAATTAAAGGAACTAACCATATTAACAGATGGGTGGGTATTCATGAAGTGTGAGGTGATGCTATTCCTGTTTAATAAAAGAAACTTATTCATAAAGTAATCTCTTCCTACTTCTTAAACTATTTCAAGGCAGTTTATAGTTAAAACATACATAGAAAGATTGTTCAAATAAAGTAATGAGTGGTGAGATAAAATTTTTTTTGTTTTTTTAGAGTCTGACATGTTTTCCAGATTTTCCACTATGAATATGTATTAATTTATAATAAAGTCCAAAATACACTAAAAAATACAGGAAAAATCAGAAGTTATATAAAGGAAGGGACAATTTTTTGGACAGGGAATGTGGTATACTCATCTGAGCATTAAATTAAGCTCTGACTTAAGTCAAGGCCAAACCATGGCCCGGTGATTGTAAGCATCAGTCATTTGGGTAAGATCAAAATCTTTCTTGGAACTAAATTCCAAGAAAAAAACTGTAACTTGGGGCTTCCCTGGTGGTGCAGTGTTTGAGAGTCTGCCTGCTGATGCAGGGGACGTGGGTTCGTGCCCCGGTCCGGGAAGATCCCACATGCCGTGGAGTGGCTGGGCCCGTGAGCCATGGCCGCTGAGCCTGTGCGTCCGGAGCCTGTGCTCCGCAAGTGGAGAGGCCACAACAGTGAGAGGCCCGTGTACCACAAAAAAAAACCACACAAAAAACAAAAAAACCTGTAACTTGGTTTTATTGAAATAGCAAAATACTGAGCACTGAAAACTCATGTTTCACTCCAAGATTATTTTCACTCCAATTTGTGACTTTGAACACACCATTTCCTATCTCTGGGATTCACATAGAGAGAGAAAGAAGGAAGAGTAGCTTCAGTTCTCCAAGTTTCCTTACTGTTTTAATAATGTGATCCATGTTTAGGTACACAATTTCAAAATAAGTTTAGGCACCATCTCTCTCCACTTGAAAATTGAAGCCCAGCAACGATCCTTGCTGCCCCTGAGAATCTGAATGAAAAACTGTATCCCTTTGCTCACATACAGATAAAGACAACTCTGAGTCTTGCCTAGTGCATTAAAGATGAAAAGAGTGACTTTTACACCATCCTTCTCTTCCCTAGATTCTTTCCTGGTTTCTGTTTTTAGACTGTCATACAAGAAAAAAAAAAAAAATATATATATATATATATATGTATAAAGTCGGTCTTTTTCAAGTCTCCTGCTGCTCCTTTGTATGTTTTTAAACCCAATGTTTTAGGAGAAGATGAGAATAGATGCTCAGCGCTGATGTAAATGGCAATGCCGTCATCACTCAGCTAACAGAAAACAGAAACGAAAGGGTAACGAGGGGCAAGGGAGAGGTGGAGCAGTTCTAAGTGCTGGTGAAATAGATGTTTAAAAATTTTCAGTTCCTGGTGGTCAGACATCATGCCGTTCATTTCTTTTTTAATCTCATGGTGCTGGCTCAGTGACCTCTCTTTTCTGAGTTGTAGTCGCATTATTTAAATTCTTTATTTGGTAACGTCTCATGAAATATCAAGACAGGTCTTCTTTTGATGTCTTGATTTGTTTCCATAAAATTTAGTTTTATTACCCTTCAAGGTCTGGATGCTTTGAGTCTTCTAATAAATCAGAGACATCTTAGGGGCCAGCATTGTATTTTAGATGCTTTGTATCTTTCGTGGTCCCTGGATTGAATTTATGCTTTTTGTAGGTTTTCAATATAGACTTATGTCCTCTTACTGGAGAGTGTTATTTCCTCCATGTGGATTCATTTAAGGAACTGAACTATGGCCTCCATAGTTGCAAAGTTCTTCATTCTACTACTTCATTAAAAATCCTTATACTGCAAATTCATTTCAAGTACATTTTTGTTACTTTCCCAACATCTACTTTCCCTTCCTTCTTTTTAATACTTAGCTATCATCTTCCCCCAGATTCAGCTGAAAAATTCTCCTTCTCCAAAAGATTTCTAACATTAATTCTTTCTCACATTGGCCATCACTTTAAATTTCAAGATTCAGTTTTTCCTTTGCTGCTGCCCAGTTTTGAAATGTTTCTTCTGTAATTCCATTTTATAAACTTTGTTCCTAAATAAATTGTAAAGAAATAGGTTGAGTCATTTCTTTCTTATTGTGGAATATGCAATGACTGGCACATTGTAGTAGCTCATTAAAGGCTAGTTTCTTCCCTTTGTAGCAGCTTCAAAATTGCAGGCAGTCAAAACATATTTTAAAATTACATTACTGAAGCTATTTCTGGTGGCGAGCTTGGCACTTAGGGATCGTTGCCACTCTACTGTGTTCATTAATTCAAAGTGGAGTGCAGTAAAATGGCAAGGAATTCAGTGCATTTTTGAATCATAGGATGGAAAAACTAGAAAAGACAGAAGAGATTGTGC
Source organism: Grampus griseus (assembly GCF_964374135.1). Lineage (NCBI taxonomy): Eukaryota > Metazoa > Chordata > Mammalia > Artiodactyla > Delphinidae > Grampus > Grampus griseus. The sequence continues at coordinate 7,382,637 of NC_138998.1, forward strand.
AATCACTCTAGCAGATGGAGAGTGGTACACTAAGAAAGGCTGCAACTTTTCCAAGGTCAGTCAACTCAGGAGAGGACACAAATCTAAATGGTCCCAGCAGAGTGCCCTTGTGACTTTTCCTTTGTACCTCTGCTCTTTCCTGGATCAATATTTTTTTCAGACTATTAAGGTGGTACCCTTGATGCTCCATCCCTAATGTAGCTATGGAAGATTAAATTCCTCCTTTTCTTTTGAGTTCTAACTCTTCTGATAAAATATTCATGGCAGTTCATCTTTTGTAGATCACCTTTAAAGCTTCTCAAGCTGGAGTATATGTGCCTCTGATGATTCATGGTATGTGGTAAAGTTATTTCTAAAGGCACATATTCCAGAAACTATTTTCACATTAAAGTGCAACTATCTATTTCGTTTTTAATAAAGGGATTTGTAAAATTTTCAAAGTTATGGCTGCTACTTTTGGCTCTCCTCACGGGAATATGCATCCAGGCTGCCTTGAAGTTAGCAGAACTCAAGAAGAAAAGTTGAAGAAGAGCATGTAACAAAACTAGTGAGTTGCAAAACGCTCACAGTGTCAGTTTATAAAACTGTCTGTAATTATTGTATAACTTGAGGTTCACCCTTGACTTTCTGTCAGTCTTATTCTTTGGGTTCCTTACTGGTTAGCAAAGTACTGAGCACAATGCATATCCGTTGCCTAATAAATGTAGAATATATATTAAGGATGACAAATAGTTATCGAGACTGTTTACAGAGGCAGAGGACACGCAGACTCTGCCTAAGGGAATATGAAGGCCCAGATATGCCATAGTAGGTATAACAGGAATTGAGAAGGTACAGCACTTTGAGAATATTTTAAGTTCTAACAAATATTTATTTATTATTTTTTTTTTTGCGGTACACGGGCCTCTCACTGCCGTGGCCTCTCCCGTCGCGGAGCACAGGCTCCGGACACGCAGGCCCAGCGGCCATGGCCCAGGGGCCCAGCCGCTCCACGGCATGCGGGATCCTCCCGGACCGGGGCACGAACCTGCGTCCCCTGCATCGGCAGGCGGACCCTCAACCACTGCGCCACCAGAGAAGCCCCTAACAAATATTTTTTAAAAAACCCATTCCAGGCTACTTTGAGGAATAATTTCATTTTAAATTGCTGATATGAGAGAAAATAGATGGAAAGTTCAATAAAATCTGTAATGCACATGAGTTTTAATAAGAACAATAATTAAAAGCTCAATAAATTTTACATGCACATTAATTGATCATTTTATTACACAATTACCTTATCCTATATACCTTCGTAATTATTCTAAGAGACACACACACAAAAATCCCTCTTTATCACTTTGAAAAGAAACTATCATATTTAAATTTTAATTAAAAGGAAAAAAATGAAAAACAAAAAAATTAAGTGTCTGAAATAACAAAGTCATCAGGATTTTAAATCTTTACACTGTGTTTTTTTCTTTCTTTTTTTTTTTTTTTACTGGATAAAAACTTCAACCCTTCCACATTGTAAGGCAAACATTATGGAGAGATTGTTTTCCAAAAACAAAAATTATAGTGTTTTAAAGAATATAATTTGTAGTTAACTTTTCATTTTCTTCTTTTCGCTGATCATTTCACGTGGCAGTCACAATCTTTCTGGGGAGGTGGGAAGTTAGACCTGGAAAAACAAAGTGTAAAAATCATTGGGAATGCTAAGATACATTTGAACAGGGTAAAGCTTCAATGGCGTATTCTTCTTGTTAAAAATACGGAAGGATCAATATCACAGCTGGGCTTAGTGCACAAAATGCTTCATAATAGAAATGATGCACAAAGCGATTCAGGTACCGTAGAGGCTGTGATTGCCCCAATGAAGAGTGAATGAGTGAATGTGTGAATGAATGAAGTCAAGCATGCCCGATCAGGCAGCAGGTGCTTGGCTCCATGTGCTATTTCTGAAGTGTGGTCCAGAAGTGTAGACCTATTTGAATTTTGGAAATGAAGAGTATTTTTATCGACCAAGAAGCCCACGCTGCAGCTCCTTTATATCAAGTTCAAGTTTCAACAAATACTTCCCTAGATAGCATTTTGTAAGCTTACTCATTCTTCTCTGCCAAAGGCAACAAAACAGGAACATCTAACAATTTTAATTGCTTTTAAATGCTTATTTAAGCACACGTGGCAGAACTAAAATCACTTTTATCCCCTATCTTTTTTTCTAAGGATTAGATCCTTTGAAAGGTTTACTTTCTTTTAAAAAATAATGTATAGTATGTAATTATATTCAAAGGATAAATTGTACTGAATCATATGGACTACATTCAGGAAAAATCAGAAATTCTATTATAAACAGTCAAGGTTAATAATGAAGTTGAAAAGTTTCTTTCCCATTTAACAAAATTTCAAGTTTTATTTTATTGCTTCCTGAGACATAATTTAAACAAACCAAACATTTGAGGGCTTTTGTGGATTTTAAATTCACAAAATTCAACAGCATAGCTTGACTTATCCACTGACCTCCTTCTGCATAATTATATTAATGTGGATAATGGTTCTACTCTCATAAAAACTGTTTTAATAACAATTTGAATACATGTTTCAGAAAGTAAGCAAGGGAAAAAGGATACTCTTTTTTTAATATATATATATTTATTTATTTATTCATTTTTGGCTGTGTTTGGTCTTCGTTGCTGCACGCAGGCTTTCTCTAGTTGCGGCGAGCAGGGGCTACTCTTCGTTGCGGTGCGTGGGCTTCTGATTGCAGTGGCTTCTCTTGTTGTGGAGCACAGGCTCTAGGGCACCTGGGCTTTAGTAGTTGTGGCACATGTGCTCAGTAGTTGTGGCTCATGGGCTCTAGAGTGCAGGCTCAGTAGTTGTGGTGCACAGGCTTAGTTTCTCCATGGCATGTGGGATCTTCCTGGACAAGGGATCCAACCTGTGTCCCCTGCGCTGGCAGGCGGATTCTTAACCACTGCACCACCAGGGAAGTGAAGGATACTCTTAACACAGTGGTATAATTGACAAAACAATGGACTTGGCGTAAGGAGACTTGAGCCCTAACCTTGAATCTTTAAGACCCATAAACCATATTATAAATACTGGAAATCTTTGTCACTTGAAAATGAAAATTATTGACTACATAATATATTGCTCATTTTTTTGTGGACATCTCCCTAAAGGACCTACAGTAGTTTTACAGGCCTCTAGTACTTCTCAGATTATGATACTATGAGCTGTTTGTGAGATGATTTTAGATTGTACCAAAATTATTTTAGTTTTGAGAATCTCCCTGGCAGTCCAGTGGTTAGGGCTCTGTGCTTTCACTGCTGAAGGCCCAGGTTCCATCCCTGGTCAGGGAACTAAGATCCCAGAAGTCTCACAGCACAGCCAAAAAAAAAGAAAAAAAATCAAAATTATTTTATTTTAATAATTATCTATTATAAAAATACAATTAGAAAAAATTTCCCATTTCAGTAAGCAATAAAATACTGTTTAACATTTATTTTCTTTAAATTTTTTGTTTTGAAAAAGATTATATACAATATTAAATATCTAATACTACAGGTGGTAATAAAGTTACATATATATATATATATATATATATATATATATATATATATATACCCACATAGGAATCCTGATTATTGGGAAATAAATGTTGCTTAGGCTATGTAAAACCCAGTTTGAGAAATGCTGGACCACTTGTATTTGATATTCCTTCCAGTTTTAAATACAGGTCTTTAATAAAATTGAACCACAGTAATTTCTCACTAGGTGGCAAAAAAGAGACAACACAGGATGTATCCTAAATATAAATTTTGGGAACCCTAACCCAAGTTGTGTTTTTTCCAAAATGTAGTTCTTAATGTCTGGGGGAGTTCCTTCACATTAGTTATTCAAGAGGCTTTTATTTATTTTTAAACTTCAATCATTCTTTGGCAAAGACTAGTCCTTTGTTTTATTAATTAATTAATTTATTTTTGCTGTGTTGGGTCTTCGTTTCTGTGCGAGGGCTTTCTCTAGTTGTGGCAAGCGGGGGCCACTCTTCACCACAGTGCGCGGGCCTCTCACTATCGCGGCCTCTCTTGTTGTGGAGCACACGTTCCAGATGCGCAGGCTCAGTAGTTGTGGCTCACGGGCCTAGTTGCTCCGCGGCATACGGGATCCTCCCAGACCAGGGCTCGAACCCGTGTCCCCTGCATTAGCAGGCAGATTCTCAACCACTGCACCACCAGGGAAGCCCCTATTCTGAGGCTTTTAAATGGAAGCTATCATATGAATTTAGACCATTACCCATGACCCCTCCAAAGAGATTACTGAGTCAATTCCATATGGTACTGGTGCAAAGACAGACATATAAACCAAAGCAACAAAATAGAGACAACAGAAATTGATCCATTTATATAAGGTTAACTGAATTTCAATAAAGATACCAAAGCATTTCAATGGGGAAAGTAAAGTCTTTTTAACTAATAATATAGAAACAGCTGGATATCCCTTTGGGGAAAAAAATGAGCCTTTTATTTTTTAAGTTTAGAACATAAAATAAAGTATTTTTTATTAAAGTATAGTTGATTTACAATATTGTGTTAGTTTCAGGTGTACAGCAAAGTGATTCAGTTATACATATATATATATTCAGATTAGGATTTACTGTATAGTACAGGGAATTATATTCAATATCTTGTAATAACCTAGAATGGAAAATAAAGTATTTTAAAATCCCTGCCCACTTCTTTGATTCCTCAAATCCATTATTCTGTAAAATCAAGTCCGTGAGTCAAATGGTTTTTAGACCTCTCTCTCTCTCTCCCCCTTCATTTCCCTCCTATTTTCATTCAGCGAGTTTTAGCTGAGTGCCCAGTTTCCACTAGTCAAATGTCAGTGCCCTAGGAGCTGCAACATAAGCATGGCCCTGCTCTCTACCACAACCTTGGCCATCTTGTATTGATCTGCTCTTGAGGGAGATTCTAAAACCAGTCCCAAAGGTAGCGTGTGCAGAAATCCCAGACACCTCTAATTGGGTGGGCCTCCTTCCTGCTCCATTCACTCATCCTCTAGAAGGAGAGGCTGGACCTTAGACACTTCAGAGGGAAAAACAATGACGAGAGTTACTGAGTCAGATATTCTTCTTCGGTGCTTTACCTTAATTCCCACGTGTGTGTCCCCTTCCCCCAGGCACCCAGGTTCCTTACGTTTGGACTTCCTCAACCCTCAACTTGCGAAGAGTTTCTTCTTCTTAACTTCTTTAAGCAAGATTTGAAAACAATTGCCTTTGAAAGTCCCCCTCAGATTTTATAACCCCTATGACTGTAGTCTCTGAAAGATTTAACTTCAAACTGTTCTAACAGTGTCCTAGTGGGACTATTTCATAGGAAATAGCTACTTTGAAAATATAACATATGGTGCTCTACCATTTTCTAAGCACATAAAGCAAGATCTTTGGAGGCCTGGAGCTCCTCTGGACCTCCAGTCTCTATCTTCTCTCACCTGGTAGGTATTTCTTTCTTTTTTCAAAAATGTCTAAATTTTATATTGGAGTATAGTTGATTTATTTACAATGTTGTGTTAGTTTCAGATGTACAGCAAAGTGATTCAGTTATATATATATACATATACATATATCTATTCTTTTTCAGATTCTTTTCCGATCTTGGTTAAAAAATGAGCCTTGATTCTTAACTCAGACCATACACAAAAATTCATGCAAAATGCACCATAGACCTAAACATAAAAACTAAATCTACAAAATTACTGGAGGGTAACAGGGAGAAAATCTTTGTTAACTTGGGATAAAAGAAGACTTCTTAGATAGGTCACAAAAAGCACCAACTAGTTTAAGAAAAGTTGTTTTAAAAAATGTAAAAAAGAAACTGCTTTTTGAAAGACATTATTATGAAAAGGAAAAGAAAAGCCACTGACTGGGAAAAAAATTCAAAGTACAAATATCTGATAGAGAAGTGTCCAGGGAACCAAAAACTCTTATGACTCAATAATAAGAAGACAAACAACCCAGTTTAAAAAAAGATGGGCGCATATGTGGAATCTATTATTTTTTTAAACGGTACAAATGAATTTATTTACAAAACAGAAACAGTCTTACAGATATCAAAAACAAACTTATAGTTACCAAAGGGGAAACGTGGTAGGGAGGGATAAATCAGGAGCTTGGGATTAACATACACACACTACTATATATAAGACAGATAACCAACAAGGTCCTATTGTATAGCACAGGGAACTCTACTCAATAATCTGGGATAACCTATATGAGACAAGAACCTGAAAAAGAATGAATATATGTATATGTATAACTGAATCACTGTGCTGTACACCTGAAACTAACACAACCTTGTGAATCAACTATACTCCAATAAGATTTTAAAAAATAAAAATTTAAAAAATGGGCAAAATATCTAAACAGACACTTCACAAAGTCATATATACAAATGGTTTATAAGCACATGGAAAGTTACACAATATCATTAGTTATCAGAGACATACAAATTAAAAAATGATTAAAATGATACCACTACACACCCACCGGAGAGAGTAAATTTTTTTAAAAAATTGACAGTTTAACATATTGGCAAGGAAATGGGGCAAATAAAAGTCTTATACATGTTTGTCAGAATGAATATGCACTTTAGAAATCAGTTTGGCAGTAAAGTTCAAGTTAAGTATATACTGACTCTATGACGCATCAATTCCATCCCTAGGTATTTCTCGTATAGAAAAGAAATTCTAAAATAGGCAAAATTAATCTACTGAAAGCAGATCAGTGATTGTCCAAGGCCAGAGGTAAAGGGAACTGCCTAGAAAAGGAAAGCATTTCTGGGGTAATAGAAATGTTCCTTTTCTTTATTGGGATGTTGTTACGCACACATATGTATTTGTTAAAGCTCATTGACTGATGCACTTAAAATGGCTGCATTTTGATATTAACTTTGATGTTAAAAACTGTAACATCAGAATAATGCCTGCTTATGGGGGAGGAATTGACTTGAAATGGGCACAAGGGAACTTTCTGAAATAATCAAAATATTCTATCTCTCCATTGGAGTGGTGGTTTCTCTGCTGTACACATTTGTCAAAACTTAGCAAATGGAACCTTAAAGTATTTATTTTATTTATGAAAATTACTCTTCATTAAATAAAAAGCTACTGCAAAAAATAACATACATAGAGTAAACCAAGAAGATATTATTTTTACTTCCCTCAAATTAGCAAATATATATTATATATATATATATTATATATATATAGTGTGTGTGTGTGTGTGTGTGCATGTGTGTGTATATCATCAGTGCTGACAAAAGTTTGGTAAGATGGACATATTTGTATACCAATGGTGGGAGTGCAAATTAGTATATTTCTGGAACTAAATATTCCAATATTCATTAGTTTCTGAATATGTATACCTTATGATCAAGTAATTGTACTCCTTGGAATCTATACTAATGAAACATTCACAAGTCCAAAGATTTATGTGCAAAGAGACTCATTTCTTTTAACTTGTAATTTAGAAAATTAGAAAGAAACCTGAATGTCCAAATGATTTTGACTAGTATGGGAAAATGCCATACTAAATATTTAGCAAAATGAAAAGATATCAAGTAATGTTAGAATATTGTAGGTATAGTATAAACTATGAATGTGAAAACTTAAAGAAAAAAATGTAAATGCTAACAATAGTTGTTACTGGGAAGCATGATTATGTTGTCATTTTCTTTTCATCAGTTTTCTGTTTTCTATTTTCATAATTTGCAAGTATTTCCATGAGAAACTTAGGATTAAAATTATATCATAATTTAAAACATTAATCTTGTTAATATTTGCAAATATAAATATTTATACTATCAAGGATAGTAAAACTTTATAAGGTAAAGGTATCTAAATACATGTCCTATACAGTTGTCAATTATGTGTCATGTATTTGACATGCAAATAAAACCAGAATATATTTCTCTAAACGTAAGGTATTGCATTATTTTTATCAGTTTGGAATAAATTCTTTTAGTCTTTTCTTCTTCCTTGATAGACTTATAAAAGTAACTTCTATTTTTTTTTTCCTTTTGGGAGGGGCAGTAATAACCTGTACAAAATGGATTAGATTTTTCAATACTTCAATAAGTACTTCAATACTTATAATTAATATACATCATATGTCATGACAGAGACGTTTAACACTCACCAAATATCCACATGGTTCCTCACAACTCCTGGCTCCCTTTCGGTTTACATGATCATGTGATGAATTTTGGCTAATGGTGGTACTCTGCAGATCTTTCTTCTTTTCTGCAGTCAACTGGAAACCTCATCATGAGATTTAAAAGAAAAGATGTTCTTCACAGATACCTGTTAACCAAGAGAGTCGCCAATGAGCAACAGAGTATACGCTTGTGAAAAATGAATCTTTGTTATATTAAGCCACTGAGGTTTCAGAATTTGTTTCTTACTTCAGCTTCAACTAACTATACTTACCCATACAAATATTGATAACTAGAAGTGAGGGCTGCTATAAAAACAAAAAAAAGAAAACCCTAAAATATGTGCCATTAGGTTAATAGGTGGGCAGTAGGAAGTAAAAAAAAAAGTATACAGGGGCTAGAAAGATGGGGATCCATGTTATCCTGTGGCAAAACACTTGGCAAAACTTGGTGGTACAAGGTGTTGTTATTGGTTACCTTTGGCAACTTATTTCAAGAAAACACTGAGATTTTGAAGAAAATTGGCTGGGATGTAAGTGGAAATGAAAAGGAAATTCAAGGCCACGTAGGATTGGAATAGTGATCAATTCTAGGTACCAATCCATAAGATACAGCATTTAAGAAGGCTCTTTTCAATAAATGTAAAATAGGCAGCCAGTTAAAACGACTAAGGACGATGATCAGCTTAAGGGTGTGGCCTTCATATCTAGTATTCTGATGGCCCTAAGGTACTCACCCTTAAGTCAAGCCAGAGAAGCTAGGTAAGTGTAAGAAAGCAATGAAACGTAACGAATCTGAGAGCCACGGTGAGGAACCATGTTGATGTGACTGCTAGCAAATAAAGGGTAAATGTATTGAAAGTTTTAGAGTTTTACTTTTACAGAAATCAAGAGTTTGATCCAAAAATATTTGCGATTATTCAAAACATAACAATCCTTAGGCTCCCAAACTTCCACGGACAGAAAACAGACTGAAAATGGAAAGCCATGAGGAACATTGGTCAAGGTTTTGTAAAGTCAGAACCTAATACAAGTGCATCCAGGGTAGGGAGTGGGACAGGATTTCAGAATTGCTATCAACCAGTGCACGCTCTGTATCCCCTACCCTTGCCCTTTCTGGTGGCAGAGTTTCCTGACGTTGTTACACGAAGGGGGACCCCTTCCAGGGCCCGAGAGTGGGCCCTTGTCTAACACTTGGAAATTAACTTTCCGAGGAGACACATGTGCTGACAAAGAAAGAGACTTTATTGGGAAGGGGAGCCCAGGTGGAGAGCAGTAGGGTAAGGGAATGCAGGAGAACGGCTCTGCCACGTGGTTGACAGTCTCAGGTTTTATGGGGATGGGGTTAGTTTCTGGGTTGTCTCTGGCCAATCATTCTGACTCAGGGTCCTTCCTGGTGGCGCGCGCATCACTCAGCCAAGATGGATTCCAGCAAGGAGGATTCTGGGAGGTTAGTAGGATATATGGATGGGCATCTCCTCTCTCCTTTTGATCTTTCCCGAGTTATTCCGTTGGTGGTAGCTTGTTAGCTCTGTGTTGCTTACCAGTACTTCCTGTTGTAAGATAACTCATGCAAGTGGCTACGATGCCTGGGCAGGGCAGGCAGTTTCAGTGAGTGTTTCCCCTAACGACCTTATCCTGCTCCTGTCCACCACTGTGTATTGGATGAGGTAGGAGCAGATATCTTGCTTTTTGTTTGCTAGATGCCTGTGTTGCTGAACCAAACGTGGGTCTGCTCATCCTTGTGCAGTAAAACCAATCTACTGACACCAGGTTGTGATGAAGGAAATTTACTGTACTGAATGTTCATCTCCATTTATTCAAATCTTATTTTATTCAAAAAATTAAAAAATTCTTAGAACATATTTTAAGGAACATAAAATTCTTACATCCAAAGACTTAAAAAGTTTTAAATTCTTAGATATTAGAATATATTTTAAGGAACACCAAATTCTCATGTCCAAAGAGTTAAAAAAATATATAAAATATAAAGAAATAGATAAACAATAAAAAATTCAATAGAAATTTTAACTATAGTCATAAAATGGAAGGAGATAAGCATTCTGCCTGGCATAAGGCATACTGTGTATTGAAAGGAGACTAGAATAGTAGTGCTGGGTTGACTCTGCACTGCAAGATATGTGATAATGTATTTCATCTACTTTAAGATGCTAATCTTTTCATGCATTCACTCTGAATATCTCTGAAACTGTCATGTGACATACAATCTAAGGCATCTTCAAATGGCTTTCAGCCAGCCAACAATCATGACAGAGTTATCCTCGCTTGTGTGCATGACCAAAACTTGATCATAGCTGGTTATTTCTTATGACATCAATTGAGCTATGGACATTACTAAAATACACTATATATACTACAGTCCATTGCTGTTTTTTTTTTTCTCTATGATTTAAAGGTGAAAAGTTATTGTCTACCTAGAAAGGCAACAGAAGAAGGCAGTGGGGCATAAATTTGTTATTTGAAAAACAAATATTTCCATTGGAAGAATAAGCCCATTTACATTTTCTTGCAAAGGTGCAACCAGATGCTTTACGAGACCTATGAAAAGAAGAAATCCACGGTTAATGATGTGTGAGGTTTTGTTACTTATATATATGCTAAAGTATTGTCTATCACATATAAGAAAGAGTAAGCATCAAAACTTGCTGAATTAGGTCTGTGGCGCATAGAGGAAATTGCAAAGACAACTGCTGGGCATATAAGAAAAGCTATATTCCCCAGGAGAATATCTGGTAGGAACATATGGATAATGATGATGATGATGATGATGATGACTGAAATGATTTGAGAAGACTTGGGGTCTAAATGGGAACATATTTTAGGATTATTTTAACTAGTCCATTTCACTCATTTCAGTTAAGTCATTTCACTTAACTATGCCCTTGCTAATGTATGCCCATCAAACTTACATGACAGAAGGAAGAAACTACATCTATAAAAGTCTAACAGAGATCTTTCAAAAAATATAAAAAATTTAAAAACCTAAGGGATATAACTGTTCTTAGTTTAATTGGAAACATTTTTTTCCCAGTAGTACATAAAATAATGATGATTCTTACCATGGATAGTGTTTTAGATTAGATGACATATTTTATACTAGTTGGAATCCTTTTGTTGTAAGTAAAAGACTCAAACTTGCCTATACACAAAAGGTAATTATTTTACTTAATATTAAGTCCAGATTTTCAGCCTGATTGGGTCAGCCTTGAGCCAGCGGCTCATAATATCACTAAGGAATTTATTTCCATGTCCCCACCCTGCCTTCCACATTACAGATTTCATCTCCAGACTCCCTCTCTTTATAATGTCAAGATGACTTCCAGCAGTTGCTGGGCCAACAGGCTTCTTTTTCCACATCCAGCAGAATAAAGTGGGAAATGTCCCTCAGGAAACACGAGAAAGTTAGCAGGTCACTCTGACTGGACCAGCTGATGTCACATGCTCCATCCCTGGATCCCCAAAGGTAATAGAGAACTCTTGGGCAGGAAGAAAAAGAAAACTGCAAATGACACTCATTCACCAGGTGTAGCAGACCCATCAGTTTCCTGTCTACATCCTCACACACATCTGTGCTCTGGGACCTGATTTCCAACCGTCAGCACCTGCGTCTCTTTGCCTTAGGACTTTTATGGTCTCCGAAACTCTCTTCATCCACCTACTCAGCAGGAAAGAAGTGACAGGAAGATGACACCCCCAGTGATGGTGGATAAACACTCCAGCTCCTAGTTCTTTTGCTCTTTGGGCCAGATTATTCTAAGGTGTGTATACTACCCTGGTTCCCAATGCACAATTAAATCCCAGTAGCCCTCAGTGGTAGATAAATTGATAACACGTCCTTTATCGATTGCTTCCCCTTCCCTGTCTCACTTCTCTATGCCCCTTCCAGTGTTTCCTCCTCCCAAATACATTCTCTGCACTTATATCTTTGGCTCAGGATATGAATCTGGGGAAATCCAAACTCAGACAGTGATATTAAAGCTTCCCCTTCCCCTACTCATTTCAAATAAAGTGTTTATTTTGCAAGATTTATCTGAACCTCCTTTTCCTCTTGAATAAAAGGGAGATAATAACGTGTGCCGCCTCTCTTGTCTTAATTATTATGAAGATCAAGTGAGATAATGCACACAGAAATGTTGTGTAAAGTACTGTCCAAAGGAGCATAGGTATGGTTATAATTACCATATACTTTAGAAAAATCAATCCCTTCAATTATTGGCAAGTAAACAGCAAATAGTATTCATCAGTGGTGGGATTCTAGGCAGTGCCCTCTGCCTTCTCTTGAAATAAAAAGGACAAGAATGAATAATTAGATGATTCACCACAAAGGGATTACCTAAGGCATCCCTTTGTGTAGGCTACAGCTGCCCATTTATTTGTTATTAATACCAGAGACCTCTCAGCAGGAAGAGAGCATAAAGTAAACAGGGAAGGAGTGCCAGAAAAGGGCATAGGGAAGCCACCCGCTGGGCACTGCTCACTCAGAGGCTAATGTCACCTGAACTGACTCACACTTCAGGCTCCACAGGGCTGTTGATGGAGAACATGACCCCTGCCACACTCACTTACCCAGTGTAGGATGTTGGTTTCCAGGAAAAAAATTCAAATCTCATTGACAATAAAGAGTTGCCAATTTACAGTCGTTAATTTTACCCCAGTTTGAAAATTCATATGCTTTACTTTGCTCTATTTTATTTTTATTATTTTAAATATATACATATTATTGAATTCTAACATACATGCAGGAAAGGTCACAAACCGTAAGTGTACAGTGCAAGGAATTGTCACAATATGGTAATTACCACACAAATCAAGAAATTATTGGTGCTGAATCGGCCTCTGTGCCCCAGTGCCAAATCAAATCTTGGAGACAAGAGTTTTGGGTGAAATAGAAAAGAATAGCTTTATTGCGGTGCCAGGCAAAAGGGGACAAAGTAGGCTTGTTCCTCAAAAACTATGTGTCTCAACCTGGGGGTATTTGGTGAGGAGTTTTATAGCGATGGTTCAAGGGCAGGATTGCTGATAAGGACCAGGGTGTGTGCAGGGCCTGCACTCCTTTAATCTGGCCTCAGGTGGCCCCTGATGAGCTTCTCTGGTTCTCAAGGTTATCAAATTGTGACCTTCTCTGGAATGAAGAATGATTCATCAAAGTAGCTAACATCTTCCATTTGCTGAGGGTTTTAGTTCTGTAAAGAGCTCAAAGATATTGTTACGTGTATCCCTTGAGGGGGAACCGGGACCCTGCCCCAAGGCTACACTGTTGTTTCTTGACTGCTCCTCCCTTGTCTCTGCATCCCCTCCCTTCCTGGATCAGCAACTGTTTGAAAGGCTTCTGTGCCCAGGAGCCCCACAGGGTCCTGCTTGGTTTCATTATCGGCACCCCTCTAGCCCCCTCACCATCACTACCCTACCCTTGTCCACAAAGTTTACCTCGATCTGGATTTTACCACCAGAGATTAATTTTGCTTGATGTTAAACTTTATATAAGTGGAATCGTGTGGTAGATATTCTTTCCTGTCTGGCTTCTTTCACTAAGATTTTGATTGTGAGACTCCTCTCTGTTGTTGCCTGTAGCTATATTTTACTCGTTTCATGGCTTGATGGTCTTGCATTGTATGACTTTACCATGAGTTACTGACCCATTCTACTGTTGATAAACATTTGGGTTGTTCCCTGTCTTGGGCTATTATTACCAAATCTGTAATGTACATTCTCATAAAAGTCTTTGTACGGATATTTGTACTCATTTATCTTGGGCATATTCCTAGGAATTGTTGGTCATGGAGAGTGGATGTATGTTTAATTTCATTAAAAATGACATTCTTCCAAAATCATTGTACCTTTTGCAATCTCACCAACAGTTTATGAGAATTCCCATTGCTACACGTCCTTGGAAACACTTGGTTTTGTCAGTTATCTTCATTTCCCACATTCTGATGGTATCTCATTTTCTTTTAAATTACATTTCCCTGATTACTAATGACTTGTGCATCTTTCTAAATACTTTTGGCCATTTGGATATCTATTTCTGTAAAGTACCTGCTTAAATCTCTTTTCCATTCTTTTTTTTTTTTTTTTTTCCTGGTGTGTGGGCCTCTCACTGTAGTGGCCTCTCCCGTCGTGGAGCACAGGCTCCGGACGCACAGGCTCAGTGGCCATGGCTCACGGGCCCAGCCGCTCCGCGGCATGTGGGATCTTCCCGGACCGGGGCACGAACCCGTGTCCCCTGCATCGGCAGGCGGACTCTCAACCACCGCGCCACCAGGGAAGCCCTCCATTCTTCTACTTGGGTTATCTGTTTTTCTCTTATTGATTTGAAGAAGTTTCTACATACATCATGAATACAAATAATTTCTCAGTTATGTGTTTTGTGTCTTACTTCTCCCATTCTGTGGCTTCCTTTTTCATTCACTTAATGTATTTAAGAAACAGAAGTCCTTAGTTTTAATGGAGCCTAATCTATCAAACAAATTTTTCATACCATGAGGTCATGAGGGTATTCTTTTATATTATCTTCCAGAAACTTTATTGCTTAGATTTTGATATTATTTCTAAAATTTACCTAAATTGATTTTTGTATGTGACTAGAATCCAAGTGTATGTTTCCTTTCTTATAGATATCCAGTCATTTGTTCTATGCCTGAAGAACTTCCTTTAGTATTTCTCATAGTGTAGATATGCTTATAATAAATCCTTTCAGTTTATGTTAGTCTGAAAATTCTTTTTTCTCCTTTATTTTTGAAAGATTTTTTTCACTGGATATAGTATTCTGGATTAACAGGTCTTTTGTTTTTGTTTTTTTCTTTTAGCATTTTAAAGATGTCACTTCACAATCTCTGGCTTGCAGAGTTTCTGACAAGATATTGACTATAATTCTTCTCTCTTTTTTGCATAAAATGTATTGTTAAGATTTCGAGATTTTTAAAAATCTTTGATTTTCAACAGTTTGAATATGATGAGTCTACATATAGGTGTTATTATTATCTGGTATTTATTTTTTCTGGTTTCTGTGTATTAATTGGGTCTATGTCTTAATAGTGGATAATTAGTATTGGACAATTTTGAGCCATTATCCCACTAAATATTTGTTCTGCCCCATACTCTGTCTCTTCTCTTTCTGGAATTGCAATTGCATGTATATTAGACTGCTTAATATTGTCCCACAAATCTTCACTGCTCTGCTCTGTTTTAGTCACTCCTTCTTCAAGTTCTTCTTCACTCCTTCCTCATCTGTGTTACGTTTACTGGTGACCCTATTGAAGGCATCATCCATCTCTCTTTCTGTGTTTTTCATTTTTAGTATTTCACATATCTGTGGGGTTTTTCTTCTTCATTTTTTTTTAACAGAGTATTCTCTGTTGTTTCTTTTGGGTAAAAATTGACATATTGTATAGAATACTAGAGAATGAGGCAAATAGTGTTTATGGATGGAAATGGGCATGCCTTGTGTTTTGATAGGGCTTTGGTGCGGAGGATTTCATCTGGATTTGAGTTTTGTTTTTGTTGAATCCCTTCACATTCCTTTAGCTCTACCTTGTGCTTTGGCTGAGATCTTGTGTATTAAAGGGATTTT
This sequence comes from Grampus griseus, assembly GCF_964374135.1. Lineage (NCBI taxonomy): Eukaryota > Metazoa > Chordata > Mammalia > Artiodactyla > Delphinidae > Grampus > Grampus griseus. The sequence continues at coordinate 7,398,419 of NC_138998.1, forward strand.
CTGTATGCCTACTTTACCTTTGGCCTCAGGTCTTCTCTGTGAATCTGCTCCTCACAAGAGTCTCTCTCCATATTCTTGCCTCTCTCCCAGAATTAGGGCACTGTTACTGACTACTCAACTCTTGCTGGCATGATTGCAATGGGCAAAGCATGTGTTATTTGGGTTTGATCTAAGCCTTAGGTAGGTACTGGGACTCTGAATATCAGGGATGTGGCCTTCTCGGTGATCCTGCACCTCTCCTAGGGGCAAAGAATCTCGAATAGTCTGAGTTCAGTATGTTTTCTTGCCCTTCCTTCACCTCCACCGTAGGGTTATTGTTCACTTGCTCTAGCTGCTGTGAGTTTTCACGTGTCGTCTAAGGACGACAGAGTTTGATGCCTCTCTCCCAGGGGCTGAAAGCTTTTGTATGGGAGATACTGGAGAAGCATCAGAGCAGGTCTTTCTGGCTTTCTCACAGTGGCTGCTGTGCCCGCTCCCCAGACCTGCACTCCAGAGGTTTTTCTCAGGGTTCTCTCCTTGCCCCAATCTTGTGAATCCTAGGAGATCCATTGATAAGAGTCTTCAAGTAGGTGTCCAAACTTCTGTGTCTGTTGCTCCCAGAGGTCCTATAATTTCCCGCTAGTTCACACATGCTGTTTAGTAATTTAATTAATATTTTGCTTGAATTTTTTTATTGGGTTGTATGGGATCCATGCAGGCAGCTGTTGTGTCCCCTCTGTCCTAGAGGCCCACGCTTTCCTTAGATTTCAGGTTATTTGGTTGCTTTGCAACCTCAGTTTTCTTGCTGGGCTTGAAAAAATATACTGAATTTGCTGGGCTTGAAAAAAAAATAGTGAATTTGCAGATCATCTGTTTTATTGACACTTTTCCCAGTTTTTTTTTTTTAGCCTTTCTTTTTTTTAAATTAATTTTTATTGGAATTTAGTAACTTTACAATGTTGTAAAGTGACTAAATGTTGTGTTAGTTTCTGCTAACACAGAAATGTTACAATGTTGTGTTAGTTTCTGCTGTACAGCAAAGTGAATCAGTTATACATATACATATATATATATATCCCCTCTTTTTTGTATTTCTTTCCCATTTAGGTCACCACAGAGCATTGAGTAGAGTTCCCTGTGCTACACAGTAATTCTCATTAGTTATCTATTTTTTTTTCAACTTTTTTTTTTTTTAAATGTCGGTTCATTGGTTTGTTTATTTACTTATTTTTGGGTGTGTTGGGTCTTCGTTTCTGTGGGAGGGCTTTCTCCAGTTGCGGGAAGCAGGGGCCACTCTTCATCACGGTGCGCGGGGCTCTCACTATCGCGGCCTCTCTTATTGAGGAGCGCAGGCTCAGTACTTGTGGCTCACAGGCCTAGCTGCTCTGCAGCATGTGGGATCCTCCCAGACCAGGGCTCGAACCCGTGTCCCCTGCATCGGCAGGCAGATTCTCAACCAGTGCGCCACCAGGGAAGCCCTAGTTATCTATTTTATACATAGTAGTGTATATATATCAATCCCAATTTCCCAATTCATCCCACTCCCCCTTCCCCCTTGGTATCCATACATTTGTTCTCTACGTCTGTGTCTATTTCTGCTTTGCAAACAGGTTCATCTGTATGTATCATTTTTCTAGATTCCACATATAATTGATATGTAAGATATTTGTTTTTCTCTTTCTGACTTCACTCTATATAACAGTCTTTAGGTCTATCCATGTCTCTGAAAATGGCAAAATTTCATTTCTTTTTATGGCTGAGTAATATTCCATTGTATATATGTACCACATCTTCTTTATCCATTCCTCTGGCAATGGACATTTAGGTTGCTTCCATAACCTGGCTATTGTAAATAGTGCTGCAATGAACATTGTGGTACATGTCTCTTTTTGAATTATGGTTTTCTCAGGGTATATGCCCAGTAGTGGGATTGTTGGGTCGTATGGTAGTTCTATTTTTAGTTTTTTAAGGAACCTCCATACTGTTCTCCATAGTGGCTGTATCAATTTACATTCCCACCAAAAGTGCAAGAGGGTTCCCTTTTCTCCACATCCTCTCCAGCATTTGTTGTTTGTAAATTTTCTGATGATGCCCATTCTGACCAGTGTGAGGTGATACCTCATTGTAGTTTCAATTTGCATTTCTCTAATAATTAGTGATGTTGAGCATCTTTTCAGGTGTTTGTTTGCCATCTGTATGTCTTCTTTGGATCTAGTTTTCTACATTCTGAGCAGAAACTAGGAGTCAATCATAATACGCTATTATTACTATTTATTTGAATAGTAATTCCTCTTTAAGAGAAATTAACAAACATGGAAAATGGTTATTTTTATTTACCTACTTTTACCTAAATAGTTTTATTTTTGTGCTCTCCTTTTCTTCGGTATCTCTGAATTTTTATCTTATGTCACTTTCTTTCATGCTGAAGAACTTTCTTCACCATTTTTTGTAGTATAGATCTTCTGGTTACCCATTCCTTCAGTTTTTGTTTATCTGAAAATGTATTTTATCTTCAGTTTTGAAGGATACTTTGGTGGCTGTAGAATTCTAGATTTTCTTTTCTTTTTTTCCAGCATTTTAAAGATACCAGACCATGGTCTTCTGGTTTGCATTGATTTCGATACAAGTCAGTTATAATGCTTTCATTGTTTATTCATATAATGTGTTTTTCCATCTCTGGCTCATCTCAAGATGTTCTAGTGACATTTAGAATAGAATTGTCTGAAGATTTCCAGATGTAATTGTGTGTTTTAGAGGGATAAGCTCAATATCACCAGTGGAGGGAAAAGCTTCTGCAATGACGCCAAGGCAGGAAGAAGCTGGGTCATTATAGGAAAGTGAAGGAAGGTTGAGTTAGATGACCAATTTGTCCCTTTTGCCTAGGACTTTCCCAGTTCTAGTGCTGCATTCTGGGAAACCACTCAATCTCTCTCATGAAAACTGGGCCGTTTGCTCAGGTATATCCCAATTTTAAAATTGAAAGTTCTACATCTTGGGAAACTTCTTAGTTCCACACAAACCAGGATGATTGGCCACCCTACATCAACTTATCTCTTTATTCATCCCTTTCTCTCTATCCTATTTGTGACTAGCTTAGTGCATTTCCTTGACATTTTTAATTTCAACTGTTACCATAGCCTACTAACTGGATTTCTTGCTTTTATCACTAACCCCATACATTGCTGATTTTAGCACTCATTTTCAAGTTTGTGAACCCAGAACATGCATAGCTTCTGAGCCACCTTTCTTGAAGCTAATTCTATATCTGTTTTGCCTTGAGACCAAAGTTTCTGCTAGAACTTTGGTATCTATCTGTTCATTCTAAATAGTGGAAGAGACCATCCCTAGCCTGTGGGAAATGATCTATTTTGATTACATAAAATGCTTTATATTTTCTAGCTCCAATGTGCATCAATTGCTAGTGTCAAACCAGGTCTAGAGCAACTTAATACTTTCATTAATGATGTGACAGTACCTGACAATTTCCAGCACTCTCTCTGTGGCACGTTTCTACGCACTCCTTTCCAATCTAGGAGGAATTCGAGTGATCCCTGGCTTCTCAGCCAGGGATCAGGTTGCTACCCGAGGAACGAAAAGGAATTGTTCCTGGAAAAGAGTGCTCATTAAAATCACATATTAAAACTAGGATTTGGTTGCAAACAAAGTAAAAGTAGTCAAGAAGGTGTAATGGATTTTGAACTAAATTTGAGTTTGTGGCACTTAGAAAGTTAGGACAGTTTCTGTTCCCTAGTGGTTCTTGGTTAGCAATAAGCCAGTTATTCTCTCTCTCTCTTTTTTTTTTTTGGCTGCATTGGGTCTTTGTTGCTGTGCGCCGGCTCTCTCCAGTTGTGGAGAGCAGGGCTACCCTTGGTTGCGGTGCTCTTGTCTCTCATTGTGGCACGCGGGCTTCAGTGGTTGTGGCGAATGGGCTTAGTTGCTCCGCGGCATGTGGGATCTTCCCGGACCAGGGATCGAACCTGTGTCCCCTGCATTGGCAGGCGGATTCTTAATCACTGTGCCACCAGGGAAGTCCCTAAGCCAGTTATTCTTGTCCTCTACTGATTTCTTTGGTGGAAAATCTATGCATTTCTCATCTAGAGCAGTTTTCTGGAAAGTTAAGGATTTTTCTAGATAAACTGTGGACATCTTAACTACCTTCAACAGGTTTTGAATGAATTTATTATACCAGGGTAAAATATTTGTACCAGATCATCAGCAGCATGTGGAAGGAAGTTTTTCATTCTATCTTATATTGTCTATTTCCAATTAATGTCATCACTGCCAAAAACTTGCATAAAATTATCAAATCCACACTCCAGGAATATATTTGGTATGGACTTTGGGAAATGAATTACTTGGTGACCAGAAAACCATAGACTTTGTAGTTGAACTTCATGGCTTAGAGGTCATTTAGTGAGACAGCTTTGAACTTGTATTTTTCTTTTGTGGCAAATACTTTTCTTCAAACAAAATTTTGCATAGAAATGCAATGTATAGAAGAAGAAAAAAAAGAACATTCCTCTGAATGAAGCATGGGAGCATGACTTCTTATCATTTTCCTCTCCCCCCATATTTGCAGTATTACAAAGAAACAGAGTTATTAGAATTTACAAAAATATTGTGCCAAGCTTGCACAAAATTGTAATGTAACATGCCCATCAACTGTGTGGAAAATTGCTACCCAAATTATACCCCTGTAAAGAACACAGCAGAAATGTACCGTTTCCCTATCAGCTTGAAATTGGATATATTACATGTTACAACATTTTTAAAGAACTCAAAAGAGACCTTCCCCCAAAACTAGTATTTTTAAATCACTGTATAAAAACCACCCTCAACTTAGGCACTAAATGCCTATTTGAAATGGTGAACTGCTATCTCTTTAAAGTATATCTTTATAAACAAAATAAGAATGATAACAACAATCAAAGAAAGTTACATTTTGTGGAATATGTTAGAGATTTTAACTCATAGAAATATAAACCATTTTTGCTTCAGATATTTGTTTCGTATTCTTTGACAGTGCTCTAAATAAATGGAATCCCTTCTTCAAATCCAATTTTGTGGAAACTCAGCGGGTAAAGTAATTTGAGGTTGAATTCTTCTGACTGAAGCAAGAATAGGGCCCTGGAGCAGTTACTGTTTCCCTCTCCAGTGGTGTGTCTGCTTTCCAGCCCTCTCAGAATCTGTCTTATAAGGCCCAGACTTCCGCTCTGCCAAAGTAGGAGCTACCCCTCTAGAGGCTGTAAAGCAGAGTGCTTAAGGATGCAGGCTCTCGAGTCAGGGAAACTAGACTTGACTCACCTCTCTGCCTCTTACTCATTTGTCAACCTAATCTCTCTGAGTTCCAATTTCCCCATCTGAAAAATGAGAACAATTGCAGTCGATAGTCACCGGAGTGGGCTGCCATCATGTCCTTTTCTCTGTGCCCATGCCGCTCAATCCATTAAGAGGTAGATTCTATTTCCCATCCCCTTGAAAGTAGGCCAGCCTTGTGAATTCCTTTCACCGATAGATTGGAGAGGAAATGATTCTGTGCCTGTTCCACTAATAAACCTTAAGAAGTCCAGTAGCTTCTGCTCAGGAAAGCCAGCTGCTGTGCTACAAAGAAATTCAGATGAGACTCTTGGATGGAGGAAAATTCAGGGAGTGGCAGAAAGGCCACAGGATGGAGCACAGAGGCTCCAGAGAGCTGAGTGGAATCTGCATGGATCTTCCAGCTCAGCCCAGCCACCAGCTGAAGCCAGATGAGCGTGTGACCCCTGTGCAGCAGGAGAACCGTCTAGCTTGATTTTCTGCCTGAATTTCTAACCCACTGAAAAGTGAGACATGATTAATTATTGTGCATCTATGTCATTTTGGAGTGGCGTGTTAAGTAGCAATGGATAACTGAAACAGAAGTAGAATCTATTGCAGGTGATGTCTGTTGGAATTAAATGAGACAGCAATAGTAAAAAAAAAAAAGTAGCACCAGATGGGGGAAGCACTGCCATTAAATTCAACTTTTGTTGGTGATTGGATGGTACCAGTGAGTCAGAATTCCAGAGACCACTCCCTTTGTAGAGCTTACATTCTAGAAAGAGCAGACAGAAATAATAAATAAGTAAATGATACAGTTTGTTAGAGTGTGATAAGGATTATGGAAAGAAAGGGACTATGGGGGAACTATACATGCACAGACCAGAAAAGAACATTCCAGAGGAAGGACACAGACAGTACAAACACTGTAAGGAGGAAGTGTTCCTGGACTGGCTGAGGTTCAGTAAAGAGGTCGCAGTGACCAACACAGGGGCAAAGTGGAGCATGGTAGGAGATAGTGTTGGCTGTGGTGCAGGATGTAAACTATTGTGAGGTCCTTGGCTGTCCTAAAACATCAAGAAAGAGATGTTCCTTGGAATGAAAGTGATGCTTTCTTCTTTCAAAAACTGTGAACTGGAAACTCAGCAGCAGTTGAAATACCTGATATTATTACCCTCCTAACATTTGTCGCTACCCACAGCGAATGAGCACGTTTTGTGCCTTTCTTTACTTGTGTATTCTGCCCTTCCTACTAAAATGTGAGATTTATGAAAACACGTAACATTGCCCCTTTTTACTTCATTATTGTATCTGCAAAACCTGAAAGAGTCCCTGTCACTGAGTAGATACTTAAGACATATTTTTGCTTAAAGGAATTCATGGCTGAAAACATTTGTTAATGACAAACATATCCTCAGCACTTTATAGTTTACAAAATGCTTTTCTGTAAGTTATCTCATTCTAACCTTACAACACTGTCAGGTAAGTGATCTCACTCCATGTTATTAATGTTATGATATTATAGTATTATTCCAAGTGGAGACTGCGGTGTGGAAAGTTTAAAGGTCTTGCCAATGCGGTCTCCCTGAGGACCAAATGCAGGGGAGCTGAGCCAGTTTTAGGAGGTATTCAAAGTTTTTCTGTACTGTCTCATTTTTTTTAATTGAAGTAGAGTTGATTTACAATGTTGTGTTAATTTCAGGTGTACAGCAAAGTGATTCAGTTAGGCATATCTATTCTTTTTCAGATTCTTTTCCATTATAGGTTATTAGAAGGTATTGAATATAGTTCCCTGTGCTATATACAGTAGGCCTTTGTTGTTTATCTATTTTACATATAATAGTGTGTATCTGTTAATCCCAAACTCCTAATTTATCCCTTCCTCCTCGACCCCCTTTCCTCTTTGGTAATGGTAAGTTTGTTTTCTACATCTGTGAATCTGTTTCTGTTTTGTAAATAAGTTCACTTGTATCTTTTTTTTTTAGATTCTACATGTAAGTGATATCACATGTGATTTGTTTTTCTCTGTCTGGCTTACTTCACTTAGTATGATAATCTCTAGTTGCATCCATGTTGCTGCAAATGGCATTATTTCATTCTTTTTAATGGCTGAGTAATATTCCAGTGTATATGGGTACCACATGTTTATCCATTCATCTGTTGATGGACATTAAGGTTGCTTCTATGGTGGCTATTGTAAATAGTGCTGCTATGAACATAGAGGTGTATGTGTCTTTTTGAATTAGAGTTTTCTCCAGATATATGCCCAGGAATGGGATTGCAGGATCATATGGTAGCTGTATTTTTAGTTTGTTAAGGAACTTCCACACTGTTTTTTGTTTTTTTTTTTTTTGAGCCGTGCTGCATGGCTTGTGGGATTTTAGTTCCCAGACCAGGGATTGAACCTGGGTCCTTGGAAATGAGAGCACAGAATCCTAACCACTGGACCACCAGGGAATTCCCCATACTGTTCTCTATAGTAGCTGCACCAACTTATATTCCCACCAACAGTGTGGGAGTGCTGCCTTCTCTCCACACCCCCTTCAGCATTTATTATTTGTAGACTTTTTGATGACGGCCATTCTGAGTGATATACTGTCTCATTTAAAAAAAAAAAAAAACAGTGTCACATTGCACATTTTTACTTGATATCTAAAGAAATTTTATCTTGCATTGAAATAAGTTCAAAGGGTGTAACTCCTAGTATAATGAAAATCTGACACCTTTCTTTTGTGTAACAAATCCAATCTGAATATGAGCCATTTGATACCACTATTGTCCTTTTTAAAGCATATATAAACCAGTTTTTCTTTAACAGAAGGAAATCTTTATGTAGTGCTTTTTTTCATATTGAACTTCTAGTTCCTTGAATTCATATTTCCATTCTACTGCCATCGCAGGATTTTGTCTAAAAAATATATTTTATATTTGAACGGCTTGAATTGATCACTCTATCAAGATTCTCTGCAACAAAACGGTGCATATAAATTGAAATTTAAATATTTCTTATGGCAATAAGGCTCCAGATTGAGTTATCCTTAGAGTTATTATTAATACAGAGCTAATAAAAATGACATCGATGTAGTACAAATATTAATAAATAATCAACATAAGAAGTAAAATTTTATTGCATTTCTTAAGAAGATGAATAGGGATTTTCTTCATGCATGCAGAAAAAATTTTACTTAGTTTTTTAAAAACACAAGGTTTAGTGTCAGTTTGATTTCTATTTAATTTTTTTTCTAGCGAAAACTTGTTTGCATAGATAGATGAGAATAAAAAGAGTAATGTTACTAGCAACGACCCTTTGATTCTTTGACAGTTCTTTCAAGTTATATAACAAAAATTACTTGGTGGTCTGTCATCAAAAATCATGTTTAATAATCTGTATGCTGATAACTCAGCTGAGTTTTGGGGAGCAGAGAATTAGAAAGCACCTAACCTGATAAAGGATTTGCTACCTTTGTTTTGCTACCTTTGCTTTGCTACCTTTGCTACCTTAGGTATTCCTTCCTAGTACCTGCGCTGACATTTAGAAATGATTCTACGTCATGTGCACCCAAGGATTTCCACCTTGAGCACAGCAGCAGATGTGAGGCATGCGTTAAAGGTGTGCTGAGGAGTGTTTGTAAAAAGGGAGGTGAGAGAGGAGAACCTGTGAAGTGTGCTCAAGCAGATTAATTTTAGATGAGATTATATATGGAAGTTGAGGATTTGGAAATTGATTTATCTTAAAAATATCTACATGCCCAGGTACCCCTTAGGAACGCAGGGATTCCCAGATCCCAATGTGAAGATTACTGCCCAAGAGGACAGGTTGCCCAGTTGCCCAGTGTAGGAAGGAGCAAATGAATGAGTAACCAGAAAATGTCCCCTAGGAGCATAACCTCAAATGAATCAGGAGGTGGGAGAATGAGGCATAGAGAGAGAGGAAATTCTTTAAAACAAGGGCACAAAGTGACTGAAGCAGGCAGCTCAGGGCTGCTGTTCTAGAACTCTGGGCTGCTGGGGATGGGGTTGGGATTGACAGGGATAGGGTCTGGTGGGGATTCTTTAAGGAACTGTCACCTCCAGATCATTGGGGATTTTTATGTGAAACTTCTCTTAGAATCCTATGGGAAAATGTGATAGAAGAAAGAAAAAAAAATGTGAAAGAGGAGTCAGGCAGAGTTAGTCATACATTTTTATGTATTAGTTTAAGTATTTTGTTTGTTTGATATCTATTGTAGTCAAGTAAACCATGCAAGAAGGTACAGAGCTACATTATCCAATATGGCAGCTGCTAGCCACATGTGGCTACTGGGACCTTGACAAGTGACTCATCAGAATTAAGGTGTGCTGTGTGCAAAATACACACTAGATTTCAAAGATTTAGAAAGAAGAAAAGAATGTGAAATAGCTCCTTAATAATATTTGTATTGACTGCACTTTAAAATGATGATTTTGTGATATATTGGGTTGAATAAAAATATTATTAACATTCAACTTTCTTTTGACTTTTTAAAATGTGGTTACTAGAAAATTTTGAATTGTTTACAATGCTTACATCTTCTTTTGGATAGATTTGGGCTACGGCTTCTTTACTATCTGAGGAATTTTTTGAATCAAAATAATTTGGTGATAATTTTAAAGTCATGTTATGAATAAAATTAAAAGACGCGGGAAAACAATAAGGCCACTTTATAAAATTTTTAAAACGTAAAAGATATAAATAAATGCTCAAGATATAGTAAGCACTATTAAGACAGTGTAGTGCATTATGATCCCAAACCTGAAAAAAATTAAGCCCACACTTGGGTAAATGACTGGAAAATTCTTCACAAAAATATTAATAATTGATTTTTCCTTAATGGCAGGATCATGTGTGTTTGTGCCTTTTTATTATATCTTTTTATCTCCTAAATATCCAAAATAGACATGCATAATTTTTATTATTACTTTTTAAAACAGCATAATGGGAAAATGTCCTTTTGTTATCTATTTACAAAATATTTAATAAAAATTATATGTGAAAAAATGAACAGAAGTAATGAGCAATGTTTAGTTCTATTGTCTGGAGAAATATACAATTACTTAGTTAAGTATGTGATTGATGGCAAATATTTTAGGAATACCTTATAGTTTTTCTCCTTCATTGTCTGTTATCAATTAGTACTTCTTGCTCTCTTTCATTAGCAATAAACTTCAAAGTAATGGATGCCAATGAAAAGAAGGCATTACATTTTCTTGAAAATACAAGAGAAGACCTATCAAAAGAATTTGCTCAATTGTTCAAAAACATTGTCTGCAAGGAAAATCTGTCTAATTGGCCACCACACCAAAACCCAAGTGTATAAAAAGAATTCATGGAGCTGATCCCAATACAAAAAACAAAAATGGGAATTAATTGACTTACAGAGCTCCCTGATACGGATCCAAATATCTGGCTGTGGTTCGTCAGCACAGAATAGAAAGTGAATTGAATTCTCCTGGAATTTGCATCCTTGGTATTTACTTTTAAAAATTGTTTTTAGTCTGCTGGAGCAGTAATTTTCTAATTATACTCAGTTAGCTAAAAGGAATTGTGCAGTCCCCAAAAGTATCTAATTTATAATCAAGGAGATATTCCACTGAAAGTGTGAATCTGTTTGCACCCATATCTAGTTCATAAGCTTCTAACCTCATGATTAATTTCAGGGGTGAACAGACACAACCCAATATATGAGAAGCACTGATGTCTGAACCTTTCAGAATGGCAACAGTGAGAAGACGGCTTAATTAAGAAAAGGCAAAGTATCTAAACTCAGCAAGAGGGCAACGGTTCAGCATTCATACTTATCACTGATCTGCTTTTTAATCTGCTCCAGCTCATCAACTTCTTTCTCTTCTTAATAACTGCTTTTATTGGTTTGTGTTTCTCCTGAAGCTGAAGAATTGAAGAAGAAACATCGATGAAAATTTCAGGACTGGGTCATTCAGTCTGTCTTTCTCTGGTGACTCACTTCAACATGTATGACTTCCTGGGCCAACACAGTCAGCAAAAGAAGGCACCTCTGTGACACCTTTTCACTGCAGTGGGCTTCATAAGATACAAGGTACTTTGAAACAAATGTGGGCGGAAGTGGGTGGAAAACTGCCATTTTAGAAAATATGATACATTCTGTAATGGAGGCTTGTACATGTGAATGAAGTGCTCTAATAACACAGAGGACACAGCAATTCATAGCAATTCTGTTCTGCTTACTGAACAGGGTTATGGGTTTGGGGTAGGCTTCTCAAAGAGGTGTGATATTGGGGCCCATTCTTGTCGGCAAGAGAGTTAAAAGCAAGTGGGGTGGGACTTTCCTGGTAGCACAGTGGTTGAGAGTCCACCTGCCAATGCCGGGGACATGGGTTCAATCCCTGGGTCAGGGGGATACCACATGCCGTGGAGCGGCTGGGCCAGGGCTCCATGACTGCTGAGCCTGCACTCTAGAGCCTGTGTGCCACAACTACTGAGCCCTCATGCCACAACTACTGGGACCATGCTCCTAGAGCCCATTCTCCGCAGCAGGAGAAGCCACTGCAATGAGAAGCCTGCGCACCGCAATGAAGACCCAATGCAGCCAAAAATAAATAAATTTATTTTTAAAGAAAAAAGCAAGTGGGGTGGATGATCTACAGCAGGGGTCCCCAGACATTAACACAGATCACTGGGCCTCGCCCTTAGTGTTTCTGACTGAGTAGTTTGGAATTGGGGCTTGAGAATTCTAACCTCTAACAAGTTCCCAGTTCAGGCTGATTCTGCTGGTCTGGGAACCATACTTTGAGATTCACTTTTCCAGGGCAAGCAAAAAAGAAAAATGTGACCAATTCTATGATAATACCCCAATTCTATGACAATGCCCCCTTTTTCCTGCCATCACCAGTCTATAACATACACACACACACACACACACACACACACACACACACACACACACACACACACCCCAAGGAAAAAGAGAGCTTGGCATCACATCTAAGGTTAATCGGGCCCTACAAGGCATCCTTCTGAGACTTCAGTTTTGTCCTTACAGGTCTACTTGAACAGTGGCTCGCTCAGCCACTAATTGGTTCTTAGTTCCCATAGGCCTGTTGGACTACAGTTTGAAAGCTGGAATAGAAAGGAAATGAAATACAGGGGTTAACGGGGCTCTACACCACCCTTAAGAGGAAGCTATGTCATGGTTCAGGAATAGCCTTGCAGGTAATGGAGCAGTTAGAAAGTCATTGTCTTCATTCTGAGTTTACACCTTTCTGGTTATGAAAATTTGAGAATTAATCTTTGTTCCAAGAAGGTATCTGCTTTCAGTGTGTGTGTCAGTGTGTGTGTGTGTGTGTGTGTGTGTGTGTGTGTGTGTTTGTGCGCGCGTGTGATCGGTTGCCCACTGAAAACTTGGGGAACAAAATGAGGGAACATAGCTGCAACTCACAGTAGCTGAAGACCTTGAAAATGATGGGATTCGGTGGGGCTGGCCCAGCCTGAGTTGTGCTGGAGACTTAGAATACTGAAGTCAACCTGAACTGTCTTTTAAGAGTCTCCAGCGAATTATTCTAGACTGAATAACTCAGAACTGAGGAAATACAGCATAGGGGGAGGGGGATGAAGACTGGGGCTCTAACAACCAATAGGTAAGGCATGAGGTTTCCCAAGGATGGGTCAGGATTAGGCGACACTACTCTGAAAAGAAAGAAAAGCCAGAACAAAGGGAATGAGATTGGGACACGGGGCACCTATAAACGTATTCTCTGGGAAGAGTTTTAATTCTTGCATACTTTTCCCTTTGACTATGGGAAATCCAACATCTAGCTCATAGTTTTAAATTTTTTTCTCTATCATTTATTTTGGTTTAGTTTTTCCTAAGCCTTCTATTTATATAGGCATACCTTGTTTTATTGTGATTTGCTTTATTGCACTTCAGAGATAATTACATTATTTATTTTTTAAATTAAAGTATAGTTGATTTAAAATGTGTTACTTTCGGATGTACAGCAGAATGATTCAGTTATACATTCATATATATATAATTATTTTTCAGATTCTTTTCCATTATAAGTTGTTACAAGATATTGAATATTGTTCCCTGTGCTATACAGTAGGTCTCTGTTGGTTATCTATTTTATATATAGTAGTGTGTATCTGCTAATCTCAAATTCCTAATTTATCCCTCCCCCCTTCTCCTTTGGTAACCATAAATTTGTTTTCTATGTCTGTGAGTCTCTTTCTGTTTTGTAAATAAGTTCGTTTGTATCATTTTTTTAGATTCCACATATAAGCAATATCATACTATATTTGTCCTTCTCTGTCTGACTCACTTCACTCAATATGATAATCTCTAGGTCCTCCATGTTGCTGCAAATGGCATTATTTCATTCTTTTTTATGGCTGAGTAATATTTCATTGTGTATATGTACCACATCTTCTTTATCCTTTCATCTGTCTATAAACACTTTGGTTGCTTCCATGTCTTGGCTATTGTAAACAGTGCTGTTATGTACACTGGGGTGCATGTATGTTTTCGAATTAGAGTTTTCATCTTTTCCAGATATATGCCCAGGACTGGGATTGCTGGATCATATGGTAACTCAAGCTTTTGTTAACGATTTGGTAGTTTTGTGTTTTAGGCTACTAAAAATATCGTTGCTATGAACATTCAAGTACATGTCCATTGTAAATTTACACATACAGCGATTGGTATATATGTAGGAGTGGAAATGCTGGGTTATAAAGTATTTATATATTAAACTTAATGAATACTGACAAACAATTTCCAAGTACTATCCTGTACTTCCACACACCGGGTATGAGAGTTCTAAACATTCCGCACCCTGATCAAAACTCTCTAGTGTCTGTCTTTTTCATTTTAGCAATTCTAGTATGTATGTATAGCATCTCATTGTGGTTTTAGTTACATCTCACATACGATTAATGAAGTGAATCACTTTTAAAAGTGTTGGACATTTGAATATCTTCTTTTGTGAAGTGTCTTTTCAAGTCTTTTGCACATTTTTCTATAGGATTATCTGTGATTCTGTTATTAGTTTGTAGGAGATATTTACGTGTTCAAGATTAAAATTATTTGCTTGATGCATGTATTCCAAACATCTTCTTTCAGTCAAGATCTTGACTTTTGATTTTTTCCTGCTGCCTTTTGATAAAGCTGTTCTTAATTTTAATATAATCTGGTATATCTTTTTTTTTCTTTTATGGATAGAGCTTTTTGCACTTTGTTCAAGAAATTTCTGTACACGCCAAAGGCAGAAACATATCATTCAATTGACTCAGCAATATTTATTGAAATTAGCATCCCTTCCCTATTGCTCTGAACTATTGCCTCTGTTACGTATCTGGAGATTAGTTTTATAATTTATTTGTAGTCTGAAATACAGGAATAAAGTGGGTATCCTGGAATGGAGGACAGGGGAACAGAATAAAAAGGGATTGAATTCAAATGCATGGGATTGTCACACTGATTAAGGTGAGGGCTGGAGAGACACAGAGGGAGCGGCCAACAGGCAATGGGATGTTTTCCAATCAGCACTAAGTTTCTTGGAGAACCATGTTTACAGGCTGAGGTCTCTGGGTGTCAGTCATGGGAGCATTCTTCATTTTAGAAGAAAAGTTAGAATAAAAACAGTGTGGATAATTTTCAGAAAACACAGTTTCCTCAGCTGTGACATGGGGATAATAATTCCTGCCTCACTGGGTAACTGTAAAGACCAATGAGTAAGTACTTGAAACTCTTAGAAATTGGTCCAGCTTGAATATAGTGACATACAGTTTTAAAAATACTATTATTGTATTTATTATTAAGGTCCTGAATTTCCCATTCCCAGATGTAATTTATATTTTTTTCCACTTCTGTACACCATGCTTTGAAAACTCCTGTGAGAATTCAACCTGTGCAGAGATGATGCTTACTTATTGTTTTAATGTTCTATCAGAAATCTGATAGGGAGGTGGGGAGAAATACACTCATAAACAACAAGGACATAACATAAAAAACAAGTACAGCACAGGGAACTGTATTCAATATCTTGTAATAACTTGTAATGGAAAAGAATCTAAAAAGGAATATATAAATATATATGTGTGTATAACTGAATCACTTTGCTGTACACCTGAAACTAACACAATGTAAATCAACTATACTTCAATTTAAAAAAGAGCTAAACAAACAAACAAACAAAATACAATTCTGCCACTCCAGTATGTTCAGTGAGAAAAGGATGGCTGCAATCAAATGATATCAGTAGCCTTATTTATACCCAGAGGAGGTTACGAGAGTTGTTAGAGCCCTAGTTCTCTTAAAAGTGATCAAGTCTACACAGCTTGGTAATCATTTATGAGAAATTATCACTTTTTGTTGTTACTGTTTGCTTTTGCTTTTATGAAATATTTCACACATACAGAAAACTACGTATTAAAAATGCAAAGAATAATAATAAATAAAACCTAGGTACCCACCACCCAGGTTAAGAAATGGTACATCACCATTATATTTGAAGGTCCTGTTTGCCTTTAGCCACTCCTTACTCTATACCCACAGGTGGAAACTATTTGGAACACTGTTTATATATTATATAATTGTTAATACCATACATTTCGTTACAGTTTTCCACATATGTATTTCTAATTAAAATGCGTTATTTTGCTTTGCATATTTTTGAACTTTAATAGAGTGATATTGTATGTCTTGTTCTGAAACTTACTCTTTTGGTTAAAATTTGTATTATAGATTTTCCATGTTAATTTGTATAGTTGGAGTTCAGTTATCCCATTATTGTAAAGCATTCCTTTGTATAAATCTATTTGTCCGTGGATGAGCATTTGAGTTGTTTATAGCATTTTACTAAAAGTAATGCTGTTATCATTTGTGTGTTTGTGTCTTAGAAAATATATGTAAACACTTTGGGTTTTCCCTGGAGAAGAACCTTCTGGGTAACAAATTGTGCACATCCTCAAATGTAATAAAATGATAGTAGAAATATATGTGCCCAAGAGTAGTGAAAATGGTCCCCATTACACCACAGCCTCACCAACAGGTGGTATTGTCAGATTTTAAAATTTCTGCTAATTATGTCAAGTAAAAGGTATTTCATTGTGGATTTAGTTTGCACCTCCCTGATTATTAGTAAGGTTACCATCATTTCATGTTTGTTGCCATTCACCTGGACTCTTCTGTGAAAGCCAGTTCAGTAATTTTTCCTATTTTTCTTTTGGGTTGTTTGTCTTTTTTCTCATCGTATTATAAAAATTCTTTATACAGTCTGGATATTAAAACCTTTGTCAGTTCTAAGTTTTGTAAATATCTTTTCTCTGCTTATGGCTTATCTTTTCATTTCTTTATGAGGTCTTTTCATGAAAAAAATATTTAATTTTAATGTTGCAAAATTTCTATCTTGTTCTTGATGCTTGCATCATTTGTATGTTTTTTCAAATAGTTATTTTTTATACTGAGATTATAAAGAGCTTTTACTCTACTGTCTTCTAAGCATTAAAAAATTTCAATTTGAAATTTAAGCCCTTAACATGCTTTGAATTGATTTTATTTCCTTCCATATAAATAACTAGTTGTTCCAGCTCAACTTTTGATTAGTCTAACCACTGATGAGAAATGCCAGCTCTATCATAAAATAAGCTTCTATTTTTATATTATTTTATTTCTTGGATTCTCTTCCTTTTCCCTCTTTATTTATAACTCCCAAAATACAACCTTGTTCTTACTACTATGGTTTTATAATAAGTGATATCTGATAAGGTAAATCTCTCATACTGTTCTCCATTTTAATAATATCTTATGTGTTCTTGGTCTTTTGTTTTTTATCTATATTTAAAATTTGTTTGTTCAGATCAATAAAAGTGTTGTTGGAGATTTTATTAGAATTGCCTTGAACTAAAGATCACTTTGAGAAAAAAGGTCATCTGTATAATACTGTGCCTTCTATCTATGAACATGG
Organism: Grampus griseus; assembly: GCF_964374135.1. Taxonomy (NCBI): domain Eukaryota; kingdom Metazoa; phylum Chordata; class Mammalia; order Artiodactyla; family Delphinidae; genus Grampus; species Grampus griseus. The sequence continues at coordinate 7,415,657 of NC_138998.1, forward strand.
TATGATTCTCCATTATTTAGAATTCCTGTAACGTCTTTTAATAAGACTTTCTAATTTTTCCCAGAAAGTTTTTTTGCATCTTTTGTTAGATTTATCCCTAGATTCCTTATAGTTTTATGCTATTTTTAAAATTAATTTTTCTACCTTTGTCCTGGTATTCAGAGTGAACCCAACAATGTTGCTAAATTCTCTTCTTAATTCTAACAATTTGTAGATTATTTTGTTTTCTATATAATCTCTCTTTAAATAACAAAGTTTTTTATAACTCTTTATTTTCTTATTAACTTGCTAGAATGTCCAGAACAATGCCAGTCAGAAGTCCTAAGTCTTGTTTGACTCTGATTTTAAAGTAAATATTTTTTAACATTTAACTTTTAAGTCTGATGCTTATTCCAGGATTTTCTTTTTGGCAAATTCTATATTAGAATTGTATCTAGATTAGATTCATTACAATTTTTTTTTAGAAAACTCAAAGTAAGAGTAGTTTATCTTCTTGAGGGTCTACTCTATTATTTAAAATACTACAAAAGTAAGCCGTCTAAGGATGAATATAGCAGCTACATAAAATCATCAGGAATGTAGCTCTTTAATCTTTCTCCTCCACCATTCTTCACGTGGAATGTCCTTTTAAGGTCATTTCATGGCTCCAAATGGCTACTGGTGTCTTGTGACCTCCATTCATTAAATGGATGGTTAATCATGACCAGATCTAAATATGTTCTGTTGAGTCAAATGACTAATTTACATTGATAGTCACCCTTTTGTGGAAGCCAGCCCTCGAGCTACATTACATATCATTATTTAAAACTCTTTCCTTTTCTAATTTACTCCCCTCACCTCTTGAGTCCATGGCTGAGGACTCACTGTGCTTTGAGAGATGTTTTACTTGTACAGGCTATGACAGCCTTGGATACTCTTAATAGAAATTAATCCATGGGATTTCCATGTAAGTCACTCTAGGGTCAAGAAGTGGAAATTCAGGGCTTCCCTGGTGGCGCAGTGGTTGAGAGTCCGCCTGCCGATGCAGGGGACATGGGTTCGTGCCCCATTCCGGGAAGATCCCACATGCTGCGGAGCGGCTGGACCCGTGAGCCATGGCCGCTGAGCCTGCGCGTCCGGAGCCTGTGCTCCGCAGCGGGAGAGGCCACAACAGTGAGAGGCCAGCGTAACGCAAAAAAAAAAAAAAAAAAAAAAAAAAAAAAAAAAAAAAAGAAGTGGAAATTCATCATCAAAAGTGGTACGGGGCTACAGGATGGCTGGTTTTAGGCTGGTCTGTGGAATCACGTCTGAGGAGAAAGGAAATAACTGTCTCCACAGTGGAATGTCCACGTCTGCATTCTTACATCATGCTCTAGTAGCTGATTCCACAATCAATACATAATCTACATATGGGAGTTAATCCACGTATAACAGATAGGGAGAGTCAGCCCTCCCTATCGGAGGTTCCCCCACATCTTTAGGTTCAACCAACCACAGATAGGGTAGTACTGCAGCATTTACTATCGAAAAATATCTGCCTGTAAGTGGAGCCGCACACTTCAAAACTGCATTATTCAAGGGTCAACTGTAGTGTAGCCCAGAAATAGGAGAATGCAGGTTAAATGCTCGGCCTCTCACTGTTGTGGCCTCTCCCGTGGCGGAGCACAGGCTCTGGACGCGCAGGCTCAGCAGCCATGGCTCACGGGCCCAGCCGCTCCGCGGCATGTGGGATCCTCCCGGACCGGGGCACGAACCCGTGCCCCCTGCATCGGCAGGCGGACTCTCAACCACTGCGCCACCAGGGAAACCCCAACTGCTCAATTTTATAATTCTCCCTCCACAAAGTTCCAGGTGATGCTGATGCTGCTGGTCCACGCACCACACTTGGAGAATCATTGCCCAAGTTCATGAGATGTGCTAAAATCATTGGTCCATATAAGGTCTCTCTACTGCCTTTATTTATTTATTTCCTTTTGTCCCCATTATCCACCCCCATTTCCCTCACATAGGCAGTTGTCCTAGGTCAGGTTGAAACTGACTCTGAGATGAGGAGTTGCCTGGACTTTTTTTTTTTTTTGGTTAGAGATCTCAGGAGATACCCTAGTTAGGATGTGGGGGAAGGCAAGACTGGGCAGAAAGACAAGCTGACCCGCGATCAGTTTTCACTGAGGCCTCAAACAATGCTGTGAGGATGCCCTGGAGCTGAGATGGCCCTTCAGGGTCATCCCCACTTGAGAAAAATTTGGTCTTCGTATTTCCACATTAGTCAATCGTTGGCTGCAGGCAGTCACAGGAAGAGGACATTACCCTGGGTGAGGCAGGGTAATGTGTCACAGGGAGGGGACATTACCCTGGGTGAGGCAGGGTAATTCTCTTTTGCTAGCATAGTGCCCATGGGGGATTGCTATCTGCAGCAGAAATTCCCAGCAGATGAAGAATGGAAGCTCTTGATCCAAAGAAAGCTAGGTGATCTCTAGGGTTTTTTACGATGTATTGTTCAGTGAGAAAAACAAGTTTCAAAGACATGTATGCAGTATTACCCCATTTTCAGAAAACAAGCATCTCTGTTATTTTTGTAACTTCTTGTATGTTTGAGTTTGGAAAATGATGTGGAAAGATAAATACTTGGCTCTTTACAGAGATTACTTCAAGGAGATGGAAATGTGAAAGGGAAGGGGATTTGATGACAGTATTAATTTTTTAGTTACATGTTGTCTTTACTTTTCTATTGAAATATAGTTGACATACAATATTATGTTATTTTAAAGTGTACTGCATAGTGATTTGACATTTTCAAATATTATGAAATGATCACCACAATAAGTATAGTAACATCTGTCCCCATAACAAAGTTATCACAATATTATTGACCATATGTCTTACGCTGTATATTACATCCCTGTGGCTTATTTATTTTATAAATGGAGGCTTGTACCTTTTAATCCCCTTCATCTGTTTCCCCCCTTCCCTCTGGCAACCACCCATTTGTTCTTTGTATCTTTGAGGCTGTTTTCATTTTATTTTGTTTTTGTTTTTTATATTCCATATATAAGTGAGATCATATGGTATTTGTTTTTCTCTGACTTATTTCACTTAGTATAATACCCTCGATTTTGTCCATCCCTGTTATCACAAATGCCAAAAATTATTTTTTAATGGCTGAGTAATATTACATTGTGTATATATATCACATCTTCTTTATCCATTTATCAGTTGATGGACACTTAGGTTGCGTCCATATCTTGGCTATTGTAAATAATGCTGCAGTGAAAATTGTAGTGCATATATCTTTTTGAATTATTGTCTTTGTATTCTTTGGGTAAATACCCAGAAGTGAAATTGCTGGATCATATGGTAGTTCTGAGGCAGGAGATAGATGGGCTCCAGGCTGGGCATTTACAACTGGCCTCCTGTTCGCACCTCCTGGGATGAGAAGAAGATGGGCTCCAGGCTGGACATTCATTACCACCCCCTGTTTACATTTCCTGAGGCAAGAGACAAATGGACTCCAGGAGTACATAATTATGACTGGACTCCTGTCTATATTTCGAGATCTGCACTTTGATATAAGAAGCAACAACAGGAATAGGGTAGGTAACTGGACATTGGACACTTTTATGACTGAGACAGAGTGGGGCTAAACCCTGTTAAGAGATCAAGAGGTCATACATTTCTCATCCTTGGAGCAAGGGAAACATTGCACACACGCAGAAAGGCTCCTTGTGGGTCAAAAAGGAGAGGGCACCACCCCATAATATGTGATGCCAAGAACGTCCCATAGGCCTCTGGGCTAGAATCCATCTTGGAAAAAAGTTGTGCACGCATGTTGGAGAGGGTTCTAAGGCATGTCAGGTGTGGAAAAGAAACCAGGTAACTGGCCAAAGATAAACAAAGACCCGGAAGAACTGCCCTACATAAGTGACCTAATTGCCTCTTGACAGTGCTCCTTGTCATTGGGGAGGATGCCCACACCCTTTCTCTCCGGGTGGGCATCTCTGCCTTGCTTCTGTCGTAACTAAACAAACTGTTTCTCTGTGTGCTCTCCCACTTGTTGTTGTGCTATGTCTCTAATAATAAACTTTGTACCTGTTTTTACAGTTTTTGCTGCCGTGAGAAATGCATTTTTCACTTGGGGGCAAGAGCAGGGGTTCTGGTGGCCAGGATTCCTAGTTTTCAACCAGGCTCCCCAGGTTCAATTCCAGGGCAGGGAATTAAGATCTCGCTTCACGCCACCACTCACTGCTGCCTCTCTGAGATCAGTTCTATTTTTAATTTTTGAGGAACCTCCATACTTTTCCATAGTGGCTGTACCAATTTACATTCCACCAACAGTGCGGGAGGGTTCTCTTTTTCTGCCTCCTCACCATCACTTGTTATTTGCTGTTTTTCTGGTAATAACCATTCTGACAGGTATGAGGTGTTATTTCACTGTGATTTTAACTTGCATTTCCCTAATGATGAGTGATGTTGAGCATCTTTACGTGTGTCTTGGCTATCTGTATGTCTTTGGATAAATGTTTATTCAGGTCATCTGCCCATTTGTTAATCAAGTTGTATTTTTTTTCATGTTGCATTGTTATTAACTATTTTCTTTATATATCTCTGTGCTGTTTTCATGATTGTGTGAACAAGTCTATTAGATATTTTTTTAAATATTATTTTGTCTCTTTAAGAGCCACATATATGTAACGAGATTCCTAGTAGTGAATAGGTTACCTGTTCTTGACTTGAAGCCAATCACGTATTCTGCAGTGGAAACTTACGTTTGTCTTCAGGGAGGTTTCCCATCTCCTCTGTCTCCTATTCTGTTCTGGGAGAAACCGTTTGGTTAGGCTGAATCAGTTTACACCCCTGCCAGACACACAGGAGAGTTCCAGTTACTCAACATGCTCTCCGTGACTAGTAATGTGAACCCTTTCAATTTTAGACATTTTATGGAGGTAGTGGGACCTCCCTGAGGTTTAATTTTGCATGTCCCTAATGGCTGACACTGAACATGATACTGAACATCTTTACGTACACGTATTGGTCACTTGGCTATCTTTTATTAAGTGTCTCTTCAAGTCTGTTGCCATATTTGTAGAGACAGGTTTGCCTCTCATTGGTTTCTAGTATTTCTTTGTATACTTTTGACATAACTCTTTCCTTGCATGTAAGTATTGTGAATGTCTTCTCTCAGTGTGCTTTTTCTCTCCCTATATGATGAACAGAAACACTTAGCTTTCATAAAGTCTAATTTATCAGTCTTTTCCAGTTAAGGCTTTTGGTGTAGAAATCTTTGCTTACTCTGAATTTATGAAGATATTCTGCTATATTTCCCTCCAGAAGCTTTGTTGTTTTATCTTTCACATTTTCGTCTCTGATCTGTGTCACATTAATTTTTGTTTATGCTGTGAGGTTCAGTGTAACACTGTGTCATTTTAAGGATTCAGTGTGTGTGTATAAATATGTATATGTGTGTGTGTTCTATTTAGAAAAGTACATGACAGTCACTGCTATCTAAGCATTAATATTATTATCATTATTGTTTTCTATTTCTAACTTCTTTATTAATTCCCTAATGATGCTTTAATCTTTATTGTCCTAGCTCTTTAATACTTTTACAATTTTATATTGTTTCATTATTTAATATCTGAGTGCTTGTTGTACTTAATTCTTGCTCTTTTTAAACTCTACTGTAAGATAAAGCCCTTCCAGGGATTATTTTTCAGTCTTTTAATTTGCTTTCTTTCTTTGCTTCCAGACCAGATTCTGAATCTACCTTTTATTTTTTTTAATAAATTTATTTATTTATTTTTGGCTTCGTTGTGGTACGCGGGCTTCTCATTGCAGTGGCTTCTCTTGTTGCAGAGCACAAGCTCTAGGCGTGCTGGCTTCAGTAGCTGCGGCTCACGGGGTTAGTTGTTCCGCGGCATGTGGGATCTTCCTGGACCAGGGATTGAACCCATGTCTCCTTCATTGGCAGGTGGATTCTTAACCACTGCACCACCAGGGAAGTCCTGAATCTACCTTTTAAAAGCTTTCCTTGGTATTTTCTTTTTTCTCTCTTTTCTCCCTTTCCTTCTCTCTCTCTCTCTCTCTCCCTGTAATATTTACCACACCATGTTCTCCCACACCTTTAACATGATATCATGGTAATATTCCTTAGACATTCTATTTCACTTACTCTCCTACGAATGGTTTGTATTTCCCCAAGGAAATAGGCAACATTGCTCTTTCTTTTGTATTGTGTTAAAAACCTTATATTTCTGTTCACTCCTTATAGACAGCAATGGTACCTTTTTCCTTGGGAAGATATTATTATATATTTTGAGAGGTCTCACTTTTCCATCTTTTCTAAGAAATTAGCCATATCTGCATCTGTGTCGTCAACACTGAGTCTTTGGCCTTTCCTGAATGTTCATTGATAAAGTGCATCAGCTATTTGTAAGGTTTTTTCTAATCTTTAAAAAAAACTATCATTTTACATTTACATTTTATTTTGATTGTATATTTAAAGTGGAAATATAGCCCTGTCAACAAATTAACACAATAAATATTTAATAATAATGCAAATTTACATTTGCAAAATATTTTATCAATAATTTCCAAAGTCTTTTCATAATTGAAAAAAGTTGTATTAAAATTGCTTTCCAAATTTCAAAATAGAACTTTTGTTTGTACTGTCACATTCCTTAAATATTGTTAATACCTTGTTTAGGAAAAAATTGTTTTTATTTAAAAAAATATATGTGGGATGTCTTCAATTGCAGTTAAAAGAACAAATACAATAAGATTGTTTTATACATTCAGGTATTACATTACAGTATAAATATGAAGGGAACTAAAATTTTATAATTTGTAGTCTGGGCTTCAAGTTTGAACTTTGTCACTTACTAAATATAAGCTTTTCAACAGGAGTTTCTCTGGGTGTCAGATTCTGCGTTTAGAAAATGAGAATAAAAATAACTGCCAGAAATAGCTCATGAATTGTTATAAGAATCAAATCGGATAATATACAAAATTCCTGGTAAATGGAAATTGGTATGCTAAAGTTGTTCATCTTCTCAACACTGAACTAAGAATTCCAGATACTTTTAGAAAAGTTTGACAATTGGGTGTTGGAAAACACTTTGAAACCAGCCAAGAGGCTGGTTAACTCGGGCTAATGCCACTTCATCTCAGGCTCAGGTCTTTGGTTACCAGGTAACAAGGTGGAAGTGGGGAAGGGTAACAGTCAACAGTGATACCCTCTGCTCTTCCCAACTTCAGTTTTTTAGCCAATTAAAGAAGAAACAAAGAAAGAAAAGAAAAATAAGTAAAAGAGCTTACCACTTTGATAGATGAGCCAAGAAACCATGGAGGTATGCTGTGTTCTACAGGATGTCAATTATTGTCACAAAATGATTCATTATGTAACAAAAGATGGGTCATCTTTTTTTTCTTTTTAACATCTTTATTGGAGTATAATTGCTTTACAATGTTGTGTTAGTTTCTGCTGTATAACAAAGTGAATCAGCTATATGTATCCATATGTCCCCATATCTCCTCCTTCTTGCGTCTCCCTCCCACCCTCCCTATCCCACCCCTCTAGTTGGTCACAAAGCACAGAGCTGATCTCTCTGTGCTATGTGGCTGCTTCCCCCTAGCTAGCTATTTTACATTTGGTAGTGTATATATGTCCATGCCACTCTCTCACTTCGTCCCAACTTACCCTTCCCCCTCTCTTGTGTCCTCAAGTCCATTCACTACGTCTGCATCTTTATTCCTGTCCTGCCCCTAGGTTCTTCAGAATCATTTCCTTTTGTTTTGTTTTTTTAGATTCCATATATATGTTAGCATATGGAATTTGTTTTCTCCTTCTGACTTACTTCACAAAGATGGGTCATCTTAATGATTTTTTTCTTTCAAAGGATAAATGATTGATAGCAGACATACATACTAACCAAACTAAGACCGATCAGGTGAAACAGAACTTTTTCCTCCTTAGTTATCTCTATATAAGTCATGTTATTTCATTTGGTGTGATTTTCCCATTACTATGCACCAATTTGCTATTTTCATTGCTGTTGTTTTTGTTGTTAAGGCATTTTAACCAGACAAACTAAAAGTATCAAGGGTCCTACAGGGTCTGAGATTACCCATCTTCAACCCAGACTATTGGTTCCCAGTGTCAAGTCAACACAATCAAGATGAAAGTTCCCGCCTTTTGCCTGCACAGTCCTGGGGTAGCATCAAACCTGGGCTCTGTCTTCTCATTCCTATTTTTTCTTTTCCCTTTGAATTCATTCCAGAAAGCTTGGGTCATTGAGTGACAAGATCGAGGTTCAGAGCCCTAGCACAGAAGCCAGACTGAATGTGGGTTCGAATCCTACCTCTCAATCATCTGTGTGATCACAGGTAGGTTGCCTCATCCCTTCTGATCTCAGTTTCCTCATCTCTAAAATGGAGATATTTACAGTACCAGCTTCTTAGAATTGCTGAGGATGTTACAAAAATTAATGTACTTGGGTATATATCAAATGGTGCCTGGCACATAGTCAGTGCTCCGTATTACTAGGCTGCTCCGGAATTAAAATTCGAGTGACTCCCTGAGCTCATAGTATTTTTGCTTTGAAAAATGTTTGAAATTTCAACTGGTCAATTTCCCTGATGCCTAATAAAACAGTATGCCCCACAACAAACAGGACTATTACTTTTTCCTTTGGTTTCAGTGCCTTTAAATTAATCCACGTTTAAATCTAAAGGAAAACCACACACATTTAGCAATGGTGGTTAGTTCCTTCTTAAAAATAAAGACTTACCTCACTCTTAGAATCAAGCTGGAGTTTCCTGTGGAGGCCAGATGACGAAAGCCTGCTGGGAGAACAGCATGTAATGAAATCGACATAAAAGACCAAAATGATCACATCCTGGAAATGCATTTTGTCAACACAAAGCCCATCTACTCTCCCCTCCCCACAGCCTCTGGCTGTGACCACTTAAATCTCAGGACATGACAGTACAATGTCAATGAAGACAAAATCTGGACTCCCTAGTGAGGGGCCAGGAGAAGGGAGGTGACAAGCCTCAAGAGATTTGGATTCTCTCCTCTTCTTCTTTTTATCACACATTTGTTTTTATTTTATGAAATTTATCTGGGTCTGAAGTGAGGGGCATGCAAATGATGTAGACATGTGCTTGTAGCATGTTGTAGTGGTTCTCAAAGTGTGATCCCCAGACAAGCAGCATCAGCATCACTTGGGAACTTGTTTGAAAGACAGGTGCTTGGATCCACCCAAGACCTGCAGGCTCAGAAATGTTGCTTATGGCCCTTTGAGACCGATGGTCTAACAAGTCCTCCAGGTGATAGTAATATCTGCTCAATTTGAGAACCAGAAACAAGATGTTGGAAGGGCTGGTCTCCTGTGCTGGCTCTGCAGTTTGTTTCCCGTGTGGCCTTGAGATAAACCTTGTAAACTTCTTGGACCCTGAGTCTTCCTTTTGCAAAAGATAAATGGAGATAATGGGCCCCTGACCAGAAGAGAATATGTGAGACTACTTCATAAACTATGATTTGCTGTAGACCTGTCTCCTTTATTTGAGCCTATTGATATGGGCACAGGAGAAGTATGTCAGAAGGGGACTAATCAGAGGATTTGCTGAGGCTGACTGATTTTTTAAATTGAAAAAATAAAGATAAAGTAGCAGCAGAGTTGTTCTCAGAGTTTGGGGCTGCCTTTCATGAGTAGGCAAGACCAGACCAGTCAGAACAACCATTAGGGCAGTGCCCAGGTAGGTGGCAGGCAATCCTAGAATTGTGCCAGGGTAGGAGTTCCCCTCGGGGGGAAGTGAACTATGGTGATCCCACCTTCCCTTGCATTTCATTGTATATCTTTAATCCACATTAGATTTGCCTCTCTGGGGTAGAGTGAGGGTGAGAGAGATGGCTTGAGTAACCCCTGAGAGTGGGGAGCCACAGTCAAGAAAACTTAGCCTGAGGAAAATACCTTCATATAATCACAGCTGACAAAAGGAAAACCTGATTGTTTAGACCCCAGGAAAATATATTCTTTCTGAGTTCAAACAAATACATTAGCATCTTCCTGAATCCAAATTGAAAAGACTTAAGCTCATTCTCTAGTCATTCAAAAAGGAAGCAATTTTCCAGGGACAATAGGGCTATTAAATGTACCAATTGAAAATGAGAATAACGTGTAGCTCACTGAGCCAACTTCCAAATCAGGATTCTTAGTATCCATCAAATTGGTGATGCTGTCTGTTTTTATACATTACTTATAAGTCACTTATGTGTGTCATTGGATTTTATCTAAATATTTAAAATATAATATCTACATATGAAAAGTCTTTGCTCCATAATGCTATTTTCAAAGTCATAAGAGACTATGAACATATGAATCTAAAGCTATTTTTCATACACTAGAAATGCTGTTTGTAAAAATTGCAAGTGATATTCTTTCCCTTTCAAAGGTCTTTCTTCCTTTAAGGTACCACCTATATAGAGAAGACACTTTTTCAAGGCAATGGGAAATTCAGTTTCAAATGCCCAATATTAAGCTACATTTTCTTTATTTACTGATGAAACTACGCACACCCCTTGTGGGTTCAAGGGGAAACATAATATGACCATGAAAGTGTTGTTTTGTTGTGTGTTTTCCATTTTATGGCAAAACTCCTTTCAAATGATGGGGCCATCTGGTCCCGTGTCATCCACCAAGCCAACACTAACACGGAAGAACCCAGTGAATGGGGTCTCCCCTGCATACTTGGAAACTGTCCCTTGGAAAATAAAGTGGCAGAGAAGCTGGCTTTGCCTAAGCCATGTATCAGTCCCTCCTCCAACTCTGAGTCCGAAATTATTACAGAAACTTCCAAAGCTTTAGAAACTAGGTTTAGCATACCCTGCTGCCTGAGGTCAGATGACTTTGGTTTAATTTCCAGGGTGGTGGCAGTGGTGTACCCACTCACCGGGGTATCACAATTTACGTTTAACACAAAACAGGATAAATGTTCCAGTAACATCATATTACTATCTATACTGCTTAACCTCTTCTTGATTTTTAAAATAGATTTTATCTTTAGGGGAGTTTTAGGTTCATAGCAAAATTGAGCACAAAGTACAGAGAATTTCCATAGAGCCTCTGTCCCCACACGTGCATCACCTCCTCCACTATCAATATCCTGCCCCAGAGTGGTACATTTGTTACAACTGATGAACATACATTGACACAACGTTATCACCCAAAGTCCACAGTTTACATTAGGGTTCACTCTTGGTGTTGGACATTCTATGGGTTTTGACAAATGTATAACATGTATCCACTATTATAGCATCGTACAGAATAGTTTCACTGCCCTAAAAATCATCTGTTCTCCACCTATTTATCCCTTCCTCTCTCCTAACCCTGGCAACCACTGATCTTTTTACTATCTCCGTGGTTTTGCCTTTTCAAGAATGTCGTTTAGTTGGAATCATACAATAGGTAGCCCTTTCATATTGGCTTAATTATATGCATTTAAGTTTCCTCCTTGTCTTTTCCTGGTTTGATAGCTCATTTCTTTTTAGCACTGATTAATATTCCATTGCCTGGATGGACCACAGTTTATTTACCCATTCACTTACTGAAGAACATCTTGGTTGTTTCCAAGTTCTGGCAATTATGAATCAAGTTACCATAAACATTCTTGTGCAGTTTGTATAGACATAATTTTTCAGCTCATCTGGGTAAATACCAAAGAGTGCAATTGCTGGGTTGTAAGAGTGTTTTTCTTTTTGTAGGACGCTGCCAAACTCTCTTCCAAAGTGCATGTACCATTTTTCATTCCCACCAGCAATGAATAAAAGTTCTTGCTGTTCCACACCTTTGTCAGCTTTTGGTGTCGTCAGTGTTTTGGACTTTGGCCATTCTGATAGGTGTGTAGTGGTATCTCATGGTTATTTTAATTTGATAATTCCTTAATGACATATGATGTTGAATATCTTTTCATATGCTTATTTGTGATGTGTATGTCTTCTTTGGTGAGGTATCTGTTCAGGTATCTTGCCCATTTTAATTTTTTAAATTTTTTTTAATTTTTAAATTTTATTTATTTATTTATTTATTTTTGGCTGTGTTGGGTCTTCATTTTTGTGCGAGGGCTTTCTCTAGCTGCGGCAAGCGGGGGCCACTCTTCATCACGGTGCGCGGGCCTCTCACTGTCGCGGCCTCTCTTGTTGTGGAGCACAAGCTCCAGATGCGCAGGCTCAGTAGTGTGGCTCACGGGCCTAGTTGCTCCACGGCATGTGGAATCTTCCCAGACCAGGGCTCAAACCCGTGTCCTCTGCATTGGCAGGCAGATTCTCAACCACTGCGCCACCAGGGAAGCCCTCTTGCCCATTTTTAAATTGGATTGTTCATTTTCTTAATGTTGAGTTTTAATAATTCTTTGTATATTTTGGATAACATGTCTTTATCAGATATGATTTTTGGAAATGATTTTTCCTAGTCAGTAGCTTGTCTTTTCATTCTCTTGATGTTTCCTTTCCCAAGGCAGGCATTTTTAATTTTAATGAGGTCTAGTTTATCAATTATTTCTTTTACAGGTCACACCTTTGGTGTTGTATCTAAAAAGTCATCATCATATATAAGATCACCTAGATTTTCTCCTACGTTATGTTTTAGTAGATTCTTATTTTTGTGTTTTATTTTTAGATGTGTGATACACTTTGAGTTAAATTTTGTGAAGAAGGGTGTACGTTTTGTATTTAGATTCCTTTTGCCTGTGAATGTTCCAGCACTATTTGTTGAAAAGACTATTTTTTCTCCACTGTATTGCCTTTGCTCCTTTGTTAAAGACCACTTGACTGTATTTATATAGGTCTATTTCTGGATTGATCTATTTGTCTATTCTTTTGCCAATACCATACTGTCCTGATTACCATATCTTTATAGTGAATCTGGAAGTTAGGTAGTTACAGTTCTCCGAACTTTTTCTTCTCTTTCAAGACTGTGTTGGCTATTCTAGGTCTTTTGCTTCTGTGTGTAAACTTTATAATCAGTTTCTCAATACCCACAAAATAATTTGCTTGGATTTTGATTGGGATTGCAGTGAATCTATAGACCCTATTGGGAAGAACATACCTCTTGACAGTATTGAGTCTTTCTGTGCATGAACATGGAGTATATCTCTACTTATTTAATTCTTCTTTGATTTATTTCACCAGAGTTTTGTAGTTTTCCTCATAAAAGTCTTGTACATATTTTGTTAGATTTATATCTATTTCATTTGTGGGGGTGCTAATATAAATGGTATCATGCTTTCAAATTCCACTTGTTCTTTGCTGTGCTGTGTATATAGGAAAGCAATAGACTTTTGTACGCTAACTTTGTATCCCACAACCTAGTTATAATTGCTTATTAGTTCCAGGAGTTTTTTGGTTGATGTTTTCATATTTTCTATGCAGACGATCATGTCATCTACAGCAAAGACAGTTTTATTTCTTCCTCCCCAGTCTGTATGTGTTTTATTTCCTTTTCCTGTCTTTTTACATTAGCTAGGACTTCCAGTACTATGTTGAAAAGCAGGGATGAGAGGGATCATGCTTGCCTTGTGCCTAGTCTTAATGGGAAATCCTTGAGTTTCTCATCATTAAGTGTGATGTTAGCTCTAGGTGTGTTGTAGATGCTCTTTACCAGGTTGAGAAAGTTCTTTTTTTCTTCACTGTTTTGTGAAGAGTTTATATCATAAATGGGTGTTGGATTTTGTCAAATACTTTTCTACAACTATTGATAAGATCATGCAATTTTTCTTCTTTAGCTTGTTTTTGTGATGGACTACATTAACTGATTTTCTTATGTTGAACCAGCCTTGCATACCTGAGATAAACCCTGCTTCGTCATGGTATGTAATTCTTTTTGTACCTAGCTGGATTTGACTTGCTAATATCTTGTTGAGGATTTTTTCATCTAAGTTCATGAGAGATGTTGGTCTGTCATTTTCTTTTCTTGTAATATCTTTGTCTGGTTTCAGTATTAAGGTAATGTTGGCCTCATAAAACGAATTAGGCCCTCAGCTCTGTCTTCTAGAAGAGATGATAGAAAATTGGTATAATTTCTTCCTTAAACATTTGGTAGAATTCCTCAGTGAATCCATCTGGGCCTAGTGCTTTCTGTTTTGGAAATTACTGATTATTACTGAAATTATTAATTACTGATTCAGTTTCATTAATATGTATTAGCCTATCCAGATTGTCTATTATTTTCTTGATTTTTATGGTAACATTTAGTAATTACTTATTTGCAGAGTTCCAACAAATACATTTCAAGCTCTTCTTTTCATGAAAGCATTTATATTTTCTTGATCATATAACCAAATCCTCTATCAAATTTATTTCCCTTGTTTTATCAGCTTATTTTTACTCTACATCACTGCCCTAACATCTTTGTTCAAACAAGTTTTATTCAGACTTTTCTTACCTTTCAGCCCTGATCATGCATTGTTCTCCTTAAGAGGAGAACTGTCATTTACCAGTGTCAAATAAGACAATATATTGGGTTGGCCAAAAATTTCGTTTGGGTTTTTCCATTAGATGTTACAAAAAACCCAAATGACCTTTTGGCCAACCCAACAGTGGGTTAATTTTGCCCATATCTTGATATTTTGAGTCATCCCTTTAACAGAACTTAATCCAACCCCAAGGGAAAATTCTTTCCCGTCATAATGGAACAGTCCACAGAGCAAGCCATGGGTCACTTTCAGAGATATGGAATATATCCAGCTTATGACTCAAATTCTCTATATTTGAATTAGATTTTACCACTGCACAACTATGTGCTCCATCCTGCATTTTATGCAGAAATACAAAATGTTTTTCCCTTACCACAACCATTTCAAAACAATACCAAATATAACATACAATTTCTCAAATATATATCCCACCTTATAAAACTAATGATTGACTGTAACCCAATATTTTAAATGTCTGAAAAGACATATGACACTTTTTTAGAGGTGCTCAATATATCAAATTATGGATGGAGGGTCAGGACTTATAATTATATCAATCATTTAATATTATAAGATTATAATATATGATACTATAAATATAAAATTATGTATGTATATAAAATACTATACAGAATCACAAACATATTTAAAAAAATAGCTTTGCTCCTCCTGCCAGTGTTGTACTTGTTGGTATAGGGCATGACCGAATAAATAATGTCCAAAGAATACAGTCAATCAAATTATGTATGCTAATTCAATGTTTATTTTAAAAAGCATATAAGACATTCAGATGATGATATTAAAAGAAAGATAAGGAATTCTGTTGACCTAGTTTGGCAGATTGCATTTTCCAGGGATGAACACATTCTCTCTCATCCCACACCGTCCATGAAGAGGTAGGATTTATATTCTTTCCCCTTGAATTTGGGCAAACTTGTGATTGTATAAGGGATGCTATGTGGTATTTGAGGCTAATTTATGAAAGTTGAAACAGCTTCAACTTGATTCTCTTTGGGGACATTTGCTCTTGGAATCCAGCCACCAAGCTGTGCAAAATCCCAGTCCACATGAAGATGCTACATGCACAGGTGTTCTCCTTGAGAGCCCCAGTTAAGGTCTCAGTCCATAGCCAAAATCAACTACCAGACACGTGGCTAGGTGAGCAGATGATTCTAGTCCCCAGATATCAAGTCACCCCTCAAAGCCTTTCCAACTGATGCTCCAGACATCACGGGGGAGACAAGCTGTGCCCTTGTGACTTTTTTATTTCCAACTGCATCTCCAGTGGGATGCCAGGAATAAGTCTATTTTCAGATTCTGAGATGTCATGTTACTCAGGCAAGCCTGCGGTGGTTCGTGATGCCACATTGTTAATGCTGTAGGTGCAGATATCTTTCATTCGTCGCCTCATTCCCAGGTCTACTTTCAACATGCCTCCACCATACTCGCTTCCTGTGGATGCTGACCTGCACGGACTACATCAGCCAGCTCTACTGCTGTCCAGTGTGCAGTTATGTTAGCCACTTGGGGACCCCAGAAGGACTTCAGAGGGAGGGAGAATGCGGAGGTCAGAGGACTCACTCCTCTGGTTTCCTTTCTGAGAAGGTGCCTCAGGCTGTGACCTTCAGCTCCAGATACTGCTGCTCTCAAGGTGGCCCCCTCTCCTGGGTTCCAAATAAATATGTATTTAATATTCACCACTGCTTCTCCTCTCGTCCCTTGCAGTCTAGTACTGGGGACGTCAAATTCTGTTAGTTATTCCTTGCGCTGCCTTGGCATCCATTTTGTGGGTCTTTAAGCAGCTCAGTTAAAAAAACCAAACTTCCCTTCCACTGCCCTACTTAGATAAGGTGCTCATCCTGACTTAACCTGAAAATGCTGATTCTGCTCTTACCTGCCAAAAAGATGGACAGCTGACGTCAGAATGCTCAACTTCCCACCAGAGAGTCAGTCCCTTTGGGACAACCTGCTTTCAACTAACGAATCCCCCATGAGCCCAGGAGCTCATTTGGCTAGTGGGCTGGACCCCAATAAAGATCCCAGCCCACAGTTCCCTTCCTATCCCTCCTCATCTCATGACTGAGCCCTGGTATCACCTAACTTCCCGTTGGCCCTGCAAGGTCTGCTGTGGTTTCCTCTCTGGGACCTGTGAGTAATAAATTCTTTTTGTTTTTGTTTTTGGTGGCATTCTGGTTTCTTGAGTGTCTTCCACTGTGCTGTCCCAGAAACTGTCATAGCTCAATAAACCCTGTCCTGGGTTAATGTACAAGTAGGAACTGCAGCTGCCACCAGGTTCTTGCTTACCCTTGTGGTTCCCCTTCTCCCTGCATGTGTCTTTGTAATGAGTTCTTTCCTAAAAACATCTTTAAAATTATTCTAATATGAATGTACTGTGTGTGTTCTATTGGGAATGACTGATACAGCTAATGGTTGGCTTAGCTGAATCTTGAATTTTAACCTCTCTACTATAAAGGTAGATGCCCCTTACCTGAACTTCTTTTAGTGACACAAAGTTCTGTAAACATTGAAGTTTCTTCTTTTCTTACTGATTTATCTATCTCCCTTCCTTTTAAATGTCTTGCTTATCATAGACTCTCAGCAAATACCTGTTGAATATAAATACAGATACTTGCCAGTCATGAGGCATCCACAAAAATAAAGGTAAGGGTAATTAAATGCATTTTGTTGGGGGACACTGTCTCATTACGTATCTTAACAGGCATGGATTTAAGATGAAGACGTGTTCAAAATGGGGATGACCTAGCAAGTATATCCCACAAACTCAGAAAAACTAACCTACAGGAATAGCCCGTAATGAGAGTGATCAGGCAATTCCTAGTACCATGTGCAAAGGGTATGGCATGCATCAAAGTGGGTCAGGTGGTCCTCATACTAGACATCCAGCAAGAAAGGTATATGTTAACTGTAGATCCCAGATACAGTCTCATTCCCAAGCTGGGCTGGTGATAGATAGAGGGTAGTTTTTCCTGATGGACCCAGGACTATATTAGCTTACTCCCATTTCCTACATATGTTAATCGTGTTCCTTTTTAATCTTAAATGTATACTGATTTGGATAATAAATATAGCTCTGAAGCTTCATCTAAGGGCTGGAGAGTGTGGATAGAGTCCTAGCCTTTTAGAAGAGAAGACAGGCAGAATCCAGTCCTAGGGTTAGAGGAGTGGGCATCATGGAACCAGAAAGAATAGAGCAGAGGCTCGAAGAGAGTTTCAGTTCTTGGGATTGGGCCATAGTGGTAGAGGTTTGGCCAGCAAGGAGTTCTGACTCGGCTGTGGGACCTGGAGATGTCTATCTAGCTTCATCTCTGGAGCAGAAATTCTTCTTACTCTATCAGATTCCTCATCTTTCACAAGTATGGGCAAAGTTTGGCTTTCATACACATTCATGTTAAAATTGCCACAGACCTGGAAACCATTCTCGCTAGGTTAGGTTATTAAGGGTTTTGATTTAGGTCCTGGAAAGTAGGCTTTCCCCCCAAACACCGCCACATAACAGGGCTGAGACACTTGACACTGACTTGCCCTGTCTTGGGAACTATAGTTGACCCATCCAGTTTTGGGGATCAAGGAGTTAGAAGATAAATTGGAATAAGCAGAACCTAATAGAGCCACCATTGGTTAGCATTTTTGTTCTGCTGACTTCTTGGTACAATCAAGAGCAAATATAAATGATTCTAGGGACTGGTTTATTCCTTTATATGTAACCACATAGCCAAAAACCTAACTATTTTGATTGTGAATGCTTCTTCTTCAAATATCAGAGAAACTTTGTATAAACTAAACACATAGCTGATGCAGTCACAGTTATGGGAGTCAGTTTCCCTTGACAGGGCAGTTTTTGTCACAATTTGCAAGTCTTCTGGCTTAGGCACTCAGGGAGTACTTAGGTGATGTTTAGTTTTAAAACTGAGAAAGCGTCCAGGCATTCATTCATGACCCTCATCAGTAAAAGCACCCTAGGCACTAACGCAAGAGAACCTGATTTGAATCCTGGCTGGGGAATTCACCGTATACTCTTGAACAAGACCCTCAACTTCTTTGCATCTGTTCCCTCAATTCAAATGTTCTGAGAGGGCTTCCCTGGTGGCACAGTGGTTAAGAATCCGCCTGCCAGTGCAGGGGACATGGGTTCGAGCCCTGGTCTAGGAAGATACCACAGGCTGCGGAGCAACTAAGCCCGTGCGCCACAACTACTGAGCTTGCACATTAGACCCTGCGCACCACAACCACTGAAGCCTGCGCACCTAGAGCCCGTGCTCTGCAGCAAGAGAAGCCACCGCAATGAGAAGCCTGCGCACCGCAACAAAGAGTAGCCCCTGCTCGCTGCAACTAGAGAAAGCCCGCGCGCAGCAGCGAAGGCCAAACACAGACAAAAATAAAAATAAATAAAATAAAAATTTAAAAAGTCTATAATTATTCAAGTGAGTTGCAAATATGTTGTATATAAAGACCTTGTTGAATCTCTTAGTAAAGTTTGATGGTGATTTTTCAGAATCACTTGTCTTTACATTGTATAAAACACACACCCCGCACCCCCAAGCAGGGTTTTACAGAAAGCTTTTTGTTTTTATTTCTAAGAAGATAATCATAAAACTGTACTGTCCTACTGAATCTATGTCATAATTATCGCCTTGTTAATAAATAGTTAATAAATAAATTGGAACATCCACAGCCATCTGACTTGGGAGATCTGATTAAAACTGTAGGAAGCCAACAGAAAATGAAAGACATAAACATTACTTTTAGGCTGCAGTCTAGGAGCTGTTTGTAGCCCCATTGTTTGAACAGTTTGCACTGCTCAGTGAATCTATTTCTCACAAGCACATATGTGGTAGTTGGTTCCCAAGCCAACCTGCAAAAGCCTGTTTAATGGCTAATTTGCCTGAAGCAGTCTTTGTGTCTACAGGACAATGTGGTCAAGGTTTCCCGGTGGGATGGCAGGAATATGTCTGTCACTCTGGACTCATGTGAGAGAGGAAGTTCCTTTTCTCCTTCTTATTCTTTCAACTTCGATCCAACGGCGAGGAGGGCATGCTAGCTGGGGGGTTGGTATAGAACATTGGCCTTAGACTGAGTTTAACAACGGTAAAGATTAGAGGAGGCATTTCGGGGATGAGGGAAAAGATAGATGTTAAGCAACTAAAGGACCATCTATAATAATATTGAGACTATTAACTTTTTTTTTTTTTGCCATGTTAATTGGATTTAATTTTTCCAACTTGTCTTTTGATTTTCATTTAGTAGTGTCCTGGAGATCTTTCTACAGTAGAAAACTGTAGAGAGGTCCACTTCATTCTTTTTGCTGCCCATTTAGGACTTTGAAACCCTGCATCATTTAATTAATTACTCTCTTATTAATGCATATGTGTTTGTTTCTTTGCTATCACAAATAACGTTGAGACTATTAACTTTTTATTCGTCTCTCAAATCTCTTATGTTTTAGAAAAAATGGAGGTTTCGAAGAAAAAATTTATACATACATATACACACAATATTCAGCAATATTTTATCTTACAATCGTATAATTATATGTGGTTACAAATTTAACATGTAACTTAAGAGCTACAAGAAATCAGCTCTGTCAGTGAATAATTACAAATATTTTTCTAATGGGTCCCCAAAGACGCTTTCTACAATGATTCCAACTGTGCAGAAAGTGACCTTTCCTACCCTCCCAGGGAAAAGTCTCTCTAGGACAACCTCTGTTGATTCCTCTTGAGCTACTGAGTGGAGGATAATTCTCTCACCTCTATGTTATTCTTTTCTTCCACAGATCCTGAAGTCAAAGAAGTAGACTCGTTAGGAGCCCTGTATTCACATCTTGTTAAACATTCTACTACTTTGAAATAGGAACCGTTGTCACGTTAGTTCTCAAGGACTGCGCTTAAGTCCAAGGCTCATGTGGCAAGGCTGCCATCTAGTGTGCTATACGATTCATTACATATTTAAAACAGGAAAAAAAGAATTGGACTGGAATTGCATTATGCAGGCACTCTGATGTGCTACTAATTAATATTAGCTGTGTTAGGGAGGTTTGCTGGTGATTTTACGATGTCAACAGGTCAAAGCTCACTAACAGAATTCTTATTTTAGTCACATTTTATTATGACTGAAAATAGCTCCAAACTGCAGCCCTCACATTTGGGGTACTTGGCAGTATCATAGGAAAATACACAGGCACATCCTTGGGCTCTGATTTGCGGGAAAATCAGGATTTCTGAAATTAGATCATGTATGCAAAGACGAGCATCATCAAACATTTTCTTGCTTTACTGCTAATTTGCAAACAAATTTAAACAGTTTGTATTTAAAAAATGTTAGTATCCTTAACTCCCTTATAGCTTGCCAAGGTAGCAGTGAATTCATGTCAAAGACTTTTATAGAGAGAACTTTAGCTAAGAGGCAGGACAAGATGGTAGTAAAGGGCATTGGTTTTTAAAGCCATACTGCTTGTGCTTGAATCCTGGCTCTCCTACTTAGCAGCTGTGTAGACTGTGGGAGTGTTACCTAATGTCTACATGCCTCAGTTCCTCGATCTGTAGATGGTGCTAGCCATAGCAGTTACAAGAATGCTGTGAGACTTATACAAAGCAATCTAGATCATTGGTTTTTTTTAAATTAGGTATTATGTCCTTTATTGAATAACGAGGGATAGCCAGCATTTGAGTCTCAGAGTCTGAACCATCTTATTTAGCATCATACATTTAACACCTAAAAAGGAAGGAGGCCTAAAACTTACCCTCGTGTGTATTTTCCTTCGCTAGACATCAGCCAGAGGAGGCAGCCTTGTTTTCTGTGTTGAAAAAAATGCATTTCAAGGTTCAATGCAGCGAAATAGCCAAAAAAAAGGTAAGGGAGGAGAAATCTGGAAGCATGAATGTTATCGGAGGTTTTCAAACAGTAGGAGAAAAGCCAACTGGTTTGCAATGAAAAGGCATTTGTTCTTAGGGTTTAGCTCTCTCTCCACCCTCTACTGAATTATATTCAATGAATACAAAATAAGCGAAATGTCATATCTCAACTGCCTGACTGACTGAAAATGAATAAAACAGAAGGCCGTTCCTTGATACAAAATGAAATCATAGAATTTAGAGAGAAGACGTACAGAAACCCAAAGAAGCAGCAAAGTTAGTGGTGAAGGCTAAATCCAGAGACCCTTCTCAGTATCCAAGACAGACAATCAGAAGACAAAATGAAAGCTCACTAAAATGACATTTCTATTGATTATAGGCTCCTAGAAGTACGGATCAAACCAATCCTTTAAAACCTGTGTAGTTTGGAGAAACCTCCCCAGCTTCACAAATGCCGTTTACTCTTACGATCTCCTGACGTCTGCTCCTCTTGGCAGGAGTAGGAGATGATATTTACTGGGGATGAGAAGAGAGACCCGGTTCAGGTAAATTACTCTGCATCTTAGAGGACTGAGCCAGAACTGAAAGCAAGAAACGCACAAATGTCTTAGAGAAATGATTCCTAAAGGTGCGAATATTTGTTAATGTGGACACAGAAGGATGCTCCTGTGAGCATCAGAGAACAGAAACATTGAAGAGCAGATGTGACAATCCAGGTGGCCTCTTCTTCACTCCTGCTCTTGAGAGAGCTCATCCTTCAAACAACCATCCAGATATCTGCCCAGACAACCAGCAGCTGTAGCAGACATGTTTGGAGCTCTACACAATATTTCCTCAGCCTTGTCTGGTTTCAGCAGCCGCTGTGGTGGACAGCTCCTCTCACACCACCATTCTTCCTCAACACTTTTTTTTTTTTTTTTTTTTGGTTAGTTTCTGCTTTATAACAAAGTGAATCAGCTATACATATACATATATCCCCATATCTCCTCCCTCTCGCGTCTCCCTCCCACCCTCCATATCCCACCCCCTAGGTGGTCACAAAGCACAGATCAGCATTTTTCTAAAACCAAGGGAACTTGGTCAAGAGTGTGGGAGAATTACTTTCCCCAGAGAACACTATTACACAATGGGAGATTGGAGTCCCTACAAAAAATGCCCCAAGCACCCATTCTTTGGTGGGGCAATTCTGAGGTACATTCTGCAAGGTTTCTCAAACTGTCTTCAGCAGGATTGAGTGCCACTTGCCCACAGCAATAACCAGCTCGAACAACAGACACCTTTTAAAGCTCTTTTCTTGTTTTATTCTCCTTACCTTTCTCTCTTGTTTCCTGGGATAACCTCCCCCTCCCCCTCTCCCCTCCAAATCCACCTGCACTTAAGTCTCAGGCTCTGCTTGTAAAGTAACCCAACCTACAGACGCCATATTCTGGTTTGGATAATGCCTGGCTTCTCTCTTTCAGCTCACTCTCCACTGGCCAGGGGAAGGATTCAAGAATCATTGTTAACTTACCCTGGCTTCCCTGCAGTAAATCTTCAGCCATCTGGCACCTCTTGGGGGGAAACAAAAACCTATATCTAGAAGCAGTGACCTTGTTCCCTTGCAAAGCTGTGAATGCCCCTTTTACGTTGGGAAGCAAGAGCTAAAGGGAGTTTACTAGTAACCCAGCTCTCATCTCTGCAGAGCACTTCCCAGGAATCAGGAAAGGCTCCAGGGCTGCCTGCTTGCAACACAGCCTTGGTGTACACCTCCATGTGCCTGTAGCTCAGGGTGATTTCTCTGAATGACTTCATTATATCTGGAACGTGGAGGGAAAAAATATGCCCCTCCACATATCTAGTTCACAATTGTTGCAGCCAAGACAGACATCTACTTGAGCATATGTTTTGCTCTTTATGGTACTCTGAAGCCAGGTTAGAGAGGTTAAAACTTTGGTAACAGTCATAAACAGTATTCCCTGTGCATTCAGATAGGCATAATAGTGTCAGGGACAAAACAGGTGCTTAGAGTCAGATAGGTCTGAATTTGAAGACAAGTTAACCATACACTTATTACATGTAGCACTTGACACTGATGATCCATCCAGAATTTACTTCAGGAATGAGGGGTGTCTTCTTTCCATGGCTGGGAGTCTCCAGAGACTTCTCTTGGTAATCCTCTGCCCACAAAGGCAGCTGACCCATATCATTCAGTGGCTGGCTGACAGGCATATATAAAGACCTGGCCACTCAGCCCAAGTCAGAACAACTGGGAAGGGCCCACAGCACAGCTCCCTTTGGGTTGGCTGAGGCTTTTGTTGAATCCTCATCACAGGTCACCTCCTTCTTTCCCTTCTCTTCTATGGGTATGTTTCCTGAGAACATGCCCTAACAAACTGTCTGCATGCTCACTCCATCTCAGAGTGTGGACACCCAGCCAATGGTACCATGTGACCAAGACTTGATGAAGACAGGTGAGTTTAGATAGCCTCATCCACCAGAGGGCAGACAGCAGAAGCAAGAAGAACTACAATCCTGCAGCCTGTGGAACAAAAACCACATTCACAGAAAGATAGACAAGATGAAAAGGCAGAGGGCTATGTACCAGATGAAGGAAGAAGATAAAACCCCAGAAAAACAACTAAATGAAGTGGAGATAGGCAATCTTCCAGAAAAAGAATTCAGAATAATGATAGTGAAGATGATCCAGGACCTCGGAAAAAGAATGGAGGCAAAGATCAAGAAGATGCAAGAAATGTTTAACAAAGATCTAGAAGAATTAAAGAACAAGCAAGCAGAGATGAACAATACAATATCTGAAATGAAAAATACACTAGAAGGAATCAATAGCAGAAAAACTGAGGCAGAAGAATGGATAAATGACCTGGAAGACAGAATAGTGGAATTCACTGCCAAAGAGCAGAATAAAGAAAGAAGAATGAAAAGGATGAGGACAGTCTCAGAGACATCTGAGACAACAGTAAATGCACCAACAATTGATTATAGGGGTCCCAGAATAAGAAGAGAAAAAGAAAGGGACTGAGAAAATATTTGAAGAGATTAGAGTTGAAAACTTCCTTAACATGGGAAAGGAAATAGCCACCCAAGTCCAGGAAGTGCAGAGAGTCCCATACAGGATAAACCCAAGGAGAAACATGCTGAGACACAGAGTAATCAAATTGGCAAAAATTAAACACAAAGAAAAATTACTGAAAGCAGAACAGGAAAAATGACAAATAACATACAACGGAACTCCCATAAAATTAACAGCTGATTTCTCAGCAGAAACTCTACAAACCAGAAGGCAGTGGCATGATATACTTAAAGTGATGAAAAGGAAGAACCTACAACCAAAATTACTCTACCCAGCAACAATCTCATTCAGATTTGATGAAGAAATCTAAAGCTTTACAGACAAGCAAAAGCTAAGAGAATTCAGCACCACCAAACCAGCTCTACAACAAATGCTAAAGGAACTTCTCTAAGTGGAAAACACAAGAGAAGAAAAGGACCTACAAAAACAAACACCCCAAAATTGAGAAAATGGTAATAGGAACATACATATCTATAATTACCTTAAACGTGAATGGATTAAATGTTCCAACCAAAAGACACAGGCTTACTGAATGGATACAAAAACAAGATCCATATATATGCTGTCTACCAGAGACCCACTTCAGACCTAGGGACACATACAGACTGAAAGTGAGAGAATGGAAAAAATGTTCCATGAAAATGGAAATCAAAAGAAAGCTGGAGTAGCAATACTCATATCAGATAAAATAGACTTTAAAATAAAGAATGTTATAAGACACAAGAAAGGACACTACATAATGATCAAGGGATCAACCCAAGAAGATATACCAGTTATAAATATATATGCACCCAACATAGGAGCACATCAATACATAAGGCAACTGCTAACAGCTCTAAAAGGGGAAATCGACAGTAACACAATAATAGTGGGGGAATTTAACACCTCACTTACACCAATGGACAGATCATCCAAACAGAAAATTAATAAGGAAACACAAGCTTTAAATGACACAATAGATCAGATCGATTTAATTGATATTTACAGGACATTCCATCCAAAAACAGCAGATTACACTTTCTCCTCAAGTGCACATGGAATATTCTTCAGGATAGATCACATCTTGGGTCACAAATCAAGCCTCAGTAAATTTAAGAAAATTGAAATCATATCAGGCATCTTTTCTGACCACAATGCTATGAGATTAGAAATCAATTACAGGGAAAAAAATGTAAAAAACACAAACACATGGAGGCTAAACAATACATTACTAAATAACCAGGAGATCACTGAAGAAATCAAAGAGGAAATAAAAAATACTAGAGACAAATGACAATGAAAACACGATGATCCAAAGCCTATGGGATACAGCAAAAGCAGTTCTAAGAGGGAAGTTTATAGCTATACAAGCCTACCTCAAGGAACAAGAAAAAATCTCAAATAAACAATCTAAACTTACACCTAAAGGAACTAGAGAAAGGAGAACAAACAAAACCCAAAGTTAGTAGAAGGAAAGAAATCATCAAGATCAGAGCAGAAATAAAATAGAAACAAAGAAAACAATAGGAAAGATCAATAAAGCAGAAAGCTGGTTCTTTGAGAATATAAAGAAAATTGATAAACCATTAGCCAGACTGATCAAGAAAAAGAGGGTGAGGACTCAAATCAATAAAGTTAAAAATGAAAAAGGAGAAGTTACAATAGACATGACAGAAATACAAAACATACTAAGAGACTACTACAAGCAACTGTATGCCACTAAAATGGACAACCTGGAAGAAATGGACAAATTCTTAGAGAGGTATAACCTTCCAAGACTGAACTAGGAAGAAATAGAAAATATGAACGGACCAATCACAAGTAGTGAAATTGAAACTGTGATTAAATATCTTCCAACAAACAAAAGTCCAGGATCAGATGGCTTCACAGGTGAATTCTATCAAACATTTAGAGAAGAGTTAACACCCATCCTTCTCAAACTCTTCCAAAAAATTGCAGAGGAAGGAAAACTCCCAAACTCATTCTATGAGGCCACCATCACCCTGACACCAAAACCAGACAAAGATACTACCAAAAAAGAAAATTATAGACCAATATCACTGATGAACATAGATGCAAAAATCCTCAACAAAATACTAGCAAACAGAATCCAACAGCACATTAAAAGGATCATACACCATGATCAAGTGGGGTTTATTCCAGGAATGCAAGGATTCTTCAATATACGCAAATCTATCAATGTGATAAACCATATTAACAAATTGAAGGAGAAAAACCATATGATCATCTCAATAGATGCAGAGAAAGCTTTTGACAAAATTCAACACCCATTTATGATAAAAACCCTGCAGAAAGTAGGCATAGAGGGAACTTTTCTCAACATAATAAAGGCCATATACGACAAGCCCACAGCAAACATCATCCTCAATGGTGAAAAACTGAAAGCATTTCCACTAAGATCAGGAACAAGACAAGGTTGCCCACTCTCACCACTCTTATTCAACATAGTTTTGGAAGTTTTAGCCACAGTAATCAGAGAAGAGAAGGAAATAAAAGGAATCCAAATCAGAAAAGAAGAAGTAAAGCTGTCACTGTTTGCAGATGACATGATCCTATACATAGAGAATCCTAAAGAGGCTACCAGAAAACTACTAGAGCTAATCAATGAATTTGGTAAAGTAGCAGGATACAAAATTAATGCACAGAAATCTCTGGCATTCCTATATACTAATGATGAAAAATCTGAAAGTGAAATCAAGAAAACACTCCCATTTACCACTGCAACAAAAAGAATAAAATATCTAGGAATAAACCTACCTAAGGAGACAAAAGACCTGTATGCAGAAAACTATAAGACACTGATGAAAGAAATTAAAGATGATACAAATAGATGGAGACATATACCATGTTCTTGGATTGGAAGAATCAACATTGTGAAAATGACTCTACTACCCAAAGCAATCTATAGATTCAATGCAATCCCTATCAAACTACCACTGGCATTTTTCACAGAACTAGAACAAAAAATTTCGCAATTTGTATGGAAACACAAAAGACCCCGAATAGCCAAAGCAATCTTGAGAACAAAAAAAGGAACTGGAGGAATCAGGCTCCCTGACTTCAGACTATACTACAAAGCTACAGTTATCAAGGCAGTATGGTACTGGCACAAAAACAGAAAGATAGATCAATGGAACAGGATAGAAAGCCCAGAGATAAACCCATGCACATATGGACACCTTATCTTTGATAAAGGTGGCAGGAATGTACAGTGGAAAAAGGACAGCCTCTTCAATAAGTGGTGCTGGGAAAACTGGACAGGTACATGTAAAAGAATGAAATTAGAACACTCCCTAACACCATACACAAAAATAAGCTCAAAATGGATTAACGACCTAAATATAAGGCCAGAAACTATCAAACTGTTAGAGGAAAACATAGGCAGAACACTCTATGACATAAATCACAGCAAGATTCTTTCTGACCCACCCCCTAGAGAAATGGAAATAAAAACAAAAATAAACAAATGGGACCTAATGAAACTTCAAAGCTTTTGCACAGCAAAGGAAACCATAAACAAGACCAAAAGACAACCCTCAGAATGGGAGAAAATATTTGCAAATGAAGCAACCGACAAAGGATTAATCTCCAAAATTTACAAGCAGCTCATGCAGCTCAACAACAAAAAAACAAACAACCCAATCCAAAAATGGGCAGAAGACCTAAATAGACATTTCTCCAAAGAAGATATACAGACTGCCAACAAACACATGAAAGAATGCTCAACATCATTAATCATTAGAGAAATGCAAATCAAAACTATAATGAGATATCATCTCACACCAGTCAGAATGGCCATCATCAAAAAATCTACAAACAATAAATGCTGGAGAGGGTGTGGAGAAAAGGGAACACTCTTGCACTGCTGGTGGGAATGTGAATTGGTTCAGCCACTATGGAGAACAGTATGGAGGTTCCTTAAAAAACTACAAATAGAACTACCATATGACCCAGCAATCCCACTACTGGGCATATACCCTGAGAAAACCAAAATTCAAAAAGAGTCATGTACCAAAATGTTCATTGCAGCTCTATTTACAATAGCCCAGAGATGGAAACAACCTAAGTGTCCATCATCGGATGAATGGATAAAGAAGATGTGGCACATATATACAATGGAATATTACTCAGCCATAAAAAGAAACGAAATTGAGCTATTTGTAATGAGGTGGATAGACCTAGAGTCTGTCATACACAGTGAAGTAAGTCAGAAAGAAAAAGACAAATACCGTATGCTAACACATATATATGGAATTTAAGAAAAAAATGTCATGAAGAACCTAGGGGTAAAGCAGGAATAAATACGCAGACCTCTTAGAGAACGGACTTGAGGTTATGAGGAGGGGGAAGGGTGAGCTGTGACAGGGCGAGAGAGAGTCATGGGCATATACACACTAACAAACGCAGTAAGGTAGATAGCTAGTGGGAAGCAGCCGCATGGCACAGGGATATTGGCTTGGTGCTTTGTGACAGCCTGGAGGGGTGGGATGGGGAGGGTGGGAGGGAGGGAGACGCAACAGGGAAGACATATGGGAACATATGTTTATGTATGACTGATTCACTTTGTTATAAAGCAGAAACTAACACACCATTGTAAAGCAATTATACCCCAATAAAGTTGTTAAAAAAAAATCTAGAAACAATAAATGCTGGAGAGGGTGTGGAGAAAAGGGAACCCTCTTGCACTGCTGGTGGGAATGTGAATTGGTTCAGCCACTATGGAGAACAGTATGGAGGTTCCTTAAAAAACTACAAATAGAACTACCATATGACCCAGCAATCCCACTACTGGGCATATACCCTGAGAAAACCGAAATTCAAAAAGAGTCATGTACCAAAATGTTCATCGCAGCTCTATTGACAATAGCCCGGAGATGGAAACAACCTAAGTGCCCATCATCGGATGAATGGATAAAGAAGATGTGGCACATATATACAATGGAATATTACTCAGCCATAAAAAGAAACGAAATTGAGCTATTTGTAATGAGGTGGATAGACCTAGAGTCTGTCATACACAGTGAAGTAAGTCAGAAAGAAAAAGACAAATACAGTATGCTAACACATATATATGGAATTTAAGAAAAAAAAAATGTCATGAAGAACCTAGGGGTAAGGCAGGAATAAAGACGCAGACCTCCTAGAGAACGGACTTGAGGTTATGGGGAGGGGGAAGGGTGAGCTGTGACGGGGCGAGAGAGAGTCATGGACATATACACACTAACAAACATAGTAAGGTAGATAGCTAGTGGGAAGCAGCCGCATGGCACAGGGATATTGGCTCGGTGCTCTGTGACAGCCTGGAGGGGTGGGATAGGGAGGGTGGGAGGGAGGGAGATGCAAGAGGGAAGAGATATGGGAACATATGTATATGTATAACTGATTCACTTTGTTATAAAGCAGAAACTAACACACCATTGTAAAGTAATTATACCCCAATAAAGATGTTAAAAAAAGAATAAAATAAAATATATTTACCCAAAAAAAAAAAAACTGAAAAAAAAAATCCTCAACAAAATACTATCAGACAGAATCCAACAACACATTAAAAGGGTCATACACCAAGATGAAGTGGAATTTATCCCAGAGATGCAAGGATTCTGCAGTATATGCAAATCAATCAATGTGATACACCATATTAACAAATTGAAGAAGAAAAACCATATGATCATCTCAATAGATGCAGAAAAATCTTTTGACAAAATTCAACACCCATTTATGATAAAAACTCTCCAGAAAGTGGGCATAGAGGGAACCTACTTCAACATAAGAAAGCTTATATACAACAAATCCACAGCAAACACCATTCTCAATGGAGAAAAACTGAAAGCATTTCCTCTAAGATCAGGAACAAGACAAGGATGTCCACTCTCACCACCATTATTCATCATAGTTTTGGAAGTCCTAGTCATGGCAATCAGAGAAGAAAAAGAAATAAAAGGAATACAAATTGGAAAAGAAGAAGTAAAACTGTCACTGTTTGCAGATGACATGATACTATACATAGAGAATCCTAAAGATGCCACCAGAAAACTACTAGAGCTAATCAATGAATTTGGTAAAGTAGCAGGATACAAAATTAATGCACAGAATTCTCTTGCATTCCTTTACACTAATGATGAAAAATCTGAAAGAGAAATTAAGGAAACACTCTCATTTACCATTGCAACAAAAAGAATAAAATACCTAGGAATAAACCTATCTAGGGAGACAAAAGACCTGTATGCTGAAAACTATAAGACACTGATGAAAGAAATTAAAGATGATACCAACAGATGGAGAGATAAACCATGTTCTTAGATTGGAAGAATCAATATTGTGAAAATGACTATACTACCCAAAGCAATCTGCAGATTCAATGCAATCCCTATCAAATCACCAATGGATTTTTTACAGAACTAGAACAAAAAATCTTAAAATTTGTATAGAGACACAAAAGACCCCGAATAGCCAAAGCAGTCTTGAGGGAAAAAAACGGAGCTGGAGGAATCAGACTCCCTGACTTCAGACTATACTACGAAGCTACAGTAATCAAGACAGTATGGTACTGGCAGAAAAACAGACATATAGATCAGTGGAACATGATAGAAAGCCCAGAGGTAAACCCATGCACCTATGGTCAACTAACCTATGACAAAGGTGGCAAGGATATACAACGGAGAAAATACAGTCTCTTCAATAAGTGGTGCTGGGAAAACTGTACAGCTACATGTAAAAGAATGAACTTAGAACACTCTCTAACACCATACACAAAAATAAACTCAAAATGGATTAGAGACCTAAATGTAAGACTGGGCACTATAAAACTCTTAGAGGAAAACATAGGAAGAACACTCTTTGACATAAATCACAGCAAGATCTTTTTTGATCCAACTCCTAGAGCAATGGAAATAAAAACAAAAATAAACAAATGGGACCTAATGAAACTTCAAAGATTTTACAAAGCAAAGGAAACTACAAACAAGATGAAAGACAGCCCTCAGAATGGGAGAAAATTTTGCCAATGATTCAACAGACAAAGAATTAATCTCCAAAATATATAAACAGCTCATGCAGCTCAATATTAAAAAAACAAACAACCCAATCCAAAAATGAGCAGAACACTTAGACATTTCTCCAAAGAAGACATACAGATGGCCAAGAAGCACATGAAAAACTGCTCAACATCACTAATTATTAGAGAAATGCACATCAAAACTACAATGAGGTATCACCTCACACCAGTTAGAATGGGCATCATCAAAAAAATCTACAAACAACAAATGCTAGAGAGGGTGTGGAGAAAAGGGAACCCTCTTGCACTGTTGGTGGGAATGTAAATTGTTACAGCCACTATGAAGAACAGTATGGAGGTTCCTTAAAGAACTAAAAATAGAATTACCATATGACCCAGCAATCCCACTACTGGGCATATACCCAGAGAAAACCATAATTCAAAAAGACACATGCACCCCAATGTTCATTGCAGCACTATTTACAATAACCAGGTCATGGAAGCAACCTAAGTGGCCATTGACAGATGAATGGATAAAGAAGATGTGGTATATACATACAATGGAATTTTACTCAGCCATAAAAAGGAAGGAAATTGGGTCATTTGTAGAGACGTGGATTCATCTAGAGACTGTCATACAGAGTGAAGTAAATCAGAAAGAGAAAAACAAATATTGTATATTAATGCATATATGTGGAACCTAGAAAATGGTACAGATGAACCGGTTTGCAGGGCAGAAATTCAGACATAGATGTAGAGAACAAACTTATGGACACCAAGCAGGGAAAGCAGTGGGGGATGGATGTTGTGGTGTGATGAATTGGGAGATTGGGATTGACATGTATACACTGATGTGTATAAAATGGATGACTAATAAGAAAAAATAAACATAAAAAAATTTACTCTCTAAAAAAAAAAACAGGTGAGACCTTTAGAAAACTAACAATGCAGCCCTACTTTACTTTTTATTATTAATTTTTATTGGAGTATAGTTGATCTACAATGTGTTAGTTTCTGCTGTACAGCAAAGTGAATCAATTATACGTGCACATATATCCAGTTTTTTTAAGATTCTATTCCCATATAGGTCATTACAGAGTATTGAGTAGAGTTCCCTGTGCCCTACAGTAGGTTCCTTATTAGTTATCTATTTTATATATAGTAGTATGTATATGTGAATCCCAATCTCCCAGTTTATCCCTCTGCCTCCCCCACTTTCCCCTTGGTAACCATAAGTTTGTTTTCTACATCAGTGATTCTATTTCTGTTTTGTAAATAGGTTCATTTGTACCATGTTTTTAGATTCCACATATATGCAATATCATAAGATATTTGTCTTTCTCTGTTTGACTTACTTCACTCAGTATGGAAATGTCTATGTCCATCCATGTTGCTGCAAATGGCATTATTCCATTCTTTTCTATGACTAATAGTCCATTGTATATATATGTACCACATCTTTTTAAAAAAATTGTATTTATTTATTTATTTATGGCTGCATTGGGTCTTCATAGCTGCGTGTGGGCTTTCTCTAGTTGCAGTGAGCTGGTGGGGGGCTACTCTTTGTTGTGGTGTGTGAGCTCTAGGCAAGCGGTCTTCAGTAGTTGCAGCACGCGGGCTCAGTAGTTGTGGTACACGGGCCCTAGGGTGCGCGGGCTTCAATTGTTGCAGCATGTGGGCTCAGTAGTTGTGGTGCCCAGGCTCCAGGGTGCACGGGCTGAGTAGTTGTGGCTCACGGGCTCTAGAGTGCAGGCTCAGTAGTTGTGGTGCACAGGGTTAGTTGCTCCGCAGCATGTGGGATCTTCCCAGACCAGGGATCGAACCCGTGTCCCCTGCATTGCCAGGCAGATTCTTAACCACTGCGTCACCAGGGAAGTCCCTGTACCCCATCTTCTTTATCCATTCCTTTGCTGATGGACATTTAGGTTGCTTCCATGTCCTAGTTATTGTAAATAGAATGTAGCCCTACTTTAAAAAACTATTCTTTTAATGTTTGATCAGCATTTACTCCATGGGGATGGGATCAACACCAATGAGGAGTGTTTCATATTCTCGTTTTTGTTTTTCACTCCTTCAGCCCTGGATAACTAATTACATTTCCCAAGTGATGGCAAAGAATTTAATGTGAATTCTTGGATTAACTGTCAAGAAATTTTCCAAGTATTGGGTTAACGTTTTAGTGCAGGATACAGACTGATTTCATAGGAAAATGTCCAGGTATGCCACTCCTAAATTTCTTCTGGGCTTATATGTATGATCCTGAGAAGGTCATGTCAATTTTATAAGCCTTGGTCACCTCAGCCATAAAATGTAGATAATCTTGTCTTCCTGACAGAATTATTGAGAGGATTCAATTAAATAATAGTATAATGTCCTTGGCATAAAATAGCTATTCAACACAAGTTAGCTTACTTCTTACTTCAGTAAACTGAGCCATTTGTACTTTTTCAGTAAGGTAAGAAGGTACAAATTATTATAACATAAATACTATGGTTAGTGTAGGCAAAGTCTGGTTATCCTGTGGGTCTTAGGTTGGCAAAGCCATCTATCTGTTGGGAAAGTAGGGTGTCCCCCAAGGAATGAGTTCCAAACATCTCAAAGTAGTGTTTGGTGATTTTCAACATGCCAATGGCCACAGTCCATGCTGAGCTCTTCTCAGTCAAGATTTTTTTTGCCGGGGAGAGGAAGAATGATGAAAGCATAGGAATCATGATGATGATAGGAGATAAGAGCACATAGAAATAGAAGTTTCCTTGAATTACTGCTTGACATTTTAATTAATCTGATTAATTTGTCTAATCTGTAAGGTCTACAACAATTGTTTATTCCCCCAAATCTCTCTAACCAAAAAAAAATTAGCATAATTCACACAAATCCTATCTGTGTGTACAATAAGGAGTTGCAAACAAAAGAAGATTCACAGGTTCTAGGTTCCAGTGGCTTACCTGCATAGATTTATGGGTGCCAGAGACCCAGGCGTCTTGTCAAAATGTCCAGGGTCATTTTAATGGGGTATGGAACATAGGAAAATGTTTATCTTTCGATATAATAAAAATGTACCCTCTAATTTTAAAATGATCTCATCAATTCAGGAAACTATTCAAATAGTAGTTAATAACTGGGAAGACAAAAGGAAGAAATGAGGTGATCACTCAGTCTGTAGAGAGGAACAGAATAAAGCGAAGTCAAAGGTGAGGGTTAGACGAGTAACCAGATGGAAGCCCTGATTCTCCTCTCAACCTGCCAATTGAATTGCATTTCACAGTCTTTTCTCATTTGCTCTCCTGTTCTCTTCTAAATCTGACATCTTAGTGATTTTCTCTGTGTTCATCATCAAACTATCACAACATTAGGTATTTTAAAAATTAAGTGAAACTGAGTCGATATAGAATCATTCTCCTTAACAGCTCCAGTGCCAGACAATATTTTGAAATATGAAGGGCTTTCATTAAATGCACTCCAGCTTGGCATCTTTTATGTTTATTTCTTCTTCTTACCGAGACTCATGACTTACTCAAATGTGGTTCCCCATTGTAGTGATCAGTATGGACTGGGACAGAGAGGTTAGGCTTATCAAACTTACCTGCCCTGCCTCCCATTTCTCAAGACCTGGCTTTTAGTTAATCCTCAGACTGGAAAACAATCTAAATAAATCGACAATATAGTACTAATATTTCCAGTTATGTTAATGTATACTTCTTCTTCCCTTTCAACCTGATTTAATTTTTTTAAACTTATCCTTCTTCCCATTTTCCTGTCCTCTTGCTCTAATCCTTGGCCAAATTTGTTAATTCTATCCCTCTCAGTCTCCAGTCTACTGCCTACATGGGTCCCTATGTGACCATTTCCTAGCTACTGGAATAACTTCCCAAACTATCTCTTTGTTTCCAGTCCTGTCTCACCCCTTGATTCCAGTGAAATATAGAAACTTTATCCAACAAAGATTTATTCCCTTCCCACTCCTTTATGCTATTATTGTTCCCTTCCCACTCCTATATGCTATTATTGTTCTATATCTACAGCTTTATAGGTTGTATAGGTTGTATAATTTACCTATAAATCTACAACTTTATAGGTTGTATAGATTGTATAGGTTGTATAATTTATAGGTTGTATAATTGTTTTATGCAATTGTCTTTTAAATCAGTTAAGACAAGAAAAATGAAAAAAATATATTTATACTTATATCTTTGGTTATGTGTAAGTATTTTTTACTTACTCTTCTGTATTTTTTTTACATATCTTTGTGTGGATTCAAGTTACCATATGATGTCATTTCCCTTCAATCTGAAGTGTTTCCTTTAGTATTTCTTGTCATGAAAATCTGCTAGTGATGAATTCTTTCAATCTTTTTTTGTATCTGGAATATCTTAATTTTGCCTTCATTTATGAATTATAATTTTTGCTTGATATAGAAATACTGGTTGATAGTTTTATTCTTTCAGCATTTTGAATGTCATCTCACTGCCTTCTGGTCCCATTTTTCCCCCTGCCATCTGCTAATTTTAACGTGGTTCCCTTATTCATAATGAGTTGAGGGGTGTGTGTGTGTGTGTGTGTGTGTGTGTGTGTGTGTGTGTGTATGTGTGTAGGAGGGCTGCTTCTAAGATTCTCTTCTTGACTTTCTCTATGATATGTCTAGATATGGATCTCTTTGTACTTATCCTAACTGAAGTTCATTAAGCTTTCTAGATATGTATATTAATACTTTTTTGTGGAGGATAATAAAATTTTGAAGTGTTTAGCCATTATGTCTTTATATATTTTTCTGCCCCCTTTTCTCCTCTTTTTCTGGTACTCCTCACACACATCAGTATACTTTATGTTGCCCCACATGCTCTATTCACTTTTTCTCCATTCTTTTTTCTTTCTATTCTTCATACAGGATCATCATTATTGATCCACTTCAAATATGCTGATTCTTTCTTCTGCTACTTCAAATCTTCTGTTGAGATATTCTAGTGTTTTTTTTATTTCAATATCAGAAATTCTATTTGATTAATTTTTATAATTCCCATCTCTTTACTGATGTCCTCTATTTGCTATCATATTTTCCTCTAATTATTTATACATGGTTTCCTTTTACATATTATAATAACTGATTTTCTTTGTCTGCTAAGTCCAACATCTGGGCCCCCTCCGAGAGTTCTACTGAAACAGAGATAGTTTCTTTTTCTATATTGGTCACATATTCTTATTTCTTTGCATGCCTTGTGTTTTTGTTGAAAACTGGATATTTTAAAAACTGAACATTTTAGATAATATATTGTATGCTTTAAATTCTGATTTCTATCTCTCTCTGGGGCTGTGGTGGTTGCTGTGTTTTTTTTTTTCTTTCACTTTTAAAAAACATTTGTTTAGTGATTTTCCTAAACTAATTCTGTATTCTGCATTTCCTGTAGTGTGTGATCACTGATGTCTCTGCTAAGTTTTTTCCCCTATTGTTGTTTTTATTTTTAAACCTGTTTTTTATGGTCATCTCTGGGTGAGAATAGCTTAGTGGTCAGTCAATTGTTGGTTATATAGTACATATAGTAGTAGGATATTTCAATCTGAAAATGGTTTATTTAATCCATTTTCTGATTTTAGAGAGACCCAAATACATGCTTAGAGATATTCATGTATTCCACAAATATTTGTAAGGGTTCCACTATGTGTCTAACTCTGCTAAACTGTGGAAATATAACCCTGAAGAAGAAAGTTATCATTTCAACTTCCATGGAGCCTGCAATCTCCTAGGCATGGAAACAGAAGGGGAAAAATCACAATAGT
Source organism: Grampus griseus (assembly GCF_964374135.1). Taxonomy (NCBI): domain Eukaryota; kingdom Metazoa; phylum Chordata; class Mammalia; order Artiodactyla; family Delphinidae; genus Grampus; species Grampus griseus. The sequence goes on from NC_138998.1 coordinate 7,452,810, forward strand.
CCATGTTCAGGGCGTGGGGCAGATATGAAGAAGGGATAATGTAAGTTTTTTTAAAATATTTTTTTAACTTGGCTGTATTGGCCATTTCAAAATTAGTTTTCCCTAAATACAGCTCAGAACACTTAGTGAGATTCTGAAATATCCAAAGCAGTGATCTGAGTTGCAAAAAGAATGGTGACATTTTAAGATATCTTTGGTTTTCATTTATTTACGTATTCATTTGAGTCAATAACTAACATTTCTTATCCTGTGATGGTGGAAATGAAAGCAAAGGGAATTCCCTGGTGGCGCAGTGGATAAAACTCCATGGTCCCAATGCAGGGGGCCTGGGTTAGATCCCTGGTCAGGGAACTAGATCCAACATGCATGCTGCAACTAAAAGTTTGCATGCCATAACTAAGGAGCTGGTGAGCCACAGCTAAGGAGCCTGCCTGCCACGACTAAGACCCGGCACAACCAAAACAAAAAAATCTCCTACAACACACACACACACACACACAAAGAAAGTGAAGAAGAGAAAGGAATCATGCCTGTTTCTCTTGTGTTCAGAAAAAAATCACATCCTTTTCCATATATTACCCACTTCAGTGCTTATGTACCCATGCAAGGATTCTGATCAAAAGTCTGATTTCATTTATTTGTAATCAGACAAGGTATTTTATTATAACAGTTAGAAACTAAATAGTTCTTCTTTGATTATTGGTATTCAGTTGGGTCTAGAAAATAATTAGAAACATAAATCTCTACTCCATGAGGTTGAAAAACTACTGGTAAATGCAAAGCAGTAGCTCGGACCTGTGCATAGAGGAATTTTCAAAATTATAATGAATGAGCTTGATTGAGGCATCAAATGTGGTTTTTATAATGCAATTTATTTCTTTATGGTTGCATTCAGGGACACACATTACATATCACTATACAAATCATTGCAGTCTACCCAGCGAATACAATTCATAGCTATAAATGTAGCATTGCATGTATCAAGGAACTACAGTGTCAAGGAGCCACAAAAAGATTTTGAACAGGAATGTCACAAAGTATGGCATATTTGAGACACATTGAGTTGAATTGATTGTTTTATTATAGAGGCCATGAGGTGTTAAGGATAAGAGAGAAAGATTCAGATTTTGAAGTGATGGATTATATAGTTATTCACAAAAAAATACAGGCAGTTGTTTCCCATTTTACAAGCAAAACAAGAAAATGATACTCATAGAAATGTACTGAAAGGGAGGTCTGTCTTGCTTTCAAAGATTTATTTCTCCATCTATATGTGATTTGTCCATTTTCCCCTAAAATATACAAGAAGAGCTTAGCTTCAGGAGAGGCAATCTTGCTCAAGAAATACCTCTCTAGCTTCATTGTGGAGGGACTCTTCTTCCGCTGGTAGAAAATCACGTTTTCTCCTAAGTAAAATGATTTGGCTCTGAAGCAGAATGGATGGTAATTTTCAAAGGGAATATGATTTTCAAAAACAAACTTCACAGTACCATATTCAAGAGGTTGCTTTGTGCCGTAATTAATGGTAGTAATGTCCCCAGCTGAGCCTATGAATCCCCAGGGACTCAGAGAAAAGTCTTGATAGGTGGTCTGTGGGTATCAGTGCAGTGCAGCAGCGGGAGGGGACTGAGCCTGAAATTCGATCCAGCAGTTTAAAGATGGAGGAATGTGTTTGCGTCTGTTTTGGGGTGACGTGTGGTGGGGCTCTGAGAGAATTTCTGGCTAACCCTGGCATTGTGTGTGCAAACTTCAGTACTGAAATCTTCAGCCATGCTTCTGGCAGAAAAAACAACCTGGGAATCTGAATTCGTTTTCTATTGCTGTGGAACATGACATCACAAATTGAGCAACTGAAAACAAGATGCATTCACTATCTCACAGTTTCTGTGGGTCAGGAGTCCGGGCTCAGCTGAAGTGTGTCCCTTGTTCAGGATCTCAGGAGGCTGCAACCAAGATGCTGACTGGGCTGTAGGTCTTTCTAGAACTTGGGCTCCTCTTCAAAGGTCACGTGATTATTGGCAGACTTGACTTTCTTGCATTTGAAGGGCTGAGTTCCCCATTTCCCAGAGGCCATGCGGCATTCTCTACCATGTGGCAGTTTGCTACTTCAAGGCCAACAGGGAGCATCTCTGCTGCTTCTTATTCTTTTTATTTTTTTATTGGAGTATAGTTGCCTTACAATGTTATGTTAGTTTCAGGTGTACAGCAAAGTAATTCAGTTATATATATGTGCATATATCTGTTCTTTTTCAGATTCTTTTCCCTTACAGATTGTTACAAAATATTGAGTAGAGTTCTCTGTGCTATACAGTAGATCTTTATTGGTTATCCATTTTATATTTAGTAGTGTGTATATGTTAATCCCAAACTCCTAATTTATCCTTCCCTCTCTCTGCTGCTTCTTATCTCTTGCCTCTAGACCCTCTTTTAAAGGGGGCTCACCCAGGATAATCTCACTTTAGATTTTCTCAGAATGACTTGGGACCTTAATGCAAAATCCCTTACCTTTTTAAAAATAATAATAATAAATTAATTAATTAGTTTTTGGTTGCATTGGGTCTTCGTTGCTGCATGCAGGCTTTCTCTAGTTGCGGCGAGGAGAGGCTACTCTTTGTTGAGGTGCACGGGGTTCTCATTGTGGTGGCTTCTCTAGTAGTGGTGCACGGGCTTAGTTACTCTGCGGCATGTGGGATCTTCCTGGACCAGGGCTTGAACCCATGTTCCCCGCATTAGCAGGTGGATTCTTAACCACTGCGCCACCAGGGAAGTCCACAGTCCCTTACCTTTTGGTGTGTAATACAAACTAATCATGGAGTGACATCCATCCTGTTCACTGGCCCTACTTGCACTTAAGGGGAGGAGACTGATTATACAGGATCAGGAATCTTGTGGCTATTTTACAAGTCTGCCTGCCACAAGACTCAAGATGAAGCAGCAGGGGAATCACTGAGCTGAGAAGGAATGGAGAAGGGAAACACTAAAATCTAACAGGAAGGGACTCATTACTGGATACCAGGGTTTGACCTGAACAGGACATTGAAGTCGTAACTCAGAAAGATGGAGAACCTAGAAATTCAGAATAGGTCAAAGGTATTAAGGTCATTAGAAAGAGCTGTAATTTATACAGGAATATGGTCTGTTGTTCTATCCAGTCTTGAACTGAGAGTGATGTGGGGTTAATGCCACAGTATCATGTGAGACTAAAAGAAAGTGGGGGAGGAGAGGATCCAATTTTAAGCCTTGTTAGGGGTTAAGGGTGAGATTTTAACTCTACTGAAGTGTGCTTAAATCAGAGGAGGGAATTTGGAAATGTCTGAACCTGCCTGCCAATCACTTTAAATCTCTTGGCTTTCTTAGGGGATCTATGTTCAAAAGAAACAATAGTGCAACTTGGCATCAAAGTCAACCTTGACTGATATTTGGGAAAATATTCAATACCATTTTGAAAGCTCTCTTATAAAAGCTTAACCAGAGAATAGGGCTGAGGCTGAGGCCTAAGTGGAAACTTCTAACTTCTGACCATCTCTTCCCCACTCTCAAATTCAAATTTAAAAACTTAGGACCAAGGTGATCTGAAGAGAGAGGGAGAGAGGAAGAGAGAGAAAGTGAGCACCCAAGCCAAGAAGGGCTCTGAGCCCGCTCAACCCACTAAATAGAATATAGAAGGGAGTTCAAAAGACTAACTGACTTGTCCCATGGACCAGTCCTACTCCAAGGGTGTGGTTGGAAGGTCAAGATAGAGCATGGAAGCTGGGTTCATACAGTTAAGTCAAAGCAGCCTCGTCCACTATGATATATGACCTGATCCAGTGAATGCCGTGGGTTATGACCAAACATAGTCTCTCCTGGTGGTAAGAGAAGTTAGGGAGTTGGATGAAAGATAGTTTTGCTCCCTCTGGATTTGTGGGGAAGGCCTGAAGATGCTAAAATTAAGGAGTCTATTTTTTTCCGGGAGGCTGGCATAAGGAGAACAGTAGACCTGCCTTTGGGTGGCAAAGAACAGTTCAGGCCACTTTCAACAGCAATGGACTTGGGCAACAGGATCTTTATGCTGGTACTTGGTCTTCTCTGCCCTTGGCCAGGTGGGCACCAGGTAAAGGAACAACAGGCTCTGCAAGCTCTACTAATTACCAGAAAGTTGTTTTCCTTGTACTCTCTGCTCTGGTCATCACTGGCTCATCCTACCCTGAACTCAGAGGTCTGAGTTTAATTCTCTAAAATCCAGTTTCAGTTCCCTAGTATTAGACACTATCTGGTGTGTTAGGCACTGAACGAAAGTCATAACATTGTGACACATACAAATTACATTGTCATATTCTGAGTGCTGTACTTAGTTTAATTACAATGTTCTTTTCGCTTTTATTGGTGCTTAAAAATGTCTCTTGCAGTTATATATATATATATATATATATAAAATGTTTATTTTTCAGAGTGTACAATGTTCTTACTATAGAATCTTTAGGAAATGTTTTAGTGTGAAGAGGTAAATAACCACTATATGCAGACTTAGCACCTTTAAGCCCTTTCCACTCTTTATTAAAAATTCAACTTATTAATCAATGACTCAATAATGACCTGGGCTTGAACTTGCCAAGTTAGCATGCTTTTGGGGGTAGCGTGTAGGCATCTGTGACTGGTGGGTCAGAGCATTGGTTCACGATAGCAATTGGAGTAAGCCACTGAGATATATAAAAAGTTGTGCATATCTCTACTTATTTCCATCAGGACAGATTTCAGGAATTAGAATTCTGGGTCCAATGGTAGGAAACTATCTAAGGCTCTTGGTAATGGCCAGTTTTATGTGTGAATTTAGCCAGGCTAAAGTCTCCAGTTATTCAGTCAAACATTAATCTAGGCATTGCTGTAAAAGTATGTTATAGATGTGATTAACATCTGCAATTGGTTAATATTAAGTAAGGAGATTAGGCTCACTAATCTGGGTAGGCCTTATTCAATCGCTTGAAAGGCCTTCAGAGCAGAATTGAGACTGCCCTAAAGAAGAAATTCCTCCTGTGGGCTACAACTGCAGCTCCTGCCTGGGTTTCCAGTCTGCCCTTCCCCTACAGATTCTAGATTTATTTAGTCAGTCCCCACAATCACTTGCCATATATATATATACACACACATAAATGGCATACACACAAATATATGTAGTGTATAAGTATGTCATATGCATACGTACACGTCATATATACATGCGCATATATACACACGTCATATACATATATGTCACGTACACACATACATACATATATGTCAGGTAGATTGATGGGTAATACTGGGTAATGCTGGTTCTGTGTCTCTGGTGGGGCTCTGATGCAGTTGCCGCATTGTGTTCCAGCGTGATCATCTGCATAGTCGATGAGAATGCCCTACTTGGTGTATTCTAAACAACATGGACTATTATTATTCTGCAGAGATGAGGACCCATTCACCAGTTTTATTGGGGATCTGATCAGAATGGTATTTCAATCCATAACACTGATATGGTGATAAGCAGTAGGGTGTACTGAAAGGGAGGCTGAAGAAATCAGGGGACCCAATGAGGAGTTGACAGGTCACAGCTCCTGACAATGAAATCCCCAAGACTCAAGGCAGATCCAGTTGACAACGTGTATCCATTAGGATTCTCACATATTCTTTCCTTCTTGCTTTGCAGTTGTCGGATGCATTAAAACTGAACCCACAAATGGTTTCCTCAATTTGCTCACCCGGGAATTAGAGTTATTAAAAGACTTCAAACTCTTGGTAAATTCTTTGGGCTATGTATCTGTCCTGGATTGGAACATGGTATTTCTGATTTCAGACAACCATTTATCAGATTTTCTTTGGTTTACAGTTAGCCACACTTTATAAAATAATCCTTTGTCTTCTATCAAAGGAGGACAGATGTGGAACAGTGGGTCAGACATGGATTTGTGTAGCAGAAAACTCCTTCGTAGTCCTGAGGAAGGAATGATAAGTACTCTGTGTTTAACCATTACTGAAGACACATCACTCACAGGGACATGACAAAGCTTTCAATTTTAGCTTTCAATTCTCCTTTTATTTATTTTTTAAAATATTAAAAGAAATTTATTGACATATAGTTGATTTACAATGTTGTATTTAATTTCTGCTGTACATCAAAGTGATTTGGTCATATATATATATACATTCTTTTTCATATTCTTTTACATTGTGGTTTATCACAGGACATTGAATATGGTTCCCTGTGCTATACAGTAGGACCTTGTTGCTTATCCATCCTGTATATAATAGTTTGCATCTACTAATCCCAAACTCCCAATCCATCCCTCCCCCACCCCCCTCCCCCTTGGCAACCACAAGTCTGTTCTCTACGTCTGTGAGTCTGTTTCTGTTTCATAGATACGTTCATTTGCAATTCTCCACAGTTGGGCAAGCTCTCCTTCTTCCTCTGGATCAAATCTCAGGCAGGCCCTTGGCTTTCCTGGTCCTTCTTCAGGAAAACTAGCAATTCTCCAGTGAAACAAAATCACAAACACACACTCAGTTTAGTCATTTAAGAGTCCAGTCTCTCATGTAGTTAAAAATAGCTCCTCAGCCTGTTGCTCAGGCCCCCTGCAGACAGGAAAGGCAGTCAGGGAAGAGGGTGGAGTTAGCATCTTTCCCATATTCTCTTCATTCTCCATCATCTGATAAACCTTGCTTCTGACCCTTCCAGAGTTGGAGCAGGAGACGGAGATGCGCTAAAGGGAATATATTTCCGCTTAACAGGTAAGCTTCCATTGACCTAATTTCAGGGCTCTTGAGATTTATCATGCATTTAAAAATGAACTTTCTGGAGGCGCTTAACTGGATTGTTGGAGATATCTCACGCCCCTCCTTCTGGGAGAAATTTCCACCTGTCATCACCTTGGTGAAGAAAAATGTATCCCTGTCATGACTGGTATTTTATTTCCTCCCAGGCCCTACAAATCCAGCAACGCCTCCAGCTTTTTCTACTTACCCCCTGCAGGCTGCCCTCTTGGACGTGACTTAAGAAGACCCATGGAGAACCTTTTGCCTACAACCCATATCTGATCTGTAAGTGGGGAATCACTCACCCAGCTTTTTCCCTGACAAACTCCAGCAGTGCAGGCTGCTTCCATTTCCCATCGACCCTGCCATCAGATCAGCTAGCCAATCAGTCTCTCTTGCTATTTAGATTTCTCAGGTGAGAGAGAAATTCGAATCCATTCTGTGTATATAAACGATAAGGAATATACTTTCTAAGCGTTCAGATGGGAGTTTTTCCCTCGTCATGATGAGAGGTGCCTGCCCTACCACCCAGGAGGGGATGGCATTCACAGCACACATTTTATTAGAGCTTCCTCTAAAAACCTCCACTTCCCTCACCTGTGAGTCTCTTCTCGTTTATATCCTGGCTGTAGAGAAGGATCTTTAGCCTCCTTTCCTTAAAAAAATTGTATCATGTTCATCTTTGACTTCATTTTAAGATGCAGTATCCATTGAATTAGGGTGGTGGTTCTCAGAGTGGTCTCAGACCAGCATTGTCAGCATTCCTGGGGAACTTATTAAAAGTGCCAAGTCTCCGAGCCCACTGCACACCTACTGGATCAGCAGTTGTAGGGGTGGAGCCCAGAAGTCTGTATCTTTTAAAGAAAACGTATTGGACTATAGTTGATTTACCATGTTGTGTTAGTTTCAGGTGTACAGCAAAGTGAATCAGTTATACATATACATGTGTCTGCTCTCTTTTTTTTTTTTTAGATTCTTTTCCCATATAGGCCATTACAGAGTATTGAGTAGAGTTCCCTGTGCTATACAGCAGGTTCTTATTAGTTATCTATTTTATATATAGTAGTGTGTATATGTCAGTCCCAATCTCCCAATTTATCCCCCCCCCCAAGAAGTCCTTATTTTTTTATTATTTTTTTTTGCGGTACGCGGGCCTCTCACTGCTGTGGCCTCTCCCATTGTGGAGCACAGGCTCCGGACGCGCAGGCTCAGTGGCCATGGCTCACGGGCCCAGCCTCTCCACGGCATGTGGGATCTTCCCGGACCGGGGCATGAACCCGTGTCCCCTGCATCGGCAGGTGGACTCTCAACCACTGCGCCACCAGGGAAACCTAGAAGTCCTTATTTTAACAAACTCTCTAGGTGATTCTGAAGTAGGCTCATGTTTGAGAACCGCTGTTTTAAGCCATCTGTCAAAATTCCACTTTAATTTCCTCTCACGTGTGTACTTGGCTCACCTTGTTAACCCATTTAATCTGTTTCTCACAATAAGTCATATGTTCATAGATTCGAGAAATAACTATAAAATGATAAATCATAATTACATTTCACTACAACTACAGCCTGCTGATTATCTGATACTCATCAAACCTTAATCCCCAGGAGTTGAAGGTTTGGCCCCTCAGGGTAGCTGGGGTCCTGTGTCATTATCCTCTCTCCCATCTCCCTACCTCCTGCTTGCTCACTAGACTGTAAAATAAATGGTTGTTTGCAAAATATTGCATTAATGTTTTAGCTTTGATCAGACTCGTTGAATTTTTTTTGTTATTAAGAGACATCATCCCTTTATTTTACTTGTTACCTTTTACAGTAATCTCTTAGGTCCTTTTGTTGGTATAAATCAGGAGTCTTCAAGTTCAATCCCATTGGTATTTTAGGCGAGATAATTTTTTCTAGTAGGCAGCTGTCCTAGATGCCTGTAGCATCCTCTAAGTTGTGACAGCCAAAAATTTCTCCAGACATTGCCAAATGTTCCCTGGGAGTCAAAAATCAACTCTAGTTGAAGAGCCCGGTTTAAACGGATACCCATTAAATCCCCAAATACACTGAACCTGCCTAATAGATTTCATTCATTTTGAAGACCAAAACAGAGCATTTCGTTTTGGTCAGAGCTTCTAATTGCCATAGAGATAATTTTAAAATATTTTAAAGAGTATTATTTTGCCACTTGCTATAAAGATGCATCTTTTGATTGCTGAGCAGATAATCTTGAGTTCATCTGATTCATATCATCAATTAAGTGCTTAGAATCATTCCAAGAATTCACTGTCTGAGAGTCCTCATTTATAAACACAACAAGCTCCAAGAAACACAATTACTATACATTTTCTCAAGGAAGGGAGTGGTGGCAGTATCGTAGACTGTTGATTTAAATTGTCTTCTTTTTTTCTTCTTTCATTAAGTGGTAATTCAACTCTTCATCTTTCGTGATTTTCTTTACTCACTCCAGGCAATTATTGCTGGCGATTATGATGTTAATGAGTTATGCAGAGCAGACTGAAAAAATGAAATATATTTTTAGGAAGTTAAGTTCATGGAAGAAACAACTTGAATGCATGCAAAAAGCAGGCATCTTTCTTATTGTGCCCTGAATTGATTTTATAAGTCAGGTGTTTGTATGAATAAATAACCTTTACTTGGCGCAGGGAGTATTTTGACACGAAATTTACTCTGATGAGCCATAAAGGAAGTCTTTTGTGAGACTGTCTGCTCTGCATTGTGTCTGATTTTTTTTTTTTATACTGCATGAGTTAATTTTGAGGCCTCCAGATCTAAGCAGGAGATGCTGATCAACGTGAAAACCAGAACTCTTTTCTTAGCTCCTTTGTAGTTGAATTCTAATGGTCTTGACACAGTGTGCTAGTGTTCACCAGGGTGACATAAAATACAATCAAACGCACACACAGATGACTATGGAAAAGCAAACCCAGATGACAACACATATCAATAGAATATTTTCTTTTACTCTTTTCTTCTTCTTTGTGAGTGACACAGCGACTGAAATAACCCTCCTTTTTGAATGCCTTTGATTCAATCAGAGGCATGCTTTCCCCTCAGATGCAGTTGAAGTATTAGCACTTCACTGTCAAAACCACCTTTGTTTCTAAATTAATACCTAATATTTACATACCAATAAGATAGATCTTAATATGCCAAGACTCTCATCTTTCTCTTCCTTCAGTCATACAAACTACTTCTTTTCTGCATAAACTTTCAAACTAATGTGCTATTGAAAATATTATACATGAATGATCCTGAAATCTTTGATAAGATTGGAGCTAGGAGCAGGGAGTTAATATAGATTACCCACTTTTTAAAAATGGAAAAAGATTAAAAAAATATCTATTATTAGGAAAAATCACTTAAAACCAGAAAGAGCAAAAATTTCAAAGTAAGCCATTGTCCTTAAGTAGATAATGCATTGGACAAATGTAAAAATAAACTTAGGATGTATAAATTATAAATATCAGTGCTGCCCAATAGAATTTTCTGACATGATGAGTATGTGCTCTGTATGCCCTGTTTAAGGTGGAGCCACTAGCCACGGGTGCATATGGAAGACCTGAAATGTTGGAAATGCAATAAAGGACTGAATTTTGAATTATACTTAATTTTAATTAATGTCGTAAATTTAGACAGGCACATGGGACTAGTGGCGCCTCTATTGGATAGACAAAATGAAAGAGACGTATGTATTCGTGTATGTGTTCCTACTTTTCTCATTTTACAGAATACCTGACATTTGGCTATTGTTCTATTTTAAATTGCTTTATGGGTACCATACCATAAAATCCACTCAGGTAAAGCATACAATTCAATGACTTTTAGAATACTCACAGTTGTGCATTCACCACCCCACTCAAAAGTTTTCATCACTCCAAAGGAAACCCTACACCCCTTAGGCATCATCTATCACCCCCAATCTGCCCCCACCCCATCCTTCCAACCATAGGTAATCAGGAAACTACTTTCTATCTCTATAGATTTGCCTATTCCAGACATTTCATATAAACGGGGCCGCACAATATGTGGACCTTTGTGACTGGCTTCTTTCACTTGACACAATGTTTTCCAGATTCATCCATGCTGTAGCATGTATCAGTATTTCATTTCTTTTTATTGCCAAATGATCCATCCACATGTGATGGACTTTTGGGCCGTTTCCACATTTTACCTATTATAAATAATTCTGCTATAAATATGTACGTACAAGTTTTTGTGTGAAGCTACATACCTTTGGTAGATATATAGAAGAGGAATTGCTGGATCATGTAGTAATTACATGTTTAATCAATGGAGGTTCTGCCAGACTGATTTCCAAAGTGGCTGCACTATTTTACACTCATTATATTACAAGGTTTGAGGGTTCTGTTTTCTCCATATCCTTATCAATATTTGTTATTATCTGTCTCTTTTATTACAGCCATTATAGTGGGTGTGAAGTGATATCTTGTTATTACCAGATACAAAAGTGTCCTCCCATTTTGTAGGTTCTTTGTTTACTTTCTTGACGGTATATATATATATATATATATATATATATATATATATATATATATATATATATTTTAACATCATTATTGGAGTATAATTGCTTTACAATGGTGTGTTAGTTTCTGATTTATAGCAAAGTGAATCAGCTATACATATACATATATCCCCATATCTCTTCCCTCTTGCAACTCCCTCCCTCCTACCCTCCCTATCCCACCCCTCTAGGTGGTCACAAAGCACCGAGCTGATCTCTCTATGCTATGCTGCTGCTTCTCACTAGCTATCTACCTTACGTTTGGTAGTGTATATATGTCCATGCCACTTTCTCACTTTGTCCCAGCTTACCCTTCCCCCTCCCCGTGTCCTCAAGTCCATTCTCTAGTAGGTCTGTGTCTTTATTCCCGTCCTGTCCCTAGGTTCTTCATGACCATTTTTTTTTTTTTAGATTCCATATATATGTGTTAGCATACGGTATTTGTTTTTCTCTTTCTTTCTTTTTTTTTTTAGCATCTTTATTGGGGTATAATTGCTTTACAATGGTGTGTTAGTTTCTGCTTTATAACAAAGTGAATCAGTTATACATATACATATGTTCCCATATCTCTTCCCTCTTGCGTCTCCCTCCCTCCCACCCTCCCTATCCCACCCCTCCAGGTGGTCACAAAGCACCGAGCCAATATCCCTGTGCCATGCGGCTGCTTCCCACTAGCTATCTACCTTACGTTTGTTAGTGTGTATATGTCCATGACTCTCTCTCGCCCTGTCACAGCTCACCCTTCCCTCTCCCCATATCCTCAAGTCCGTTCTCCAGTAGGTCTGTGTCTTTATTCCTGTCTTACCCGTAGGTTCTTCATGACATTTTTTTTCTTCTTAAATTCCATATATATGTGTTAGCATACGGTATTTGTCTTTTTCTTTCTGACTTACTTCACTCTGCATGACAGACTCTAGGTCCATCCACCTCACTACAAATAACTCAATTTTGTTTCTTTTTATGGCTGAGTAATATTCCATTGTATATATATGCCACGTCTTCTTTATCCATTCTTCTGTCTCGATGGTATATTTTGAATCACAGATGTTTTTCATTTTGGCGATGTATATTTTGTCAATTTTGTCTTTTATGCTTGTGATTTTTGTATTATAGCTAAGAAACCATTGCCAAATTCAAGGTTATGAATTTATGCCTGTATTTTCTTCTAAAAGTTTTGTAGTTTTAGTTCTAACATTTAGATGATCTTTGATCCATTTTGAGTTAATGTTTACATGGATATCCAGTTGTCCCAGCATTATTTCTTTCATATACATATGAAATATGCATATTATTTTCCACTATAGGCTATTACAGAATATTAAATATTTTTCCCTGTGTTACACAGCACGTCCTTGTTGCTTATCTATTTTAGGTATAGTAGTGTGTATCTGTTAATCCCAAATTCCTAATTTATCCATCCCCCACCTCCCTTTCCCCTTTGGTAACCGTACGTTTGTTTTCTACATCTGTGAGTCTGTTTCTGTTTTATATGCAGATTCACTCGTATTATTTTTTAGATTCCACATATAAATGATAACATATAACATCTGCAAAATAGTCACTTACGGGTATTAGTTACTATATTGGGCAGTGCAGCATGTAGAACCATCAGGCAACAAAAAATGGGAAAAGATTTCTTTCCTTCTTCTTGGGGAAGATATTATTGGTGCCCTGTAAATGACCCCTTTGTTTTCACCATTCTTGAGTTGGGGTGGTTCCTTAGGGCTGGAAGCAATGGCAATAAATGAGAGAGATGTCAGAATGCTTTGGCACAGCCTTGAGAAAGGATTTAAAATTCTTCATGGACTTCCCTGGCAGTCCAGTGGTTAAGACTCTGTGCTTCCACTGCAGGGGGCACAGGTTTGATCCCTCATCTGGGATCTAAGATCCCACATGCCACACAGCCAAAAAAAAAAAGTCTCTAAAGTTGTGTGAAAATTAATTCATTAAATAAGATATATAAGATGAGAGAAGTTACCAGCTAAATATTTTCCCAGGGAAAGCCGAGAAGACATTTGCATCGTGAAGGTGACAAGGAATCACTATGGAGAGAGGCACTGACATCATTGAAAGCTCAGTGGTGGCTGTTCTCTGCTACTGTAGAAGTAGGCTTTCTTGTGTCGATGTGGATAATAGGGAACCAGGATGGAGGGACCAGATGACAGCACTAAGACACTAGAGACAAGAGAGGGGCAATTTCATGGTGGTCAGCATGGCCAGTATGACCCAGAGGGCTTGACCTGCTCCAATATGTGACAATGGCATATAGAATATGGTGTACAGAGGGGTGAGAGAGGTGGGTAGCCAGTGAGAGCATTGTTTGTCTAATACAACCACAAAAGATTAAAAATGAGTGAGCAAGAAGACTGTTCAGAACCATAAAAATGAGGAGACTGGGATTGACGCATATACACCATTGACACTATGTATAAAATAGACAACTAATGAGAACATACTGTATAGCACAGGGAACTCAATGCACTGTGGTGACTTAAATGGGAAGGAAATCCAAAAAGGAGGGGATGTCTGTATATGTATAGCTGATTCATTTTGCTGTACAGTAGACCCTAACACAACATTGTAAAACAGCTATACTCCGATAAAAATTAATTAAAATAAAAAGAACCATAAAAATGGAAAATCACAATTCTTCACCTAGCTTCCAGACATGAGCCAGTACTCAGACAAAGGCATGAGACAGTTCTTCTCGTTCATGGAAGGACATTTCGAGTCCCTCTGAAAATAATCTTGAAATGACACAGCAAGGGTAGTTAGCAGCAGTTTCCTCAATTCTTTTCTGAGGGACTTTACAGTTATTTGTCACAGTAACTGGAAATAGGAACACTGAGATCTTTCAGTGGCTGTGAGATACAGAATCTCGGATGACATTGAAACCAGAGGGCTCAACAATGGCAACATACTCCCTTTGATAGAGGAGGAGCTTGCAAAGGCCAGGTGATAAAGACTCTTGGTACAATTAAGATCTTGGATAAACTGCACCAATAAGGACAGTAGCTTGTTCCACTACACCTACTATGTAAGTACCCCTCGCCTCCCCGCCCTCCCCGCCCACCTTGAAGAAGCATTAACTTAACAGAGTGAACTTAGATTGTGGCACAAATATGGAGCTGAATGGGGCAAGGGATTAAGTGTATAGCGATTGATGCTGCCATGTCCATATCCCCTCAGCTTTTACCATTCATGAGCACAGTGACCCAAAAGCTTCCGGTTACAAAGCCCTGCGACTCTTCGCCTGGAGCAGCTCAGCCCACATGCTAGAGCTGGCAGGGAGTAACCACCTCTCACCAACAGCCCTTGAACAATAATTAACAGGAATTGGTAGATAAATACTTCAGCTACCTTGCTGGGGCTTGTATCTGGGCACGTTGGGATGACTCTGAGGCATGTTACTCCAATTCCCTGAGCCTCGGTTGCCCACTGTTGGTTACCTGTTTTTTTTTTTTTTTTTTTTTTTGCGGTACGCGGGCCTCTCACTGTTGTGGCCTCTCTGGTTGTGGGGCACAGGCTCCGGATGCACAGGCTCAGCGGCCATGGCTCACAGGCCCAGCCGCTCCGCGACATGTGGGATCTTCCCGGACTGGGGCACGAACCCGTGTCCCCTGCATTGGCAGGTGAACGCTCAACCACTGCGCCACCAGGGAAACCCTTCCTTTGCTTTCTTCCTTTTCCTGTCTCACTTCCTCACATCTCTACAGGTGTTTTCTAGAATCACTTCCCAAATAAACTACTTGTACCATATTTTTGTCCCAAGGTCTGGTCTGCTTTGGAGAAACCCAAACTAAGATACATCTACCCCCAATTCAGTATCTCTAATTTTCCTGTTTACCCTTTAGGAAGTAAGAAAGAAACATTGAGGGAAAGAGGGCTGAAAAAACAAGAAAGAATAACTGAAAGGAGGGAAGGGTAAGTGGGGAAAACAAAGGGTGATCTCCGGTGGCATTGTGGGTCCACCTGCTCAGAAGGGAGGAATCAGAAAGAACAGTCTCCTGACCATTTTACTCCATCAAGGACTTACCCAACCTCCAAAGCAACCCCCCAAAAACACATATGGTTACCTGAAATGATTACTGCAGTGTAAGGTATGTGTGATGGTTAATTTTATATGTTAATTTGGGTCACATGTTGCTCAGATATTTTGTTAAACATTTCAGGGTATGTCTGTGAGGGTGTTCATGGATGAGATTAATATTTGAATTGGTAGACTGACTAAAGCAGATTGTCCTCCCAAATGTAGGTAGGCATCATTTAATCCATCGAGGGACTGATTAGAAGAAAAAAAAGCAGAGGAAGGAAGAATCTACCCTCTGACTGACTGCTTGACTTGGAACATTGGTCTTCTCCTGCCCTTGCACTAGGACCTACACCAACAGCTCTCAGGGTCTCCATATTGCAGACGGTAGATTGCGGGACTTCTCAGCCTCCCCAATCATATGAATCAATTACTTACAATATATCTCTATTAGTTCTGTTTCTCTGGAGAACACTGACTGATACTGTATGTTAAATGCAGAAAGAGTCAGCTACAAATAATAGCCAAATGTCTACTGTCACTTAAGCACATAAGGTTAATTTGACCAAATCATTAAAAAAGGCAGAGGCAGTGAGTCCAAGTCTCTTCCAACTGATTAACAACAACTCAAGAACCTAGACTTTTCTTTTTTTCATGCTCCAATATTCTTCTATAATCATGCTGGCCACCTCTTGGTTACAATATAGCTGCCACACCTTCATCTCACTTCCATTGCAAGAAGAAAGAAGGTCAAACAGGAAGGAATGGTACCTATCAAGAAATCTAAACTTTCCCAGTTATCCTCAGCCGTTTTTATTGGCTAGAATTGTGTCCCAAGTCCATGTCTACCTACAATCGACTATTTTTAGCTGGGTACATTGCCACCCTGAACAAGGAAGAGATTGAAGAACCAATATTAGGTTGACAATTATCACCATCTTCTACATAAAGTGAGCACAAGTAAAACTCAAATTATTTCACAGCAGGGTATGTCCCCCTAAGGTCATTTTATAAAATCAATTTCTGAGGAATGGACCCTAGAGATAGGTCTCTACTATTCTACTGGTCTCAAGCAATTAGAGGCCCACCTATGCTGTGGTGTGTGGTGGGCGTTTGGGGAAGATACTGTCTAACTTCTAAAAATAAAATGGATTAAACATCTAGGGTAGCATTATAAAGAAGAGAAGGGACCAGAAACAGAGACAGAAGAAGTGGTAGCACTTACTCAACACTCCAAGCGATGGAACAGGAAATACTTTTCACCCAACTGCGTAGCTGGCTAAGCTTAACAGCAAACAGAACGACTTTCAGGGGCACCTCCTGAACATAATTTTCTGTCTGGGGTCTAAGTGTAAGGTTGAATGACTTATAAACTAAAAAATGAATTTCCCAGTTTAAGAACTTGACTGCAGGAAGATTATCTTAGCTACTGCATTTGATTGGTGCATATATTTTGTGTGTGTCTGTGTGTGTGTGTGTGTGTGTGTATGTGTGTGTGTATGTGTATGTGTATGTGCATGTCAGGGTGACCATACACCCTCACATAAATGACATTTTCCAGGGCAGCCATTTCAAAGTCAGTTTTTTTTTTATTTTTTTTGCGGTACGCGGGCCTCTCACTGTTGTGGCCTCTTCCGCTGCGGAGCACAGGCTCCGGACTCACAGGCTCAGTGGCCATGGCTCACGGGCCCAGCCGCTCCACGACATGTGGGATCTTCCCGGACCGGGGCACGAACCCGTGTCCCCTGCATCGGCAGGCGAACTCTCAACCACAGCGCCACCAGGGAAGCCCCAGAGTCAGTTTTTGATTTCTCAGGGGTTTCCTGGAGGAGTGCTGGGAAACCTTTCTCTTGTGCTCACCGGCACAATCCACTTGTTTTAAGTAATGAAATTCCCAGGAAGCTATAACATCATTATGCTTTTGTTCTTTTCTTACTTCCTGAAAATTGTGCAGTGACACTTTTGATCTCTCTAGAGACACCAAAAAATGTCTACGGATGGAGAGGTGACTCTTCCAAGAGTCATAATTTGTATTTTCTCTGTATGTCTCTGTATCTCTTACTACCTGAACAGCACACACATGACAACGCTGAAAATATAAACACAACTTTTTTCATTTAGAATTAAAAGTATTCTGGAAATTCATTGGAATGGCAGTAAGAAATGCATGGTCATGCATTATTAATCTCTGCTATAAAAAATGGAATCTACAGTAACAGCATGTTTATTGCTTGTGCTCCCGAGACGCAGAGACATGCTCCTTTTTTGCCAGGCACTTTAAAGGCAGAGCTGTTCCACTTCATGCTGATGGCCCTGCAGTATCAAACAAGCACCAATGACATTGCTCAGGGTCTTCCAAATGCATTTCCAGATTTCATTATCAAAAAAATTTTCTGCGCGTTTGTACTACCCGTCTTAGTCCAAACCAACAGCATGAGCTGGAGCAACTCCGAATCTGTTTTTGCGGGGATATCTCACAGATTACGAAGCGAGTCGTAGAAGTGCATTACAGAGTTCCATTACATTACCTCACTGTCATTCCAAAAAAAAAAAAAAAACAGAATCCTAGGAAGAAGATTTGTTGTTTCATTTTGTTTGTTTTGCAAGAGGTCTGGCAGATTTGTGTTTAAAATTTCCTGCTAAAAATGATGAGCATCGTTATGCCAAGCTTTCTGAAGCCTGGGCGTGGAGACAAAACTCCTAGGTTTCCAAGTGTATCACCTGTGCTCTGATCTCGAGAATGACTCAAATTTCCACAGATGCGTACAGTTTACATATTCACCTCTCCATCATGTATTCAGGGTTGCCGTAGGTTTGATGTAGGTTAGTTCGTTTGGGCTAGATATTTCAGACTAGACTTGTTACAAACTTACCTTCTAATCAAACATGCTTTTTCCTAGGAATCCCATAAAGTAGGGCTTTATATTAGACTGATCTTATGAAATTGTCATTTTTCTAATTCAAAAGTGGTTGAATATAGACAAGTTCATTTGGCTCAACCTAATATTTCGCCCCAACTAGAAAAATATCTCTGAATAAAATAAGACTGCCTCCCTTCCTTAAGAATTTAATCCGGAGTCCTGTCCTCTGAATGGTCCCAGAGAGAGTGCTCTGAGCCCTTTCCTAATTCTAGCTGCAGGAGACACAGTACTGCACAGAGATTGATGCTTTAAGTGGTTCTTCCATTTCCATAGCTTTAAGTTACTTATTACTAGTAGCCGCCATGTTATCCATAGTGATTGTCATGGGTTTCCATGATGCTTTAAAATGTGTCTTCAGGGCTTCCGTGGTGGCGCAGTGGTTGAGAGTCCGCCTGCCGATGCAGGGGACACGGGTTCGTGCCCCGGTCCGGGAAGATCCCACATGCCGCGGAGCGGCTGGGCCCGCGAGCCATGGCCGCTGAGCCTGCGCGTCCGGAGCCTGTGCTCCGCCACGGGAGAGGCCACAACAGTGAGAGGCCCGCGTACCTCCAAAAAACCCAAACCAAACCAAAACAAAAAAATATGTCTTCAAATACTCTGGGGAAAGAGGAACATATGTTTATCCTACAGACAGGGAAACTGAGGCCAAACATGAGTAGAATGCTTTTCCTATAATTATCATTTAGGCAGTGATAATGTCAGTCTCTTCCTGTCAACCTCAAGTCCTTTTTTGTTCTCACCAGCTCCCTCCTCACTCCAGTAGGACGATCAGTTCTGTAACTGCTCACGGTCAAACACAAAGCTTCAGTCCCCATAGTTAGTTATTTAACTTCACCTCTCATCTCTAAAACGGGAATAGCAATAGTATCTATTTCATAGGATTGTTATGAGGATGAAGGTGGTCACTACATGTGAAATATTTAGAAGGCTGCTTGTATTGGAAAAGTGCTCTGTGTGTTACCTCTTATCACTAGACTTTCTATTCAAAGCCTCTGCTCTGGGAAGCTGAAACTTGAAGGAAAAACCTGCACTTGCATTTTATAATAACGAGCTTTCATATTTATGAAATGAACAACGTGAAAAACACAACCAAAGGTTGCTGATGAGAGGTTATATTGCATTCTGCTCTAAGAGGGGTCTTATGTTTCACTCTTCAGGGAGTTCATCCATATTCCTGTTTGTTTAAAGCCTTATGTTGGGCTGAGGAATAATTTTAGAGAGTCGTAAAAAAGTCAAGGTGTTTGTCACAGCACGTGGAAGCAAGCACACTGCGGGCAGGTGCTGAGAAACCATTCTCCATCCCTCGTGCCAAAACACCTCAGCCCTTTCCCTGCCACGGCCCTGGGCTTGGACACACTGAGGCAGACCTTGCCAACGCAGCAGGCTGTTTGATGGCTCCGGGTTCTAGGAAACGAGCTCATGAGATGAATGCTCCGGCTGCATCTCACAACTGGCACTTTCCCCAAGGCCTGTGGGATGGGAGCCGTTGATCTCTGGGCTCATTGCATAATGGTCAGGTATGAAACGCTCAAATAGTCTCCATGGGAGCACACTGGAAGCTTTTGGGTTATTACCAGTAGACTACTTCTTCCAAAGACCAAAAACAGTACACGAGTTAGACTGTATTATCGGTCTGCTAACAGATAAGTCATTGTCTTGTAGAACAAGTTATCTGTACTTTACCATCCATGGGACAGTTGTTGCTGTTGCTCTGCATATGTATTACCAACAACACTGGACTCTCTAGTTACCAACAATGTGCTTCTGGGATATTAAACATGTCTGGATCAAACTTTTGAAGTTGGGATAGATCAGGCGAGGATCTTTCTGTTGGGGCTCTAGGAAACGGGGGAGTCAAGCGGATGCTGGATGGACCATGAAAGGTCCAGCCAGGAAGGGACATGGCTTGGTTCATCCACGTTCTGTTCAGATGCTTGTAGAAATGCTGTTTATAGACAGGTGTTCATGGGAAGCCTGGCTGGGGAAGAGGTACATTTTGAGGACAAAACAGATGAAAGGGTGGATTATGATTATACTGTGATGAGGAAGTGATGGCCTAGGAGGAGAGAGGAGGGAAAGCAGAAGCTGATGGAATTTGAGGGGATGTGCTGTGGAAGAAGCCTCAATGGGTGTGGACATCCAGGATCGATATTCACGGAAGCTGGGAATGTAGCATGTTCGTTTCATGAGGCAAAGGATCAGTGCATTTTCTTGGTTGTAGATATAACAGCTCCTTCAAGAAATGGATCCGGTCAGACAACAAACTTTTTTTGTGTGTGTGTGTGTGTGTGTGTGTGTTTGCGGTACGCAGGCCTCTCACTGCTGTGGCCTCTCCCGTGGCGGAGCACAGGCTCCAGATGTGCAGGCTCAGCAGCCATGGCTCACGGGCCCAGCCACTCCGCGGCATGTGGGATCTTCCCGGACCGGGGCACGAACCCGTGTCCCCTGCATCGGCAGGCGGACTCTCAACCACTGCGCCACCAGGGAAGACCAGCCAACAAACTTTTAAACTTAAAAGTTGCACAAGAAAAGTTGCTCAGTAAGAAAATGAATTGGTACATTTAAAATTTTTTTATATTTTTTTATTGATGTATAGTTGATTTATAATGTTGTGTTAATTTCTGCTGTACAGAAAATGATTCTGTTATACATATATATATTCTTTTCCATTATGGTTTATCACAGGATACTGAATATATTTCCCTGTGCTATACAGTAGGACCTTGCTGTTTATCCATCCTATATATAATAGTTTGCATCTGCTAACTGAAAACTCTCATTCCATCACTCCCCCACTCCGCCTACCCCTTGGCAACCATATGTCTGTTCTCTATGTCTGTGAGTCTGTTTCTGTTTTGTGGATAAGTTTATTTGTGTCATATTTTAGATCCCACATATAAGTGATATCATATGGTATTTGTCTGACTTACTTCACTTTGTATGATAATCTCTAGGTCCATCCATGTTGCTGCAAATGGCATTATTTCATTCTTTTTTATGGCTGAGTAGTATTCCATTGTATGTATGTAATTTGGTACATTTTTAATAAGTGAGACTTCCTCCAAATTCCTTTTCATGAATTAAAACTGGAGGTTAAAAAGAAATCAGCGAAAAAGTAAGGTAACAGTGTTAAGATCAACATAAGTGGGAAATACATCCTCCACTAAACAAATATCAATGAATTTGCTTTCTTTTTAGATGCAAGAAACAAGATTTGCCTGAGACTGGAATTCCTGTTGATGCCCCATAAAAGGTTACCAGATTCTTAAGCTTGGAAAACTCAGTGTTGAACAAAGCTAAACAGATTTCCTAGTTGCAGAGATTCTCAGTCTTTAAAAAAATGAGTGTTTTACCAATTTCTAATGGGTGCCTATAGAATGCATTCTCCAAACTTATTTGATAATAGAATCCCTTTATAAGACCCATCTGTAAGAACTCATGTGTTCCCAACACATTTTG
The DNA here is from genome assembly GCF_964374135.1 of Grampus griseus. Classification (NCBI taxonomy): domain Eukaryota; kingdom Metazoa; phylum Chordata; class Mammalia; order Artiodactyla; family Delphinidae; genus Grampus; species Grampus griseus. The sequence goes on from NC_138998.1 coordinate 7,474,510, forward strand.
GGCAATGTTATCTAAGAAATCTTAGCAATTCTTTACGAGCTTCGGGACCTCTTAATAGACCTCATTAAATGGTAGGTGTTATTATGTGTCAAGGACTTTACAAGTATTATTTTTAATTCTTACAACTGTCATGTATGTGAGACATTATTATTGCATATCACCATTAAGGAAAGAGACTCAGAGAGATTAATGGATCCACTTAAAATCACAAAGCTAGTAAATGATGTAGCTGGGTTTTAAACACAGATCTGCCTCATTCTACAGTCTCTTTTTCCTGAATAAATACATTTCTTTCTGTATAAATATGATTGAATGTCAGTGTTCCTCACTCTGTGCTTGCTAAAGAAGGTATTCTTCTATCTCTTAGAATTAATTATAATAAGGAATGCCCTTTTGATAAATTTAATGCTGACTTAAAAGGCTATTGTAGAAGGTGGGCTGATTAGGAAAACAAAGGCATGAAATCATTCCATATGAAGTGGGATATAACCAAATTTTGTTGTTGAGTAAGACTTGAAAATTATTTTCAAGGCCGCATCAATGCATCATCTACTGGCTTTCCCCTAGCTCTTGCTGTTACTTTGCCAAATTCAGATTTGATTTAATAAGCAACAGCTTAAGAAAAGCCATTTATGAAATATCCTTAGAATGCTCAGAAAAAGGTTCAACTGGAAAGCATCTTGGAGGCTTTCTTGAACCAGAAGGACCATATCCTATGCCGTTCTTATTTTGCCTCAAAATAAAAGCCTCTACTTTTCTTGTCCTTTCACTCTTCTTTGTAAAGCCCGGCCTATACGTTTCCATCTGTTTTCCTATAGGAACAATCCTCTGCTTGGCCTTTGCTTCACCTACATTAAGTGTTTGACAGAGCACAGCTGCCGAATTCAATGACCTTTGCCTCTCTAGTCACACCTCTCTTTGTAACAGGGGCCTTCATAGTCCAAAGAGATGATTTCTAAAGAGAACCTGTTCAAGGAGCAAACCTACTTTCCTAACTCTATCAAGTGCTGTCAAGTTGGAAAAAACCCAAACTCTCATTTCAAGGGCACTGTGAAAGAGTTTTCATTGTATTTCCTGACTTCAGAATGTCTGATTCTCAGAAGCTGTTTAAATTTTCTTTCTTATGGGACACAAACAGTCTCTTCACCTAAACTTTAATTCCTTATCTTGACTCTTTATTTCTACCATAAATGTGGAATCCTGAAGCTGTTCGACTGTACCTCTTGAGGCCATTTTCCTGTTTTTCAGGCAGCTCCCAGCCTGGGAGCACAGGTTGAGAAATCCATCAGAGATTTTGGGGTATTCAGCCAAAGTGCCTTTCTCTGAAGATTCTTTCACATTTACTGCAATGGCTCTTTCAATGGAGCAATTTTCTTGTGAGGGGAGATTGGAGAGGTTGGGAAAAAAAAAGGACGTAGTGACCTGGGGATAGGAGTAGGGTTGCCAGATAAAATGCAGACAACTCTGTTAACTTTGAAATTCAGATAAACAACAAAGACATAGTATAATTTTGTCCTAAATATTGCATGGGGCATACTTATACCTAAGAAGTCGGCATTGTTATCAGAAATTTGGAGTTCACTGGCTGTTCTGTATTTTTATCTGCTAAGTCTACCACTCTGGATAGGGGAGCAGTCTAGACACAGAGGGAAAGGGGTGGTCATGAGCGAGAGAGACTGCGTATGGACCTGAGTCCATCTTGAAGGCCTTGGAATAGAAGGACCTAGAGGGGAGGATGACAGTGTGGGTGGGCGTAAAAAGGGAGGAAAGAAAATGTGCTTTCTCATTTCAGGAGTTACGCTTCAAGAGCACATTTAAGAAACAAAATGAAAATAACAATCATTTCTATCAACAAGTGCACTTAGATAAACCATCCAATGTTAATGCTTTACCACGTCGTCATCTAGAATACCAAATCTGAGCCTTTGTACATTCTGAATTCAAACTAGTTAATTTAATCTTTATAAACTGTTTCTGCCTTTTGACGTGAAATCATGACAATAGAACTCTGTTTTGTAAAGTTTGTGTTCCAAGGTCATAAGGCTTGCCCTGTCTATTCCTCTCACCTGTATTCTTAGCACATAGCCGATGCTTTTGCAAATAGAGCTCTGAGCTGTTTTAACCTGGCAGAATCTTCAGTTCCCTGGAACTAGTCTTCCCCATTAGGAAAATCCTGAAAAGATAATGCTAAGAACACTTCTGAGGGCAATGAGAGAAGGGGGGGTGGTGGGTGACACATGGCTATTAAAGCAATAGACACGAAGGAGGGAAATATTTCCTAGAGAAGAAAAAAAAAAAAAAGAAGGGAATGGAAGCAGAGAATAGGAGAGTGGGAGTGGGCTTATTTCCTGGTGGCGCTGCTCCATCTGTAGATGGATGAGGGAAAGTGTTTCCGAAGGGTGGCTGGTGAGGCGCCTCTTTGGAGTGGGCACAAGAGATGCCCAGCCTTCCAAAACAGGGCAAACGGCTGGAGCACAGACACAGCAAAGTCAGACACGAATGGACCCCCAGAGCCAGGCCCACGGTGCCTCAGTGGTAAAGGTGATGCACTGGTGACTGATGGACCAGGGCTTTCCTCATTTCTAGAAGTTACCAAAGAGCCCGGAACTTTTGTGTGACACCAGGCAGGGGTGGGGGAGGGACACGTCACATCATAACTGTGATTAAATTTCCCAGCAGCACAGCAGGATGAGTCAGAACTAAGTTGATTCGAGGGGAAAAAAAGTAAAATTTCCTGTACACCCGTGGCCCGAGATTCATACCCACTCCACCTATTTGCTTCATCTGAATTCCACGTTTATCCATTACTAGGAGGAAACCTTTTTAATGTTTTCCTCATAATTATGCCTAAGGTATCATGGTGTGGCATACCAATTTCATAAATTTGTTCCTAAGGTATTGTGGGTTCCAGAGAAAGTCCCAAATTGCTTGATTTCGCCTCAATGAAGGCAGACTTTAATTGTGTCGCCTCTAATATTCGGAAATAATTGAATCTCTGTTTCTGTCTTTTGATCCAAGTCCTAGAGAGCAGTTCTCAATATAATAATATTTTCCTAGCATCACTTCAGTAGTCAAACAAGAATGTAATCCAAAAAGCCCCCTGTATTCACAGAGACAATGCTCTTATGATGAAACCACAGAAAGAAGTTGTAATTAATGCAAGAAATAAGGCGAACAATCTATTAACATAATCTGAATGAAATCCTTGCACTGTTAAATGCAGACACTAAGTGCTCGTATAATGCTTTATTAATTAACAAAGTATTTATCCACAGGGAAACGAGGATAAGAGACCATACACTTTGTCAGACTACAGGAAAATGTATTAGTGCTTCATAAGAAATGCATACAATTCAAACAATAGCGTGATTATCTTTTTCAAGCGATTACATTTAATCTCAGAAGAGAGAATAAATACATTAATTCTTCTACATTCCCTGATAAGCCACCCAGATACATAAATGATCATTTTTTTCCCCCACAGCTCTGGAAGCTGGTGGCAATCCAGTGAGTGCCGCTCAGACACCTTCTACAGTGAAATACCACTTAGCACAGGAAAACACGTTAAGAGATTAACTGACTTTGGGCTGAATAGAATCCTCTTCCTTGGGAAGCCATGGTTTGTACTTGACTTTGCACATTCCTTTCATCTTTCGAGAGTTGGATGACGAGACGTTGCATCGCCCACACATAATAATGGGGGGAGGGATACACTGGGAGTTTGGGATTGACATACACACACTACTATATTTAAGATAGATAACCAACAAGGACCTACTGTATAGCACAGGGAACTCTATACACTATTCTGTAATAACCTAAATGGTATATATAGATAGATATATGTATATGTATAACTGGCTTACTTTGCTGTACACCTGATGCTAACACAACATTGTAAATCAACTATACTCCAATTGAAAATAAAAATTAAAAAAAATTAGTGTTCGGAACTGGATTTCCAGTCTTTTTCCTACCCTCCTATGCTGGGCTGAACCAAGTATGAACAATAAGTATGCCTTTTACCTTTAAAACCCCAAATGCAATGAAAGCAAAGGAGGTAGTGCCATGATTTATTTCTCTGGGATGCATTCAGGCTCTTCTTGGCTTTCCAGAACTGGAAGCATATCCCTCATCTGCATTAGCTCTTTGTGACAACTATGCAAGGTCATGCAAGCCACCAGCTAATAAGAGAGAACTTTGGTCACTGTGGTTCTCATTCATCACCTCCTAAACAATGACCAGACCTCCATAGCTCCGGCTTCCAGCCCATTTCACTCCCTTGTCCATCAACTTCAAAAGGCTGCTCCATCTTCTCTAGCAATTGCTCCATGGTTGCTGCCTCTCTTGGCTGCCGGCTCTTCAGGAAGAGCTCTTCCCAGTTTACGCCTGGATCCAAGACCCAGGGTACTGTGTTCCTTCAGGTCTTGTCACCCCTCACTGGGGTGGCAGCAAATAGGAATAAAATACTGTTTGAGGCAGCCCTTTGTAATGTTTTCTTAAACCATATCTGCCATACGCCCTGTGAGGGAAAATGCTGTAAATGTTATGTGGTCAATTATCAATACATTTGGCAAAAAATGGCCTATAGGATCTCCTTCTAGGGGATGGACAATGCTTGTTGACAATTAGAAACCCTGAAAAGTTTCTTCAGAAAGATGCTTGTTAATTTTGGTTTACTAATGATTACCTTGCTTCTTTGATCATTGAATTTTTTTAAAAAAGTGTTTTCAAATATGATATTAGCCATTAAAACTCCATGGATGAGGGTGGGGTAGGTATAAAGATACAAAAAAACCAAAACAAATATTCCATGGAACTAGTTTTCAATAGAACATAATTTAGGAAGACAAGTCTGAACCATTTTAAATGTGACACTGAAACAAAATGTAAAGGCATTGTAGCTTTCAACAGAGAAGTTGCTTATTTTTGTACACGTGTTTCTAGGATAAGGTTGGGATGATTTTAATATGAAATAGAAGTGTACCCCATCTCTTTCACCTAGTTTTTGTAGGATTTTCATCAACTCTTTTAATGTCATGGACATAATACTTGTACCGAGGATTCTGGAGAAAAGGCAGTGAGACAGCTGGTCCCCCTTACATTTCTTGCTGCTGCTATGGCCTTCCTTCCTTCCTGACCACCTCTGACGAAAAGCACCAGTGCTGGAGAAAAAGGAGTGGAGGAGAAGAGCGACCAAATCATTTTAACAGATCACGTGCCTTTAGGGGCTAAATAATTTGTCTTAGGCTGCTTGGGCCGCTAAAACAGAACACCGTTGGGTGAGTGGTTTGTAAACAACCAACATTTATCTCTCTTGGTTCTGGAGCCTGGAAGTCCAAGATAAAGGTGCTGGCAGATTCAGTGTCTGGCGAGGGTGCCCTTCCTCCTTCATTGGTGGCCGTCACCTTGCTCTAAACAGAACATGTCCTCACATGGCAGAAGTGGGGTGGGAGCTCTCCGGGGTCCCTTTTATTGGGGCGCTAATCTCATTCATGAGGACTCCAGCCTCATGACCTAATCACCTCCCAGGGGACCCACCACCTAATACTGTTACATTGGGGGTGTTAGGATTTCAGCATATGGGTTTCTGGGGGACACAAACAACTGGGCATCCTTCTAGTTCTTCTCTGCTACTACATCCTCTTATCTAAGTACACATGACAAGATCACTATCGTTCTCAAGATCAAGCAACCAGACTGCAGCGAGGGGCCAGGTGTTGAGTTTGCCTTCTGTATATCTTCCCACATTCTCTTCATTTTCTTTAGCGATTTTTCTCATTGTATTTCTTCCTTTGTTTTCCCTTAATTACTGTCTTTCTTTGATTTTTGATATTATTAATTGTAAGATATACCATGGATTTAATAAAAGCTTGGGGGAGGGGAAGAAGTTACAAAGACTTGACACATCAGTTCTAGGAGGCATACTGATTTTATAAAGTTATTTATTTTGCGTTACACGGGTCTCTCACTGATGTGGCCTCTCCCGCTGCGGAGCACAGGCTCCACACGCGCAGGCTCAGCGGCCATGGCTCACGGGCCCAGCCGCTCCGCGGCATGTGGGGTCTTCCCGGACCGGGGCACGAACCCGCGTCCCCTGCATCGGCAGGCGGACTCTCAACCACTGCGTCACCAGGGAAGCCCTATAAAGTTACTTATATAACAATTACAAAGGTTTGTTATGCACCAAACACAATTCTAAGCACTTTTCACCTATTGACTCATTTAATCCTCATAATAACTCTGTCACGTAGATACCGTTATTGTTCCTATTTTAGAGATGAGGAAACAAGCACAGAGAAATAAGGAACTTCCCCAACATCACGCAGCTAGTGAGTGACAGGGACTAGGTTCAAACACAGCAATTCTTACCACCACCTATTCTGCCTCAAAAAGATTCTGAACCCCAAGAAATTTTTATCTTTGTTTCCCAAGTCATACAGTGCAATAAAGATCAGAAACAGATAATCATTAAACCACTACCAACTTTTTAGTCCTTTATCTCACAGGTATTTATTGAGCTCCTATTTGCATTCTGGTGTGGAGCGCTCACCTTAGAAGCGAAGAGAGGTTCTACCTTTCTACGTTAAGGTAGTCACAGCTGCGTTGGGGAAAAAGATGCACACGTACATCGAAGTGCATGAAAGAAGACAGCCCTTTGGACTGTGGCCACAGATTGTTTTATATGCTACCCTGTACGTTCCACCCTCCTGCTTGAGATCACACAGAGGTGAGCAGTGGAGCTAGGACTCCAACTCTGATCACCTGACCTCAGGGTGCATGCTTCACATACTGCTGTGTTCTGTCTGCTGCTTTCTAGGGACCTCTGAAAACTGCTGTGCAGAAGCATCATCCTGATCCTGTGGCATGAGTTCCATTTAGCTGGACTGGTGGATGTAACCTTTATTTTTGATAGTTTTGTTTTGAAATAATATTCAGAATGTCACTGCTTGATGAGAAGTAAGACTGAAGTGAAAGTTCGAGAAACTAGAGATGGTGTCCGAGAATCATCAAAAATTAGAGCCAGGAAATCGAGAACAGGTCAGGTTTTCTGCCCATGGACGGCTTCTGTTGTTCCACTGCTGTTGTGTAAGCCCACCAGTCACCTGAGGCACGCTCAGCTCTGTTGATTCAGTTCCTTTATTTCATCTGTTTATCCAGTTTCTTTGTTTCTCATTTGAGACTTGGCAATTTATGATTATTTTTTAAATATAATGTTTAAAATCTAGGTTAGATTTATTTGGTTCAGAACACATGAGAAGTGTCTGCCTTATAGAGTCTTCATTGCAACCTGTTTTTTCAACTGCCTGATTCTTAAAATGAATTTCAAAGATGCCTTTGGGGGCTTCCCTGGTGGCGCAGTGGTTGAGAGTCCGCCTGCCAATGCAGGGGACACGGGTTCGTGCTCCAGTCCGGGAAGATCCCACATGCTGCGGAGCGGCTGGGCCCGTGAGCCATGGCCGCTGAGCCTGTGCGTCCGGAGCCTGTGCTCCGCCACGGGAGAGGCCACAACAGTGAGAGGCCCGCGTACCGCAAAAAAAAAAAAAAAAAAAAAAAAGATGCCTTTGGGGCACTCTGCTCTGGTAGAGAACCTCTATTTGTGGTCTTTTGACTTTGTAAGCAGCAATGATATAATTTCTAAGCAGAACTAGTAGGGACATGATCACCATCCATTACTGGGAACATGAGGCCAGTAACAATGAACTGTATTGACAAGCTGGAGAAAGCTTTATTCTCTAGCATGGAAAAAGCTGCATGGTGTATTTTCCTGAACGGACAGCAAGCAGTCAAGGGACAGAGTTCAGTGGGGCTTTAAGGAACATTCTGCCTGTGGTTATAAGTAACTTTGTTCTTGTTTATTCTGGAAACTGGCTTTACTCTGGAAAGACCTTGAGATTCATGGAGTCCAAACTGTGTGTCCTTACACTACATCTGAAGTGCTCCAGGGTCATCACCGTGCCTTTGCGTTGGATAGCTGTATCAGGCAGAATCAACTTTCCAACTAGATAACACCTTATGCAGAATTGATTTATGGGAACAGTTTATGCCCAGGGTAGAAAAGCAGCAGAAGCACTCAAGCCTGGCACATTCTGAGGATACACTAGTTTCACAGGAGGAGGAAAGGCCTGTAAAAGACTGCTTGAAGTAGCTAAAGTCAGAATTATAATGATTCTAACACTAGTTTCAAAGTTCTTTTTAGAGTTACTGAAAATCACTATAAATGTACTCTTTAGGAGTCACTACTTTATGTCAGAGATGTTTAGGATCTAATCAGCCCAGAAGACCTCAGATCCAACATGACCGGGACTCATGTCCTCAAGGAGATCTCTAGGGACACATCGAGATGGACTGCCCTGTTATATGCTCTCAGGGAGCCCTGTGTTTCTTAGCAGCACTTACAACAGTTATAATCAGCACCATCAGGATCTCTGTTTCCCAGTCTTCAGCAGTTACCCTTTTCTCTACCATTCAGATAGTACATTCGACTTCCCTCTCCTGAAGGAAAGATAACAACTTGTGCTGCATCACTCAGGATGCCCAGCAAAGTATTTTAATTCTCTTGGTATCTGTTACCTCCTAGTTGCGAAACTGCTCCCAGCTCAATTCTGATCAGCTTTCACCATCTAATTACCACTCTCGCACACAGATCCTGTCCTCTGGCCTTCATTCTCTGAGGAGGGTGACCTACCATCCTGGTTTGCCTGCATCCTGGATGTGGGACTTTCTGAGCTAAAACTGGGGAAGCCTTGAGCAAATCTGAATGAGTTGTTCACCTTATTCTCTAGGACAGCAGTATACAACTCTGTTATGTACAACAAATGTCCTGAAGGATTGTGGACAACAAAGATGCAATAAAAGCACAAAAGGAAACAACAACCACTTAGAGCTCAGCAAACAATGTAGTAAGGGCCTGGTCCTCACTGCTCTTATCCTTGGTCTGCAAAATGCAACAAACTCTAGCAGTTCTAAAACTATAATCCATCTTCCAGGGATTGAAAGTATGATGGACTAAAGGTTTACACTCTCCCCCCAAATTCCTATGTTGAAATCTTAACCCCCAATGTGAATTAGGAGTTGGGGCCGTTGGGAGGTGGTTAGGTCATGAGGGTGGAGCTGTCGTGAATGAGATTAGTGACCTTATAAGAGGGACCTCAGAGCTCTCTCTCTTCCTCTCTCTGCCACGTGAAGATACAATGAGAAAATGGCCATCTGCAACCTGGAAGAGGCCTGTCACCAGACACTGGATCTACCGGCACTTTGCTCTTGAACTTCTCAGCCTCTAGAACTGTGAGAAATACACTTCTGTTGTTTATAACCCACCCAGTTTATGGCATTCTGATAGAGCAGCCCAAATTGACTGATAGAAAGGCTCCAGGTAAAATATTCAGGCAGGTTTCAGCACGAGAGAGCATGTATTTGCATTTTAGAAATAGGGCTCGGGCATCATTCTAGGTAAAAAGGGGAGCCTATCTGGAGGTACATGGAAAGTGCCTTTCTGTGGCTAACACTATATCTTGTGCCAATCAAACCATAAACACCCTAAAAATATGTAAAGAGTAAACTGAAAAAGATTTTATTAAGAAAAAATTATATTATCTCAAATAAGAAGAGCTCCAATGCTAGTACATTCTGGAGTTCACTCATTGGCTCCTTGCTATTATCAAGAACAATGTTCTTTCCATCTTTTGGCTCTACCACCATCTGGACCTTTGCTATGTCTCCTTTGCTGCCATTAGATGGGCAGTACTAATTCCAGGAGTCATAGACCATATGACCACATCAAGAGAGAAAATGGCAGAATTTACTCCTGTTCTCTTTTAATTGGGGGCTGGGTTTTGGGGGGGAATCTACAGCAGCTCACCCCAGATTTCTCTTTCAGACTCCCAAGTTTAATAAAGGGAGGTTAGGAAAATTAATATCTAGGAGAGGGGTGCAGGGTCTCCCAACCAGAAGTGGGAAGGCTATTAGTTGGACAACAAACAGAGACTTCCGCTCATAGGAAAAGTGGGCTGTTGTCAGTAATTTGGGGTTGTGAGATGTCCCATAAAATTAACATAGATGTAGAATCTCTAATAATCTTTTAGCCACACTGTGGTAGAGACTGACTAGAGGTTCATCTGAATAATTTCTTCTTACATGATACAGAAAGACAACCTCTTCCATCTTCCCTTGCAATTAGGATGGGGCCGTGTGACCAAGTTCTGGCCAGTGGAAAGCGGATAGAAGTGCCTTAGGGGAGACCAACCAAGAGAGCCACATCTTCCATGCAAGACTGAGATTCAAATGAAAAATTAACCTGTATTGATTTCTATCACTACAAGCTCTAGGCCTACTTGTTACTGTGGCATAATCTCTCTTGCCTTGCTTCATATTCTCTAAGTAGACAAATCTTAAACTCCTAGTAGCTCTTTTATTGATGACATGCAAGGTCAAAACTGAAAACTTCATTCATTCTTTATGATAAATCCCTGTGGCTCCAGAAGTCAACATATACTTAAGAGCTGACTAGATTCATACCTTGAAAACCCCTATCCTTGCAGAGTTTATTGGTGCAAAAAACCCAAAAAAACAAAAAAAAAACCAAGAAAGGACTGAGCCCATTTATTTATTTTCATCATGTCCACAGAAATAACTGCAAATTCAAGATGAGGTTGGATTCAACTTCATTCTGTAAGACACTATGAAAAGGAAGCATTATAGGGTCAGTTATACAAGTCCTTACTTTTCATGTAAGGACTTGTGGGACTTCACTGGAGGTCCAGTGGTTAGGACTCTGCACTTCCGATGCAGGGGGTGCGGGTTCTTTCCCTGGTCAGGGAACTAAGATCCCACATGCCCGTGGCGTGGCCAAAAGAAAAACGAAAGCTTCGTATCATATGAGCTATGGTAGAAGTGTGTGCGTGGTGCAATTAGCACATAAGAGAATGTTACTAAATCTGCCTGGAGGATTATTCTACTCTACGTATCATACTGTTTCAGTCTGTTCAGACTGCTGTACCAAATTACCATAGACTGGGTGGCTTATAAACAACAGAAATGTATTTCTGACGCTTCTAGAGGCTGAGAAGTCCAAGATCAAGGTGCCAGTAGATACAGTATCTGATGAGGGCCCACTTCCTGGTTCATAGGTGGCCATCTGTGTGCTGCATCATCATATGGTAAAAGGGTAAGGGAGCTCTCAGGGCTCTCTTTTATAAGGGCATTGATCCTACTCATGAGGGGCTGTGCTCCCGTGACCTAGTTATCTCCCAAAGGCCCCATTAGGGTACCATCACACTGGGCATTAGCTTTCAACATATGAATTTTTGGGGGACATAAACATTCAATCTACAGTACATACATAAAGTCCAATTTAGTGGTAAGGATGATGTCAATATTCATTAATGTAATCCTTTATCCTTACTGCAAAGCTCTGTTCTCGCCTTTAGGAAGGCACTTTTGTTTGTGGTAGAATCTTAGGCAAAATTACTGACTATTTAATAATTGGCTCTTATGAGTCTGTACAAGTCAGCTCCACTGGCATAATCTGGTAAGATTCTCTTCATCAATATATCTCAAGATAAGAATACTTTAAAAAGACCTTTTACATTTAGAATTTTGTGAAGATTTATTCATTCATTCCTTCAACAAATATTATTTTTGCACCTACTCTGTGCTCAGCCCTATTATAGATGCCAGGGATATACCAGAAAACAAACCAGACGTGGCTTCTGTCATTGTGGAGTTTCTGTTCTAGTGGAGAGTGATGAGCGTAATGAAGAAAAATAAAGTGGGGTAAGGGAGAATCCTGAGATCTTGTGGGAAATACTACTCTATACATGATGGTCAGGAACTCTTTCACTGATCAGATCCCATTTGAACAAGGTTTGAAAGAAGTGATGGAGACAGCTATGCAGGTAAAGAAGAGGAGAGCGGGGAGTGTGCTTGGTATGTTTGAGGGAAAGCAAGAAAGCTGCTGTGTCCTGATTGGAATGATTAGGGGTTAAAGTGATAGGGAGTCAGGAAATAGAGGTATGGAGGCAAGGGGGGTGTACTATGGATAATTATAATATATTGAATGCCTACTCTGTGGTAAGAATTATATAGATATTGTCTAATTTAATCTTTACAAAGCGATGAGAGAGTTAATATCCCCCCCCCCACTAATGATTGATTTGAGGCTTAGAGTACTGTTTTAGTTTGGGTTACTTTAGAGGTAAATCCTGAAACAAGGATCTGAGTGCAAGTAGTTTATTTGAGAGGGGATTCCTGAAGATGCCAACAGGAAATCTGGGAAGTGAGGGAAGGGAAGTCAGCTACCAGTATGGGCAACTGAAATCCAATCCCATGGGGTGGGGGGTGGACTCTAAAAGCCAGTGTAGAACATATGCCCCTCAGAGTTGTCATACCCAAAGGGCAATATTTATAACCCAAACTGGAGTATTTATACCCCATCCAGCATAGGCTGGGGCTGTTCCCCAAAGGGCACTAATTCTCTGAGCTATTGCCCTGTCATACTTTTGGAACATGCTTTGGGCCACTGGAGAAAGCCTTTAGACAAAGAGTTTCAGGGGTTAGCAGTTGGAAGTTGGCCCAAGGTGCACAAAGCACATAGGGGTGCAGGCATGAGTGGGACACTGACAGTATCTGCTCCAGGCTGTTAAGTAACTAGTGTTTTGCAGAATCTGGATTTGCTCATGAGCCCATGAGGTGCTGGAAGAAGAACTTAAAATATCAGTAGGACCTCAGCAAGGCTTATCTCTGTGTCACATGGAAGGTAAACATGCTTTAGTTAATAAGGGTCAATATCGTCCCCTGGTTTTGAACACTAGTAAAGGTTCATAATGACTATTCCAATTTGTTTTCTTTTTTCTTTTTTTCTTACCTTCTTTTATCAACTTTTTTATTGAAGTATGGTTGATTTACAATGTTGTGTTAACTTCTGCTGTACAGCAAAGTGATTCAGTTATACATATATATACATTCTTTTTTTTTAACAGTCTTTTGCATTATGGTTTATCACAGGATATTGAATAGAGTTCCCTGTACCATGCAGTAGGACTTTGCTGTTTATCCATTTCATATATAATAGCTTACATCTGCTAACCCCAACTTTCCACTCCATCCCTCCCCCAACACCCTCCCCCTTGGCCACCACCAATCTGTTCTCTGTATCTGTGATTCTGTTTCTGTTTCATAGATAGGTTCATTTGTGTCATATTTTAGATTCCATATATAAGTGGTAGCATATGGTATTTGTCTTTCTCTTTCTGATTTACTTCACTTGGTATGATAATTTCTTGTTGCATTCGTGTTGCTGCCAATGGCATTATTTCATTCTTTTTGATGGCTGAGTAGTATTCCATTGTATATATGTACCACATCTTCTTTATCCATTCCTCTGTCGATGGACATTTAGGTTGTTACCATGTCTTGGCTATTGGGAATAGTGCTGCTATAAACGTAGGGGTGCATATATTTTTTTGAATTATAGTCTTGTCTGGATATTTGCCCAGGAATGGGATTGCTGGATCATATGGTAATTCTATTTTTAGTTTTCTGAGGAACCTCCATACTGTTTTTCACACTAGCTGTACCAACTTACATTCCCACCAACACTGTAGGAGGGTTCCCTTTTCTCCACGCCTTCTCCAGCATTCATTATTTGTAGACTTTTTAATTATGACCATTCTGACCCTTGTGAAGTGGTACCTCATTGTAGTTTTGATTTGCATTTATCTAATAATTCCCATTTATTTTCTTCGACAACCCCAAAATGGGACCAAGAAGAATCATGAGTTTAATTTCATCATGATTGCAGCTCTAAAGACCATTTACGAAGCACCAGCTAGGAGATTTTCATGAAGTGTAAAGCCATGGTAGTCTAAATCTATGGTCAGAGATTTGCCACCAGGCATGGTACCAAAGAGAACATGAGTTACTTGACATCGTAGAAGATTAAATTTGGTTCTTCCTTCTCTGAACTGTGAAGGCCAAGAAGCTGAGGGATGGTACAATGTAAGACTACTCAATATGGTGAGAAAAAGGAGGCTTGGAATATGGTGTTAAAAGAGAAGACTGCAGCATTCTCAATGAAGCTCCAGAACTAGAGATCTCACCATGTACACATATAAATAGGTACAAAGCTGTTCTGGCTTGCAAGGAGCAGTCTGTGTGTGCCTGTGGTCTCCTTGCTCATCCATACATGACACTTAGCAAAAAGAGATGGGAAGTGGAAGTGACTGGAGAGAGCCCTTTGGGTGATGCCCATCCGTGTGCTCCAGGAAACCCCACTATCTTGAAAGGTAGTGATCACACTTCCAGAGGAAATTCTACTGGGAGTGTGCTACAGAAGTCTTTGTATAAGTGAAACACAACCATTCCTAGACCCGAGAGATCACATTGTTTTCTTCTTCAATCTCCAGTTAGATTATTTATTTGAAATGGTATCAAACATGCCTGTCTCTAGGCTAGGAGTAAAATAGCAATTTTGAGGCTGAACATAAGGGGAAGAGAACAAAAAGATTAGAGCAATCAAAATAAAATGAGGCATGTGTTGGAAAAGAAAAATGGTTAAAACATGGCAAAGATAATCCCATTCTTTGCTGATACATAAAGAGCCAACATTCAATAAATAAATGTTACGGGCATGTTTAAGAGGAGCACTGTTCTTGGGTGTAGAAAAATGGATATAATGGCAGAGGAAGACACGATCAAAACCAATGGTTTTCAACCATTTTTAAGCAGCAGAATGCTTTTATTCAAATGTAATTGTACATGGAGTTCAATTGATAAAGCACATAAAAATTCAGCTGCTCCAACAGAGTAAGGGGAGTCCAAGGGCACTGTACCTCTGCCTCTTTTTTCTCCTGCAGCTGCTCCTGTAGCCCTGCCAGGGAATCCTTGCACTCTGCAAAACGGAATTTGAAAAGCAAACATTGGAATGTTGCAGCTTCTATCCGTTTCGTACTTTCATATATTTTAAATACAATACAGTATATTGAATACTATTAACTCCTTTTAAACTGCTAGACGTACACTAATAAGGTTGCCAATCCTTCTCTTTTCTTGTGTTCATGGTTTTGCCGACTGCAAATAGAGTTGAAAGACTAGCCAGTAAAAGTACAGGATTTGAACCAGCCCATCTCACACTTCCTGGTGTTCCTGCTGGGACTGGCAGGAGACAACTGTAAGTGAATGATGTGTAATATTCACACCAGTAATAAAATTCTTGCCTGACCTCATGAGCTGGTTTATGTGACCTTCTTATCACTTCTCAGATCCTTGACCCTGGGACAGTTGGTAATTTGCATTCCTTCTACTGAACAAGTCAGATACATTTAATATTTATCTTGAGGAGGTCAGAGACCTTAGGTGAATTCTGTATCTAGTTATCTGGAATGATTAATTCATACATCCCAAAGCGAAAGGGTGCTTTCTGTGCACTGTCTGCAGCATTCTTTGAAACGCAGCAGGATGGTTTAATGGCTTAAATGCACTAGTGATGAAGGGGTGAGGAGGGCTCAGTGCTTCTGGTCCCATGAGGAAGTGTAGACACAGAATCAAAAAGGGCTATTTAAACCCTGCTTAAGCCATAACCAGAAAGGAAAGGTCCATGGCCCTGTAAGTTAAATCATCATCAGTCTCCAGTGAGAAGAAGGTAGGTCTATGTCACTTCTGCGTGGATGATCTGAGAGGGGGAAAGCAGCCTATAATATACTTGGTGCTTAAAAAGAAACAGCTGTGGGAGTAAGTGTTGGGAGAAATACAGAAACTCAAACTCCTAAGCTTTTCGTGCCTGCAGCCTACTTTCTTATATGTAAAATGGGAACAAGAATAAGTATAAAGCTAGGTTAGGTTATTATTCAAGAATAGTCACACTTTTCCACCACTTTTGTGGGAGGAATAAACTTTCCCACCCCACTGATGATGGGTTTAGCTATGCAATTGGACAGGCCTCATCCTGGGCACAGGGTCCTTCACCATAATTTGGCTTTGTGCTTGGCCATGTAACTTGCATAGGCTCACAGGATATTGGTAGATGGGATGTAGTAGTAGTTTAATGTATGCTTGCCATGAGAAACACATGCTGGCTACTGGATGAGGAGGAGAGGCTCGTGGAGCAGACCTGGATCCAACTTGCAGCCTGTGCAACCAACCCCCAGCTGACCCACAGATATGTGTGCAAGAGTAAATGTATTTTGAAGTCCCTGAGGTTTTGGGTGCTTTGTCACCCAGCAATAGCTAACTGATACACTTAGGTTATTTTAAGGATTAAGGGAGGTAACATATACAAAATACCTAACATAAGGCCCATTAACCAATAAGCACTCAATAAAGTATTCATGTTCTTATAAACAATGCTCACACTAGTATTTGGGTCAATATTTTTTCCTTCGAATGTTTGCTGATGAATAAGTGGGTAGCACAGTCTTCTGGCTGGAGTCCTATGCTGGTGGGGAGATTGATGATAGTAAGTTCTTTTCACATTGTAAGGCAAGCTCCCCTCTGTCCTGCCCTACCCTTGGAGTTCTTTCATATTCCGTGTGGAATGCTGAAAAGGTGACAGAATTAGACTCTCTTGGAGACTTTGTTTCTTTGGAAAAGAAACCTTTTCGTTGCAACCTACAAAAATGGTAGGCTTTCCACGAGCATTTTCGTGTGTTCAATGCTGAGGATATGAAAGATTGTGGCTCTGCCACTGGTTTTCCCATTGCCTGGGGAGCTTAACCTCCTGTATTACACTTCCCTGATTTACATAATGGGGCCGATTATAATTGCCAACCTCACAGGACTGTTGTGTGAATTAACTAATGTTTGTGAAGTGCTTAGAGGTCCATAGATGAAAGGTGCTCTATAAGCCTATTATTATGTCATCAAAAATGAAATTCCAATAAGATTACACTTTCATTTAAATTTCCATTAATTTTGTCATCATTCTAGATGAATTCTCACTGGTTTTCTAGAGCGAAAATAAATAAATAAGCAGGAGAAAAGGATGATATGTTAAAATACGAAGCATTCATATGGAAAGCAAATTAGCTAGAAAAAGCTAACACTTAAAAGTGATTTTTAAATTATTATCCTTTAATGAGCCCTGATCATGTAATCAATATTATGTAAAACCTAGATATGGTCTCTGAGTTTACAAACTAAATTATGAACCTGACTAATTAAATAGCTAACATTTCCTATTTCAAGTGTGTGGGAATGAATGCTATATAAAGACCTCTAACTCAATGCATTTTTAAATTGGACTTCTTGTTATAGGAATAGCCTCAAAAGATTAAGCAAGATTATAAGTGTATATAGGGAGAACATTTATGAGGTTATCATGTGGTCTGCTTAATTCTATCTTGGGTCTGGTGTGAAATGGCACTGATACTCAGTCTTCGTATGGTGACCTGTAGGTAATAAGTACCATAAAGTTTGAGTATAAACCCTCTCATCAGACCTGGAAACATTAGATCTCGAACTCTGGTTTAATGTCCTCATTTTACAGATACGAAAACAGAGCCGTTGAGTGTTTGAAGAATGAACACAAAGTCACATAGCTAAAGGTTGGCAGACATGAACCTCCAAAGACTCTGTCCAATGCTGTTTTCAGTACAGCTATTTATACCTATGAACAAGAGGATTAGTTACTTATCCACGTTTTAATGTGAATTATTTCTTCCAGGCTTTTGGCATCCAGGGTACATTAGATGGATATTTCCAAACCTCATTGTTCATTGAATAAGTTTCTTGTATTAATACTAGTCAGATGTCTCCATTCATTGGCCAAGTGCTGATTTAAGAAAACTAGGCATTATTGGGTATCCCGAATATACACAAATGAGTCCTTTTTCCAGGATTCTTGGTAAGAGAAGGCAGACAGGACACTGGAATCTGTTTTCTTCTTTGGAAATCTAGGGAGTAGACTAAATACCAACCAGTCCCCCAACTCTAAATGTCTATGCATCTGAGATCCAGGTTCATTAGAAGCGGTGAATCCTGTGCTTGTAACAAGGAGAGTTCATTGGATTCCATTGAATTTTAATGGCAGTCGAAAGAGATGGATATTGTTGCTTCATTTTCCATTAGACAGAGGCTATGTAAAGATAATAAAGGAAAAGTCTATTTAGAGGCCTAACGCACACTTATTTCTTAGGCTGTAGCATGCTGCTGACGTCTGAAGATGCAAATTTGCTTTTTTAAATTGGAAGTGAGAGTAGTGGCACCAAGTCCAAGTAACCTTCACTGGGTTATGGATGGGGGAGATTACGTTTCATAGGATGGCTGCAGAGCTGCCAAAAGAAACCTGAAAGACAAATGCCTGCCTTAAATGTTGAGACAGAGATGGATGGACTAGAGGAAGCACGTGAGGAAAATGGCAGCAAAGCCTTCTCGCTGGGAATCTCATTCCTTCTCTAGACTTGATTCATCTTTCTGCTCTGCTGCCAGTTTTATCTACGGTTTCATTTTCTGTCTCTAAGAAATTGAGAATGTTAGTTGCCTAACATTAAGGAGGACCATCATGGGAACTTACTCACTCATTCACCCGTTCATGCCTTTGGTCCATTTTGGGCACCTTCTCCTTGGTGGGAGACATTGTGAGAGGTGGTGTAGTGACAAATATTATTACTTATTTTACATCATGTTTCCTATATGTCACATACTGCTATATACACACATATATATACATACACTCACTATAACCTTTTGATGTTGTAATTATTATCCCCGTTTTACAAATGAGGAAAGTGGGACAAAGAAATTGAGTCACTGTATTAATCATGTTTTTTATTTTCTATATCTTACGATGTTTTGACATCTTTTTTTTAAAAGATTTTTTAAAAAAATTATTTTATTTTTTTTTTACATCTTTATTGGAGTATAATTGGTTTACAATGGTGTGTTAGTTTCTGCTTTATAACAAAGTGAATCAGTTATACATATACATATGTTCCCATATCTCTTCCTTCTTGCATCTCCCTCCCTCCCACCCTCCCTATCCCACCCCTCCAGGCGGTCACAAAGCACGGAGCTGATCTCCCTGTGCTATGCGGCTGCTTCCCACTAGCTATCTATTTTACGTTTGGCAGTGTATATATGTCCATGTCACTAGCTGTGACAAAGACGTTTTGACATCTTACAAATCTTGCTGCCCCTCTCTGGGCTAGCCGGTTCTCAGAGAGAGCAAAGGCCTCAGCCAGGAGCAGGTTTTTCATATGCAAACCAACCAATCCAAGCCTCTCCTCCCAGGTCCCTGTTTATCTAATTCTCACACATCAAGCCCATATTTCCCCTGCCTTAAATCAACCCAGGGCCAGGTGTCAGGCAACTAGAGGCCATCCCCATAGCCTGAAAGCTAGTGGAATTATTCAAATTAGTCAATTCTAAAATGTTTATGCTGCCCTGCCTGGCCTTTCCCACAGAAACCCACGTGAAAGCTCTGATCAAGATTTACCCCTTTTTCCTCTTCTGCCTCCTGACTGAATCTGGTGTTTCCTCCTGTGGCCCTGAGGGGTGTGCCATGCTTCTCGTTTCTGTCAATGGCATTAACCTCTCCACTTCGGCACTCAGTCGCCTTTAGAAATTAAGACCCAGGTACAATTCAATCATGAAGCTAATAAGGGGAAGCCGGGGGGTGGGCTTGGGACTCATTGGGCTGTTGGCTCCTGAGTCTGTGCTCTTAACGCATGTGCTACATTGATATAAATAAGATACTCCCTGTAAAGGGCTCACCGCCTTGTAGGGAAACAGAGTCAGAAGCAAACAATGATAAAGTAATATGTATACACAATCATGAAGATACATGGTTACGGCTAGCTCACTCAATAATATCGTCAGTGTGAAAAGAAGGTATATCTTGGCTTTATTAGTATTTGGCTAGAGTTTGTGTGAACTTGCTGCCTGGTCCAATTCAAGACGTATTTAAGCACCCACGGTGTGCAGGCACTTTCTCAGTTACTGAAGATCCAGAAAGGGGCAGGGCTGGAACACACCTTTGAGTAGCAGAGTGGAGGTAACAAGTAACCATAATGCAGTGCAGTAGGTGCAAAAGCAGTGGCAGTCAAGGGAGGGGTCATCAACTCTGTTCCTAAGAGGAAGTTGGGGCATGTGAGCTGCAAAATTACTGTGAAAAATTAGAAACTGGGGAAGTTTTGTGGGAGGTGACACAAGACAACGGGGTAGGGATACAGAATGTGGCGTCTCATTTAGTCGGAAGGAACAGAGTCGATGAGGATCTTGAGACAAGTCGTTAGGCAAGGCTGATGTACTGGTTTGTGTCTTTGAAGCTCTGGTTGTGTTGACCATGAAAAATGAGACCAGATTATATTCAGAATTTCAAGCCAGACTTTACTGTACGGCAGTAAGGAACAGTCAGAGTAGTAAATAGAGTGCCAGTTTGGGGAACTCAATAGGTCTGAGTTCAAATCCTGGCTTTCTAACTCACTAACCCTGTGATTTGGGGGTAAACTACTTAACCTCTATGGACTTCAATGGGGGCAATTTCACCAACCTTAGATGTGCAAAATGCTTAGTACACAGTTGAGGAGAAAAAAGTTTTCTTCTATATTCTGGACCCCTAATCAAAAGATATGTAGATATGTGAAACCCCCAAAAAGACTACATGAATTCTAAGAATATTGCAAAGGCTATGGTAGCAAAAACCTTGGTTTTTGTCAACACCCACTGCAGTGTGAGAGTGACAAAAATAAGCTGAACCAATCTTCTGTCTTCCTCATTCCCTTGACTAACCTCTTAGCATCATTCCTTTCTTGGATGAGCCTTTGTGAATTCTTGGATTACAGGGGGCTAGGGTACATTGGTGAAGCACCACTTCTAAGAAGCAAGGATAATACATGAAAAGCAGAATTATGGATCAAATGGTCAGTGACTTGCTTTCATTTTCCAGTTCACGTTTTCCATTTGTTCTTTGTCAGCAAAAGATCAGATCCCAGCACGTCTTCTATGTCTTCCTTCTTGGTCGCTGTATCAGATTTTCCTAGAGAATGCAAATTCACCATTTTGTGAGTATCTACCATGTGACACGCTGTTTGGGACACTCAATATATACATATAGGTCTCAATGGCCTTGGTTCTCTGCTTGCTAACCACTGACTAATACATTTGAACTCAGCTCCTCTGGGCTTCCCTCTTGTCAACATTATGAACTAGATTGATCACTGGATAATCTTTACCAGTGATCAATATGGTAAATGATCATCATATGACACCTCCCTACATCATTCACTCACTTGTCATTTGATCTCATGTTGTAGATCTACAGAAGTTGATTCATTGTGGATAAGCAGAGTGAATTCAACAGCATGTTTCCTGATGCCTCCTAAGGCAGAGTTTAATAGAGAAAGATCTGAAGTCATACTCTAAATTATATCCTGGGGCTTCCCTGGTGGCACAGTGGTTAAGAATCCGCCTGCCAATGCAGGATACACGGGTTCGAGCTCTGGCCCGGGAAGATCCCACATTCCGCAGAGCAACTAAGCCCATGCGCCACAACTACTGAGCCTGCACTCTAGAGCCCACGAGGCACAACTACTGAAGCTCACGTGCTGCAACTACTGAAGCCCATGCACCTAGAGCCCCTGCTCCGCAACAAGAGAAGCCACCGCAATGAGAAGCCCGTGCACCACAACGAAGAGCAGCCCCTTCTTGACGCAACTAGAGAAAGCCTGCATGCAGCAGCGAAGACCCAACACAGCCAAAGATAACTAAAATAAATTTATTAAAAATAAATAAATAAATAAATAATATCCTGACTCCCTCACATGCTAATCTGGTGACTTCAAGATAAGTAACTTAATTTCTGTCAACCTCAGCTTCCTCAGCCGTAATAGTGGTGACCTCATGTAATTGTCACGGTAATTAAATAAGATAATGTTTAGCTCAGTGCCTGTCATATAGTAAGTACTCAAAAGACCTTAGTTATTATTTTATTGACTAGGACCACTCAACGAAATGAAATTGTCCTGTGATGTAGCAGGTTAGCCGCCCCTAACCACATGTGGTTATTTAAATTTAAGTTAATTAAAATGACATTTAAAACATCAGTTCCTTAGTTGCACCAGTCATAGTTTAAGTGCTCCATAGTCACCTGTGGCTAGCAGCTCGTGGTACTGGAATGTGCAGATATGGAACAGTTCCACCATCACAAAGTTCTGTTGGACGGCACCGACAGTGACATTGCTATCAAACTCTAAAAATATCATAAAAGAAAAATGTACAATGCACCACATACATAAAAAAAACCAACAAAAAACACCCACCTCATTTGTGTGCTCTGCAGAGGCTTTCAACTCAAAGAAATATCCCAAATACCCACCTACAGCATGTGTAAAGCTTTGGAAACAATTAGAGCATACACTGTTCCTTTTCACATTGTTTGGTGGTTGTTTCTCTCCGCCCCCTCCTCCATTTTCAATATCTGTCTGATGGAGTTACGTTCCATATGTAATATTGTTACAGGTGCAAAATTGTTTCTTTCAATCCTGAATGCAGTCGCACATGTGCGGCAATAGCTCTGAAGGCCAGCACACTATTACCGCCGATCCGAGCCTCTCTCACAGTGTGTGGGTCAACAGCGTTCTTCGTTGCTTGTTAATGCTTTATTGTCTCTTAGTATACATTGGAATAATAATGGTAATTTATGCAGATATTTTGTATGCATAGCAAATAATGAGAAACACCTGCAGAAATTTCCCTCCTTCTCTGAGTTCAGCAACTAATTATATTTTTAAATAATGGCTACCATTGAACACAATTATCCAAATCACTTTAAGTAATGGAATCTTTTTAAGGTGTTTTTGAAAATTTTAGCACAGTTTTTAAACACTCATTTTTATCTAGAAGACGGGAGGGGGGAAAAAAAAAGTTAGTGGGTGGCTTACTCACCCAAAAAAGCAGTTTCTGCCAAGAACAGATCCATCCTGGAGTCTCGTCTGGATCCAGGTCTGGCTCCCAAGGCTATGCCTGGTGATGAAAACCAGATTTTCTCTAGGGTTCACCTTGCTGATTTTGGAGGCTTGCTCTGCCTTCCCTTCCCCCTTTCTTAATGCAATATAAAAATATTAGATTACCTCTAAAAATTCTCTTTTAAAAAGCACAAGTTGCCACGTGATTTTCCCCCCTCTGTCAATCCAATAGTTTGAGGGAAAAAGCACTGGCTATGGGGTCAGAAGAGTGGTTTGCTCTGCTCTTTGAGTCTCAATGTCCTCTTTTGGAAGATTGAAGCAGATAACTTCCAAAAGGCTTTCTAACTCTAAAGAACCGCAAGCCCACGAGAGCCAAGGGCCTCTGAAATCTAGCCCTCGGCGATCAAGTTCACCAAAGACAATCTGAAAAGTAGAAGTGGTCGGCCAAGAGCAAGACCCGTAAGAAATACATATTTCCTCCCCGTTTATAAACCACAGGTTGCCATCCTAATTAGAGCAAGTTTCCAGAAATTTTTTGATCTCTCTCTCTCTATAGATATATAGATACATACATATCTGTATCTGTATATAGATATCCATATAGATCTTATAAGTATCCGGCCATTTTCAGTTACTATACTAGAACCTCTTAATGTAGACTTATCAGTACATTTGTAACTGGATTTCTTTCTCTTTTTTGTGGTACTCGGGCCTCTCACTGTTGTGGCCTCTCCCGTTGCGGAGCACAGGCTCCGGACGCACAGGCTCAGCGGCCATGGCTCACGGGCCCAGCCGCTCTGCGGCATGTGGGATCCTCCCGGACCAGGGCACGAACCCGTGTCCCCTGCATCGGCAGGCGGACTCTCAACCACTGCGCCATCAGGGAAGCCCCTGGATTTATTTCTTAATATATTGGAAGGTTTTGTTTCCTTAGACTAGTAAATTATCATACAGAGTTTTATTTTGAGTTTTTCTTTTTGTGCACTGTCCTCATGGCTATACTCTCCAGGGAACTTGTTCCTCTGGGAATCTTATTTAATGATGATATTTCCATATTGAAGTGAGGTAGGTGGGAATTAAAGTGAAAGGGAGGGAGATGATGCATTTATTCTGGATTATGTTTGAAGTGTTAGATGGCTAAGTATTAAAAGCATCCAAATTAAATCCTTAGCAATCAGAACACTTGCTTTACTAGATTTTTGCCAACTGCCAATCATGTTGGACTGAGCTGATCTGTTCCTCTTTCTGAAACTATTCAGGTAAATAATTAACAATAAAACTTCCTCTTATAAAGGCAAAAAAATATATAGATATCTATACAGATATCTATATATCCCACCATATATATGTACATATGGTGATGTCATGATCAGGAGGTTGACCACAGAAAGAACAACTTGGGAAATTTACATCTTCTTGGGTACTTGCCCTCATTGCTAGCATGTGTGACTATGATCAGTTCTACCTCCTAACATTTCTAACCCTTTTTTAAATGCTTATAAGAAATTATTAGTCTTTAGGAGGAAAAATTGACTCTCGCATAAATCATATTTTCTTTTCCACCTGGGTTCACTTGACCAGTTGAAATTTATGGAGTGCTTCTTAAAAAATATTTAAGTTATAGGAATTCCTGACTCCAAATACCAATCCAACTCAAAAGAAAATGAAGAAAATAAAACAAAGCATGGAGAGAGCTTAGATGCAGAGTTGTTCATTGTGATATGGGGAATTAAGGGGATCTCTTGGAAGAGGTGGCATTGGACCAGAGCTATGAGGGAAGAGGTAGGCGAGGCAGTGAGTCCTTGATGCTGGTCTGTGGACTAGCTCTACTCTAGGTTGAAGTTTAACTGATCTAATTGTTGAAAGCATAAAGGAGGAAAACAAGGAAAAGTAAAGTGATTGTTTTCTAAAGCTAAATATAGCCAGCGCAAGAGGATGTCGTTTTCATTTTTGGATACTATGTTCTACCTATTCTTTTGTTGTTAAGTTATCTTTTTTTTAAATAAGTGATGGTTAGACTAGATGGTTATTTTTAGCTTTTTAACAAAATTCTTTGGCAAACTTAGAAGCCAGAAAATATATTTTTGCCCCAAACGTTGAATATTTTGTTTGACATTTTCCTGGGCCTTTAAATCTAAAATCTGGGTGCCTCTGGGTTATAGTTCCCTCTATTTCCTTATTTGTTTTGTGAACTTTCAAGGACCTCTGTGTTCTCCTAAGACGAGGAAGGTGAAGAGGCAAATGGATTTTTATTTTTCCTGTGCTAATGAATTACACTGCTCATCTCAGAGACAGAGACAGAGAGTGAACAAGTACAGGGAGAGATTAAGAGTCTGAGGGAACATGTTCTATAAAAACCAGTGGATGGTGATTTAAATATCAACCTGTCTATCTACAAGATGCAATAATTTTGCATTTGTAGGGGGAGATTGTCCCAGTGTTTCATTTAATTTTGTATTGTTATAGTGAACACAAAGGCGGAAAGAAAAGTCTAGGGCAAGCAGTGCTGGGCAACTGTTTGGGCACAAACTCCCTGGGGGACTCACATTGAACCTGGGGAGTGTGACAAAGGGTGTGTAAAAGGGGCACCTCCCAAGCCCAGTGAAAAGAGGAAGGGGGAGCAAAGAACCTCCATGGGAAACAGAAGTTTTCTTTTTGAAAGTTCACTATTGGAAGTCTTTTTTTTCAATTTTGGAATTTGGGCTAAACATTAAATCGATGCTCTCGTCTTATTTCCTGAATGTATAACTTTCCTCTGTTAGGTGAATTCTTATTTGACTCATATCGCGGGTGGATAGTGAAAACGTCACTGCCTGAGCACGTCTACACTAGACGGGGGCGGGTGGTAAAACACGTGAGGTGGCCACTGGTCCTTGCTGCCTTGGACCAGGGAAGGGAAGAGACTTGTGAGGTGATGGCTGGAACTGGGGGGGCTGGGGGAGGGGAGGGAGGAGTTCACTGAGAATCATGTTCATGTTGTTAGTTATTATATGATCTCTAAGCCTTTGCGTCTAGGAAACTAGCTCTCTTTCGACCAGAAACAGTATCCATTTTCATCCTGAGCTTCCATTCCCACGTTAAAACTTCTAAATAAATAAACTCTGTGGTAAATAAGAAGGACTGCGACTTGGAAATGGCTTGACAGATACGAATGCTTTCATCCTTTAAATAGGATCCTTGGAGTAGAATGGAAAGATGGCATTTTTATTACTGAGGATTTTGAAGTGTACTAAAAACGTCGCATGAACCTTGCGTGGACGGCTGCCATTCTTCCTAGATACTTACGCTCACGTGACCACAAGAGCAACTCCTTGTCTCTTGTTACCAGCAGCACTTTACTTTTACATTAAACGTGATCTGAAGGAAACAATCTACTTCAGGGACATCTCTTGTCTGTTGCCGTTCTGAGCATAGCCTAACACCGAAAGAAAGCATTCGTGGGCTGTTACAGTTGCTGTATCCGAAGAATGCTCTCTATCACAGTAATTTGGAGAGTGTAAGATGGTGGCCCCTGGGGAAATTTGACTCAAAAGAAATCTTTGAGAGCATATATCAAAGGTGCTTGGAAAGACCATCTTTGAGTAACTGGTTGTCAGGTTTTTGTTTTTGTTTTTTCTCTGCCTTTAGATGAACTTTGAGGATAAAACGCCTGAAAGAACAAGCAGAGTCTAGATTTAATTCTACACTTGTAATAATGTTCCCTCAGGAGATAATGAATAGAAATAAATAATAATAAAAATAATACATAAATAAATTTCCAGAGCCTTCAGTGAAAGCTGAAACTGTCTTTTCCCCCCAACATCCACATTATCATCTTGAAAATTTTCCTAAAATGTGGCTCCTACACCCCAAGGAAGGGTTGTTGTGTTTTCCTGTTTTTTGTTTTTCCTCATACCGCCAGCAGTAGTCATCAAGCTGCTTGCCTGCTCTTCTCTCAGTAAATTCCAAAACTTGCACCTGGCTGAAAATAGGTAAGAAAGGCCTGGGAGACCTGGGAAGGCCTCCAAATACAATCTGCAAGTAGATTAATACTGTATGTTTCATCGTAATCCGTTTTAACATCTCAAGAGATTTTTAGCCCCCCGCCCAACCCCGCCTTTCTCCAGCCGCAGTACTCAAGCATCGCCACAAGAGGGAACCATTGCTTAAATGTTGGAAGGATTGGGTCTTTTGAGGAATTCATCCAGCTCAAATCTCGCTTTAGTGTTAAGAACTTGGTCAAAAGGGTTGAACAAAAAAGTAAAGGGACGGAAGCAATCATCGATGCAGTTCTATTTTTGATTGCTGAAGTGTTTCAGTTTTTTAACATTCAAATCATCAAAGGTGTTCCTAGGACTGTGACCTGGTTAACAGAAAGCAAGAGTGGAGTCAAGCTTCTAATAGAAATTCATGTGATAAAGGAAGCACTGGTGTGTCTTCATTTTTTCCATGGGTCTCCGTTTGTCTAAGACCAAGGCAAACTTTTTTTGGATGTAAACAGAAAATATTGAAATATAAGGAGACAAAGACAAATCCAAACCCTTAGCTCAAAGTGTTGTCCATCAGATAGCAAATAACAGCAGTGACCAGTAACTGGAGAAGGGGACATGTGTTGTAAAGAATTCTTCCTCCCAGCCTTTTGAACCAGCACAGCTGTGGAATCCAGTTTTATGTGATAAAAGACATATAGAATGGCCTCTTGGAGGTTGCATGGTACCAGGCAGGCACAAGTCCACTTTCTGCACTGAGAAACTACAGGACAAACTGGAAAATACTTGATGCCAGTAGGGCATTTATAGGCAAACAGATGACAGCTGAGATTATTAATCTTGACAGTTTCCGGATTTATTAGGATGTTGTCATCCTCTTCTTTTGTATCATTTGGCAAATGATCACAGTATTAGACTTCGTGGAGGCAGAACTAAGGCTTTCCCCTTCCGCAGCAGCGGGTAGGCATCAGGTAGGAAGCAGTGAGGCTTGGGTTTAGGCAAGAGGTGGATGAAATGAATTTTCAATTACATACTGTCGTTTCAGCAAGACTAAGTCAGTGTTTTCTTATGACTGTCAACCTAGATACAGCTGTGTAGCCAAAATGCATTATCTCAGAGAAATAAACCTTCTGTTTGTTTGATAAATCCAAAGCAAGTGTGACTAAATTTAAAACCAAGGTCTCTAGCAGTCAAGATTTGTTACTGCTTACCATGCAGGCAAGGTAAAACAAAGAAAACAACTAGAAAATAATAGTAATCTTTAAAAGCTAGTCCTCTGAATTGTTATACTCTGCAAAACAAAAATGTGTGAAATTTTTCCCCCTGAACGGTTCATGCAAAATCACTAAAACAATCTTGGGTGACTTCATAGTAGACTCAAAATTAGAAAGCATTTGACATATTTTATTAGTGTTCTCCTTCACCAAGATATTTTTATGTTCTATTTTTCATCATCCCTTGCATTTAAAATAGCTGCAACAGAAATTAAGCCTCAATAAAAATGTACAACAATTAAAAATATTTCCAACTAAATGGTATTATCCTCAAGACAGTTTTATCAAAATATAAAATCCCAAACTTAAAGTGCTATAATTGAACACTTTTTTTAATTAAGAAAAGCCATGTCTTTACCTATGTTTCAAGACTGACATATTGTGCAATAAACAGCAATCAGCCTAAAGATGCTATATTAAACAAACCAAGTTTTGTTTTGCTAAACTAAGCAAAATTAGTTGAATGCCCTAAGTAATAGTTGCTGGTATTTTTTTTCTAAATTATTTCTCCACTTGTTTTTGTGTCTATGCATAAATTAAAAATCTGCTGAAATTTATTATTCATCTGAGATGTAATTAATATGCAAAATTATGCAAATTAAGATGCAATTAGGCTTCAATTCTCTAGTGGAATTTTCCATTATAATTTAATACAAAGTAATAGAGTAATTGGTGTCACGTGTAATTACGGTTACTCACGTGTACTTGCAGACGTGCAAATGATGTGGTATATGTTAGTTATCCTATGCAAATGGTTCCTGCAATCTCTTAATACTTGGGAATGAAGTAAACAAAGATGGTCTTCAGAAAAAGGGTGAGAGGGACCCTCTTTCTTCTCATGTGCTGCCATTTTGAAGAACTGTGTGAATAAGTGTAACTAATTTCTCTGCATTTATTTCCAAGAATTTTTAACTTGGTGTTATACAGTGCACTGTTTGTTACTTTAGAGAAATTATTGTTGGTAAAAAGGAATCTTTAAATAGAGACCTAACAGCAATTTAGATGCCACATGGGTGTACCCAGGATGAGAGCAAGCGAAGCAAAGCACTAACAGGGCAGAGGTGTTGTTGTGTCAGGCTCGAAAGGGTTCGTCTTCAAAAGAAATAAATAACATAGCGAGCTTTGCCAAATAAATCATTGTAACCGTAGTGTGTTAAGTTCCTGATTGCAAAGTTGACCAATTTGCTTTGCCGTCTCTTTAGAAGCCAGACAGTTTGATTTTCCAAATTCCTTCCCTCCTACTTTTCAGAATTCTGGAAGAATTCTGTGTCAATTCTTTCTGAATGGCTAAAGCACCAAGTGAATTAAACTATATAATTCTGTCCATCACTAACTCTGCCATTTGGTTCAAGGGACTCAGCCGCTAACTACGGTGTGTGTCTCCTTGTGTCTCCCTGGAGAAAGGGAGCTGGAGTCTCCCAGGCGCTTGTCCTGAGCCCGGAGCTGCAGCTTATAATTTCTCCATGAGAAATGATTACCGCTTGTTTTAAAACACCCATGCTGTGTTGAATGCTGCACAGAAAACATTATGATCTCGACACTTTCCTTCTCATAACTGAAGCACACACTTTAAGACGAGTATTTTATATTCTCAGCTCCAATTAACCTGAAGTGTTTCTCTTCCCTGTCTCCCCCTCAGCCCATCCCCTTCACCTGAATCTATCCTCCTACCCTTTTGTAACAGATTATTTTTCAGGGAGGGGATGTGTCATCCACTGCATGGCGATTAATAAGCGTGGGCAGGGAAGGAGCAGAAAGGGCGTGCTATAGAGTGGTGGATAATCGACTTCACGCTTCCCCCACTACATTCCCACTTGGTACCTCTCCTCCTCTACCTCCTCTGGCTGGTTGTTTGAGAGAACGGATGTAGACAAGAGAAAATAAACGTTGCATGTGCCCTGTCACAGCCCCACCCATCCATCCATATGTGGCTTTCCCATTCACTCCAGTAATAATACCAATTACTATGCAGCCAGGGGCATTCTTATTCACATTTGCAGCTCACTGTGGACGTTTATGCTACACTCTGAGCAACGTTTGGATCTTCAGCGACGTCTATTATACAACTGTTGTACAATCACTGTAAGTGAAATATACAAAACCCTGTTCAGCTTGCAGAATCATTTGTAATCATGGAAGGTGGGATAGGAGAGGGCCGGCCTGATTTCTCCCCGGACACTGGCCTCATTCTCTAGGTTTTGACAGGTCCAGGGCTTAGGGTGGGGGGAGGCTGAACCAAAATGACGAAGAACCAAAAAGCTGAGGCAGTGTGGGTTTTCTCTCAGAGGAGGGACTTTGGGATCCAGGTTCAATGGACACATGGGGCCCCAGGACCTCAACATCTCAATGACTCTTCCTGGATTCTCAGTGGCCAGACCATCCTTGGTCAGACTTTGACTCAAACTTCCTGAGACCCCCCCACCCGAGCTGCCAACTTACGGATATGTTGTCTTCGTTATCTTCTCTCTTCTCAGATCAAGATTTCTTATTTGTTCTCAACTTCAACAGGTTACATCTGTGGCCAGAACAACAGTAAGGGTCTTTTGTTTTTACTTTTCTGAGGAGCTTTGCTGGTTCGACTTGCCCTTCCCCAAGAGACCCCGATCTTGACCCCTCCGTGCTGTGCCCCTTTCTTTCTGCAGGTTTGACTCTTCAACCCTCAGACTCTGATCGGCTGAACTGACATAAACACGACATTCTACAGGTGACTGTCCATTCAGCCAGGTGCTGTCACATGCACTCAATACAACCCAGGTTGTACCTATTTCACGGACAAAAAGATTAATGTCTTAAGGAAGAACATACAGGTAATTCATGATAGAACTGAGACTTTAGACATGCTAACTTTTCCCCTCTATATAGATTTTATTTACCTTTATTTATCAAACCCTTTGATATTGCATTGCCTTCTAAGAGTTTTGCAAAGACTCTATTGGATGAAATGGAATGCAGTCTTTTATTTTTTTATTTTTTAATACGTAGGAAAATATCGTACGATTGATGACATTTGGACTGCCACCCTCAGCCAAACAACAGTTACTATGTAGCTGCCAATGTTTGTATAGGCACAAACATTTTTTGTTGTTTTTCCTGGTGAATAACTGAAGACTGAAATCCTTTGACTGTTTAGCCAACAATCTTTAAATTGAGGACCATTTGGAAAAAGAATACAAGTCTTTCTGTTGCCTGGAAATTTTCCATTTGACATCTTCTGGTAAAATCAAGAAAGTGTTGGCATGAAAACTCTCACTAGGAGTGTCAGCAACTTGGGAGAAATTCCTGGAGACAATGGGGGAGCTCTTTTTAAAGAAATGCTACATCACCAATGTTTATAATAGCACCAAGAATAATATTGTGTGGAAAAACAGAGTTGAAAACTAATTCAGAGTTGTCAGACTCATAATGTAGAGAGGTTTTCAGAATACCAAACCACATTATTTCACTTATATTTTCTTTATATGTGTGCTCAGAGCAATATATGATAAAAAAATCTGTGCTAAAATAACTCTGAAAGAGCTCTTTCAGAAATTATAAGACAATAATGCTAAGTGATCAGACAGCATTGTGCTATGAGGTTAATTAGCCATCAACTTTTCTTTCTCTAATGGTCCATCTAACATTCAATAGTGTCTTAGAAACAAGGAAAGGTATTAGTAACTCATTTGAGCCTCAGACATCCTATGAAATGGGTGTTACTAGTCTCATTTTTCAGATGAAGGACGGAGGTATGGAAGTAACTTGCCTGAGGTTCCACGTCTCGTAAGTGATAGAGCTTGGATTTGAACCAAGGTAATTTGACTCTGGGGTACATGCCTAACCTGGGTTAAATCTGTCCTCTAGACAGGATTTGTTAGGTTTAAACCTTGATTTAAAAATAAAATACAAATTTAGATTTTGGTTTTGTTGTTGCTACAGACATTTAAAACTGGGAAATTTTGCACAGGAATGTGAATTTCCAGCTTTTCAGGAGAATTGAATCGAACGATGTTGGGTGTCCTTATTCTCACCTGGTAACAATGGCATGAGGGATGGATTGGTGGTCCCCCTCGCTGAGGCGTGCACTCTCCAGCTGCTACCATCCACTCCATTCATTTTTCTCACTTCCTTCCCCTCTGCAGGGATTTGGTGTTGTGATGTCAGCTGTGTTGCTGTGTTAACACTGAGACACCCCACCCCCAACAACCTTCTCATAAGCTGTCACTCCCACCCTAGTCTCCCCCTTTCCCCACCCATATTCCACACAGTACAAGTGAAATCAGGCCAAGACAGGTTGCAACATCTCTGGCCCAAAGTCGTGAAACAGAAATCTTTGTTTTTGGCCATGGTATCAGGTAGCATTTGATCAGAGAAGCAAATTCACTAGGAGTTACAGCGAATAATCGGCTTATCATAGGGCTGTGACCATTTTAGAATTCTGGTTGCTGGTGAAAGACTTTATGGAGGGCCACTGCTCTGGCATCTAGTTCTGGGCATGACATTGGCAGGGATGACAGTGGCAAAGGAAGATGGCTGTGAAATGGGGGAGGCAAGGGCACGTCGAGATCCTTGAGGACAAAGTAGAACCCACAGGGGTGTCATACATCCTCTAGGCTTCCAACTTTGTTAGCATGAGCGGTCTGCAGGAGAAGCCAGCTCACGATCACAGAAGAAGACAGAATCCTGGCCCCAGCGTCAGAGAAGCCAAAAGGGAGACCTGGGGGATGTGTGGGGGCATCAGCTAGGCTGCTGGCCCCTGGCAACAAGGTGACCAGTGCACCTGCGATGGCGCTCGGGAGCTGCAGCTACCCCTGACCTCACACCAACCTTCCAGCAGACACACGACTGCTGTTTCTTCACTTCTGCTTTCCCAGCCCCTGCAGAATTTTCTGATGACCAGCCTTAGCCTAGAGCCAGGAACAGGATTCTGGGAAATGTAGCTCCAGCTCAGCTAAATGAACACAGTCCAAAACCACAATATACCGAAGTCAAGAAATTTCAGATCTCACAAAGCACTTGCCTGAATAGCTTTGGTTTCCAATCTTTGAGTGACCAGGACAATCAGAAACATGCCAGGAATCAGGTCCCTTGGGTGCTGAGCTATTTAATAAGGTGCCTCTTTGTAGTCTACTAGTCTTACATGAAGTCTAGAAGACTCACCTGGCAAATCCAGCTTCCATCTTGACTGTCACAAACCAGTCCCTCTTCTTCCTGGACCAGTCTCACCTTAATCTAGTTCCTGCTCTGCTGCACTGACTCATGGGAATTCCAGGCCCATCCTTTGGGTTAAGACTGATCCCAATCGCACAGCAGCCCCTCTGATCGTACTGTTGCCACAGCCCGTTCTGTTCTCAGGCCCAGCTCTAGTTTCAAGAATTTTGGGCAGAGAGAACTGAAGAATCTTGTGCTGCACACAGCACAGGCCTCTGCCACTGACTGATGACATTGTTGTTCAGCCCAGTGGCTCCCAGGGCAGGCAGGCAGCAGATCCCCTCCCCTCATGGACCACTCCACCATAAGACCGGGCTCCCATTTTTATAGCCACCTAAATCACATTCATGTGCTCCCCACGTCCAGGTTAGATGACAGTTCTAACTTTGCTTAACCCTGGTCTAGGTCAACAGCCGATACCCACCTCAAGCCTCATGATAAAATTCACTCTAGGGACCCTGAGTGTCTTCCATTTGCTTCCCAGCCTTACTTGGGGTCATCTTGATGCATGAGCCATTCTAATAATCTTGAACCCCTAAGGGAAGGACATTTCAATCTTTTGTCTCCTAAGGTCTTATTGGCCCCTTATACAAACTTGCCCACTAAAAGGGTTCTGGTGCCAATTCCAATTTTTGGGAGTGGGTTGCCCCAAACCACCAAGAAATTCTCTGACACCACCTGGGTGTCCTACAGTTTAACTCAATTCTGACACTACCTGGGGATATAGTCTACAAATTAAGATGTCAGTCCTACAAGACTATTCCCTACCCCCTAATTCAGACTCCAGTTGCAAGTCTAGGTTGTTACCACTGCTTCTGATCAACCAGCTATAAACTGGACGTTTTGATGACCCCCTCCAACTCAGGATGTCGGTTGCAGGTCCAGGTTGTTACCTGTACCTCTGACCAAGTGTCTATAAATCAGAGGTTCCAAAGACTCCCTCCTTGGATTCGATTAATTTGCTAGAATGGCTCACAGAACTCAGAGAAACACTTTACTTACTAGATTACCCATTTATTATAAAAGGATATAATTCAGAAACAGCCAGATGGAAGAGATGTCTAGGGCAAGGTAGGGGGAAGGGGTATGAAACTTCCATACCCTCTCTGAGCACTCTGTTCTCCCCAAATCTCCAGGTGTTAACCAACCAGGAAGCTCTCGAACCCCACTCTTTTGGGTTTTTATGGAAGCTTCATTACATAGGCATAATTGATTAAATCATTGGCCTCTGGCCAACTGATTCAACCTCCAGCCCCTCTCCCCTCTCTGAGGTAGGGGGCAGGGCTTAAAGTTCCAACCCTCTAATCCCAAGGGTGGTTCTCTGGGTAACCAGCCCCCAACCTTATGTGCGCTCCAAAAATCACCTCGTTAGCATAACAAAAGACATCTTCAACACTCAACACTTAGGAAATTCCAAAGGTTGTAGGAGTTCTGTGCCACACACTGGGCAA
Source organism: Grampus griseus (assembly GCF_964374135.1). Lineage (NCBI taxonomy): Eukaryota > Metazoa > Chordata > Mammalia > Artiodactyla > Delphinidae > Grampus > Grampus griseus. The sequence continues at coordinate 7,509,288 of NC_138998.1, forward strand.
AGACCAAACATATATTCCTTATTATAAATTAAGATATCACATCCACCAGTCTACCATATTAAAAGTTTTGGAGTGGGAAGGAGTTTCAAGCTTTAAAAATTGTCCTGCTCTACTTAGACTTAGCCCAAGTTCCCCCCAGTGTAATATGAGGAAGCAGAAGTAAGGGACAGGCAGAGTGAAACAGGAAAGGTGGAAAAGCTAAGACAGGGATGAGTGTGCAAGCTGGCCACTGATCTGTGACTGCTGTTCATCCTGTGGGACTTTCTGAGAAGCCTTGTGAAATGCATCTTGGCCTATCTGCTTGGGGGATGGAAGAGGGAATAATTCATCTATTAATCCATTCACTCATTCACACTTTTGGTTCTGAGTGGGATCCTGTAGATGTCCCATGCTGCAGCATCAGAGAATCCCAGGGCATGAAGTGAGTGGTCATGACAAAACCCCAAAGTGAGACTACATCTGCATGAAGCTGATCAAAGCCCTTGTGGGACTGGTTATTGCAACAGGGACTAGAGAAAGAAGTCAGGCTGAAGAGAATTAGGCGGAGCACAGCAGGGTCCAGTATAATCCTCAGACTCCCTCATGCCTTCCATTAGAGTCATGTCCACAGATCTGGTTATGGAAGACTACTGTCTTCCTAAAATTCAAGGAGACTTCTTCATTTTTACTGGGAAGTAGGGGGTACCAAGACCCCAAATTTCCACGGAGGAAACATAGGGCTTTCCTTTGTGATCATCCCACTGGATGAGAAGCATTAATAAGGCATTAATATCTGGTCATTCTTTTTTTTCTTTTCGGGCATATGAGAGTCAATGTTTCCCAATCCTCTTGCAGTAAGGTAGGGTCATGTGACTAATTATGGCCAATGAAACTTAGGCTGAACTGACCTGTTCCTCCCACAATTGTCCAGTCTTTCTCATCTCAGCTTGAGTGGAAAACATGGCGGCTGTTTGTTGAGAGGACAGAACAACAGCAGCCTGGATTGCTGAGTCATCACATGGAGGAGAGCCTCCTGGAAGAGTCACCTGGCACATAGCAGACTTTGCAGGAGCAAATGATAAACTTTATGTGTGTAGCTGCTGAGATTTGGGGACTCTGTGTTATAATTTCATAACGTATTCTGTCTAAAATACCCTTACACATTTGCAAATTCATTGTGCATTGTAATCAAAAGTCAGGAGAATGAGTTATACAGCAATGTTATAAATTACTTATAATATGCTATAAGTGTAATCAATGCCTGGGAGAAATTAAAGTCCTAAGTGAGGGAATGTACTAGCTGTACAAACGTTAAGAGCTGATAGAAAACTTTGCAACATCTCCTGTCAAGTCAGAACTCATTAAAATTGGGATGTTTTGGTTGAGATTGCCACAGTATGGTGTCTTCAGTTGAATTTTCTGAAGACCGTCATGTGTTCGTAGGCATGGGATGCCCAAATCTAGCTTCACCTTGTGTTCCATACCAAGTACATCTGTACCATTGCCCATTACAACCTCGTTCTTTACCTAAGCAAGTTATACATATTTTCCTAGACATAAACTTTTGACTTCTCAGAATCCCACGTTTGCAATGATGCTATCGTAATTCATTGTGAAGCCCCAGCATTGTAGTTGATAAATAGTTGATGTTTGCTGAATTAAGTCAAATTGAACTGACATGAATTAAAGGAGTAGGAGGAAAATGATATGATCCATGTGCTGCGGACATTGTATCTATTATGAGGTGCCTAATATTAACCCCTTTTTGCAGATGAGGAAATTAGAGAGATTAGGTAAATTGCCAAATGTCAGACAAATAGCAGTTGGAGTTGAAGCCCCTGAATTCTAAGACTGGAGATAAAACCTGCATTCTTCCCACAGTATCATGATGCTACCTTGAGTGAAAACAAATATAAATTGAATCAAAGTGAATTGAATTGAATGGTATTGAGCCAAAGTGGAAAATCCATCTTAATGCACAGATGTGGACTCGAGACTCTGTAGTGTTAATTATGGAATATCATTACAGACAGCACCAATCATCCTATGCCTATTTCCTAAGGGTGAGTCTTTAAACTATTGAACTCTTAATATGTTTTTAATCTACTTTTATTAATAAAAGTTTTAGCTAATAAAAAAAGTTTTGAACCAAACTCTTGGGTGATATATATTGCCGTAATAACGCCTAACTCTTTCTTTGTGAGAATGGCTCCTTTGATCCAGAGTCGGGGTGGGGAGAGGCCTGATTAGCATTGGCTCATAATACTTCTGGTCTTATCTGACCTGTCCACAGGGTGCGAAGCTGTCTGGACTGATAATCACAGCAGGGCTATTCACTGGTGCAATAGCTGCCCAGAGAAGCTTTGTAAGAGGCAGGTGCCTGCTTAAGTCAACTCACACTTCGAGCCAGCACACTTAAGGAAAAAGCAACGACTTGCAATCCTCTAGCTGTGGAATGCTACTTACAGACTGTTTTTGAAATAGATCAGGTTCAACCATTTCATTTCTCAGAAAAGGGAACAGTGTTAATACCTCCAACTGATCTTACAGTTTATACAAAGTATTCACACACCCATTATCCCATCTGTTACATCATTTGAGACCTCAGCCCTAGGAGGTTAAGTAAATTGTCTAAGGTCACACGGGTAATTAGTGACAGAATGAAAATGAAGTGTCAAAAACCTGCGATTTATTAAATGTATGCTTTTCACTGAGTTATTTGCTTAGTAAATATATATTGTACAGTATCTCATAGACAATGGACTTAGAATGTTGCATTGGCATGGCAAAAAGAGAATGTGAAATAGCCAATAAATGCTGGATTGCCCTCAACCTGCAGACAATCTAACAGCAAAGAAAAAGAGTTGCCAGTACCAAGTGGGAAGGGACAAGTGCCTGATGAGTGGTTCTAATCATTTTCTAGGGGAGGTCAAGTAGCCCAGTGAAGAGAAAGATGCTTGAGGATTTCTAAGGGAGGGGATTATTTGAATAGATTTTTAGGTAGGTAGGATTTCAATGTGTAGACCTGGGGCGTATAAAGCAGAGGGAATTGTTCTAGCTAGGGACAAGAGGCCGGACACATGAGCCATGTGGAAAACAATGAGGACTCTTTCCTTAATTCTCAGTCACATTATCTTTTCATATTTTAATGTCTAGAATACCATGAGTTACCTGAGAATCAATTTCAGAAGAAACTTACCATCCATTAAGCTGTAGAGTAAGATGTGTACAAAATGAATAACGGACTCTTCAATCAACGGTGCTTCCTAGTCGAGGACTTGCAAGTCATCTTGACAAAATCAAGAGTGAATGAAGAAAAGGAGCAGAAGCTTAGACTCAACATTTAAGTTGTGGAGAAATCATGAAAGGTCCTTGCATAACACGTTAAGCTTGTTGAGATTTTATTAGAAGGGCAGTCGGGAGCCATTGAAGGTTTTTGAAGTAAGAAGCAATAGGATAATAATCGTGTTTAGGAAATTAAATTGACAGCAATATATAAGTAGGATGAGAGTAGAAAGAGAGTAGGGAGGTAGAATGCTGAGAGGTGGTTAACATAGTTCAGGAAAGAAACCATCTAAACTATTGATCTGATTAATGAACAGCAATCCATCCCCAAATTTAACAGCTTAAAACAACCACCAGAATTTATTCTTTAATTCTGTATTTGGCAATTTGGACTGGCTCTATCTGGACAGTGCTTCTGGTCTCAGCTGGTTTCGGTGAATTATCAGAGGATGGCTTCAGCTGGGATGACACATCACTGCTGCCATGTTCTTTCTATCATCCAGCAGGCTAGCATGGGCTCGAGGACCTGGGGCTGGGAAGAGGTCCTGCAGAGAGAGACGTGCCTCGGCTTCCAACAGGTATGGTGTCACTTCCACCGAATTCTGTTAGGCAAAGCAAATTGCAAAGTCAGATCAGATACAAAGGGAGGGAAAACAGAGTTCACCTTTGATTCTTTAGCTGCAAAGTCACATTGCAGAGGGGTGTGAATAAAAGGGAAGGTGGGAAATAAATATGGCCATTTTTCCCCAGCAATCTGCCACACACCCCAATTTATTTCATTCATTGTTTTTTTGCTGTTGTTGTTTTTGCTGTTGTAATTTTTTCGTCACTCTATGTAAGATATAGAGGAAAAAGCCACTTTCTGGAACACATCTTATTAGTAATTTTTATCTAATTGTCACTGTCCTTGCTCAAAAGAAACAGAGCAACGTTGTTCTGTCTCTATTTTAAAAATCACCCATTCTATTCTGATGAGTCAGTTCTATTTGAAACATTTGAAATGTATTACACTGTATTTAATACTATTAATGAATGTGGTTTTACGACTAAATTTGCCTTCTTTTTTTCCTCCTATGTTCAAATTACATTATGGTAAACACATCATACTAGGCTTAGGAAGTAAAATGTATAAATCAGTGGAGGCTTATAAAAGATATTCTAACATGTTAGAAAAATATTTGGTGCTTAAAATATTGAAATTGCTTTTGATCCAGAATTTCACTGATCCACTCATTTGAGGATTATTTTTGTTTCCTCTTTCTCACACCATTGGTAGGTCTGTATTTAAAGATCTTGATAAATCAAGGGAAACCTTTCTGATACATTTCACGGACTAAGAAGGGTAGGATAAAACATAATCATGTGTCTTAGGAAAATTTCTCTTCAATGTGAACCCAAAAGAAATATGTTTTCCTTCCACATCTTTTTTTTTTTTTTTTTGCGGTACGCGGGCCTCTCACTGTTGTGGCCTCTCCCGTTGTGGAGCACAGGCTCCAGATGCACAGGCTCAGTGGCCATGACTCACAGGCCCAGCCGCTCCGCGGCATGTGGGATCTTCCCGGACCGGGGCACGAACCCATGTCCCCTGCACTGGCAGGCGGACTCTCAACCACTGCGCCACCAGGGAAGTCCCACACATCTATTTTATAAATATCTATTTCATGGAGATATGCCTCTGGTTTTCATCTAGTTGCCTTCTTGAAATTTAAAAATGTATAAAGCATATTGTTAGAAGTATCTAGGATCCCATTTCATTAGAGTGAATACTCTCACCAGATTATGTAACTTTGTTTTCTACCTACCTATTGAATATGTTCCTCAACTTCCTGGCTACTGCCATTTCTCCAGTTCAGACCTTTATCACCTCTCTTCTGGACAAATGAAGTAACCCTTTAACTGGCACCCCTGCTCTCAGTTTTGCCTGTTTTGCAATGTGCCTTTTGCTCCTTTGACCCTCAGAGTATTTCCAGTGGAGTGGTAGTCTAGCCAGATGTTCTTTTTTTTTTAATTGAAGTATAGTTGATTTACAATGTTGCATTAGTTTCAGGTGTACAGTAAAGTGATTCAGTTATATATATAATTTTTTCAGATTCTTTTCCATTATAAGTTATTACAAGATATTGAGTATAGCTCCCTGTGGTATGCACATGTGGTTGTTTATCTATTTTATATAATAGTAGTGTGTATCTGCTAATCCCAAACTCCTAATTTATCCCCCCCTTCCCCTTTGGTAACCATAAGTTTGTTTTCTGTGTTTGTGAGTCTGTTTCTGTTTTGTAAATAAGTTCATTTGTATCATTTTTTTTTAGATTCCACATGTAAGTGATATCATATGATATTTGTCTTTCTCTTTCTGACTTACTTCACTTAGTATGATAATCTCTAGGTCCATCCATATTGCTGCAAATGGCATTATTTCATTCTTTTTTATGGCTGAGTAGTATTCCATTGTATATGTATACCTTATCTTCTTTATCCATTCCTCTGTCGATGGACAGTCAGGTTGCTTCCACGTCTTGGCTATTGTAAAGTGTAAAGTTCATAGCTATAGTGCTGCTATGAACTTTGGGGTGCATGTATCTTTTTGAATTATCGTTTTCTTCAGTTATATGCCCAATAGTGGGATTGCAGGATCATATGGTAGCTCTATTTTTAGAAGTGTTCTTTAAAGGAAATGATCTGTGTTCAAATAAGTTGTAAAATGCTATACCATACCTTCCATGCTTGCAGTCATAAAACCTGTTAGCACCTTAAAACTTTTAGGAGTCCTGAGTAACATGAAGATAGTGATGTGCTTTTGGCTTCTTCCATTACCCATGATCACCACCCTGCTCACTCTGAAGCACCCAGTGCCTTAGGGAAAATTAGGATAATTATAGCAGGGATTTGAAGAGAAAGAGTCAATATTCAACACCCAACTTCCAGAAGGGGACTATTAAGATCATGGCCAGAAAGTCTTAAAATCCCAGGTTTATTGAGAGAGAATGGATTTATAAATTCCAAAAGATATTTACATATTAAGACACAGGCTTAGTGGAATCATAGATAACTCAACTATTTTCTTTTTAAATTTAATTTTTTAATTGAAGTATAGTTGATTTACAATGTTTCAAGTGTACAGCAAAGTGATTCAGTTATATATATATATATATATATATATATATACACACATATATTCTTTTTCAGATTCTTTTCCACTGTAGGTTATTGCAAGATACTGAGTACAGTTCCCTGTGCTATATAGTAAGACCTTATTGCTTACCTATTTTATATATAGTAATGTGTGTATGTTAATCCCCAATTCCCAATTTTTCCCTCTCCCCATTTCCCCTTTGGTAACCATAAATTTGTTCTCTATGTCTGTGGGTCTATTTCATTTTTGTAAATAAGTTCTTTTGTATTTTTCATTAGATCCCACATGTAAGCGATATCATATGATATTTTTCTTTCTCTGTCTGACTTACTTCATTTAGTATGATAATCTCTAGGTCCTTTTAACAAAAATATTGACAGGCTATTCAGAAAGCAGTGGTGTATGAAGAATGCCTACCAGACAGAGAAAGGAACATGATACTTTTCATCATGGGAAGAGGAGGCATTTGGAAGGGATACATAGAGGATAGAGATGCAGCCTGGATCCTTCAGGGACCCAGTGCCTTCACCTCCATGGACCTTGATCCAAGGGGCACCAAAACTATGAGGTGAAAACTCCAGGCAGGTTGAAAGGAAAGTTGAAACCCAAGGCGTGTGCATTCTCTTTACTGAAGGCAACTCTGAAAGGTCACTGACTTGCAAGGTCACCTCTTGTGCCAATATAAGGTGGCCACAGTGGAAGAGAAGAGATGATACACATACTTAGGCAGAAAAACAGCAGGGAATTTTATCAAGGGAATCTCCCTTGACAGATGTCTGGTGTGGAGGGAATTCAAAATTCTCCCATGATGCCACTGAGCAACTGAAAATAGTTGATATGGATCTGCTATGGTTCACCACAGTAAATGACAAGGTGATCCCATTTGAAAAACAGTAAAGCAGAAAGACATTTTCGCTGAAAAGCAGGGTATTCAGAGTGGTGATTGGATGCTTTCAAGGCTTTGATTTTGCTGGGAGAACAGGCAATGAGTTACACCTTGAGAAGCAGATGCAGTTAGAAAAAAGTCCACTTCCCAGATTTGGGTGATCAGAGTTCAACAAAAGAACACCCAGAAATCATTTAATTCCAATTCCAGACACCATTTTGGAAAGGAAATTACAGGAGACAATCTGGAGGAGAAAAATGGTTTGAAAGAGAGTTTAAATTTTAAATTGAGTGAGAAGATTTTAAACTGGAAAAGATTGAGTTACCTGTAACTGGAAAGTTTACATTATTATTTTCTACCCATCATTAGAAATGGAGATTATAAAGGAATTTAGTTATATAGACATATCATAGAATTTTCTACAAGTGAGTTGTAGGTCTAAACCATCTACTCTATTACAGAAATAAATCTGATTTCTCTTTTAATCCAGAGTCCCCCAAGTTTATTTGTCCAAAAACATATTTTCAAAAAGTAAATACATTGTATTTTCTCTCAGAACAAGTATTGGATGGGATATCCTTTGGGAAATAAGGTCCTATGCTCTTATTAGAGTTATCTCTTAAAAATAATCTCCTTTCTTTTAAAATCAATCTTGTTATTTATTTGTTTTAAAAATGCTTTTTGGGTTTCTTACATGTTTGAAGCATTCTTCTAGGTGCCTGAACTTGAAAGATAACTCAATCCTAAATTCTGACCTCAAGAAAACCACAGATTTGCAGAGGAAGTATGTGCTTGTTTTGACAACATATATGCTGATATTAGAACAGTAGGGAGAGAACTAGCAGGAAACTTGTACCCAGACTGCATGAAAATTTATGAGGGGTTTCACATTTTTCTCTTTAAGGGTTTATACTTTCTCTTTAAGAGAATGATCAAGGCAAAGGTATTCTATCTCATCATTTCTGTTCTACATTGTAGTAGAAGTTTAAGAAAGTGAAATAAGGCAAGTGAAAGGTATAAAGATTAGAAGGAAGAATTAAAACTCTTAATATATTCAGATGACATGATTATGTGATAAATCCTGAAGAATATACAAAACATCTATTAGATGTAATAGTGAATTTAGCAAGGTCATAGTATACAAAGTTAATATACTTGAAGCAAATATTTAGGAAATAAAAGTTTAAAAGTTCCGTTTAAAATAGCACTGAAAACATAAAATACATAAGGATAAATGTAGCAATAGATTAAAAACCTCTACACTGAATCTGAAAAAGATTAATGAGAAGAAAGAAATCATGAATAAAGTGTGAGATGTACCATGCTAATGGATTGGAAGAGTCAATGTTGTCAAGACGTCAACTCTCCCCAAGTTGTTGTACAGATTCAGTATAAGCCAAATCATAATCTCAGCAAGATTTTTTTTTATTTTTGGAAATTGACAAGCTATTCTAAAATTCATATGGAAGTGCAAATAACCTAGAATAGTGAAAATAATCTTGAAAAAGGAAAATAATATAGGAGAGCTTACATTTCTAACTTCAAGACTTACTTGCTATGAAGCTACATTAATCAGGACAATACATCCACACTCACATAGTCAATTGATTTTTGACAGTACTACTGGGGAATTTCAATAAATGATGTTTGGATAACTGAAAATGCACATGGAAAAAAATAAACTTTGGCTTCTACATCATGCCATAGGTTAATTTGAGATGGATCATAGACCTAATCTTACAATCTAAAGGTATAGAGATTATAAAAGAAAAACCTAAGAAAATATCAAGAAAAATCAGGAAAATATCTTCATGACTGAAGATTTTGGGAGAAACTATTTTCAAAACATATTTGCCAAAAAACAAATAATTTGTATCCTACAATTCAATAATAAAAAGACAAACAATTCCATGAAGAAAAACCTGAACAGAGACTTCACAAAGGAAGAAATATATATGGCCAATGAGTAAATGAATAAAAGGTTCAACATCATTAGTCAGCAGGGAGATGCAATTAAATCACAAAGCGTTATCACTCCACACTTAGTAGGATGGTTAAATTAAAAAAGACCAATGATGCTAAATGTTGTCAAGGATATGGACAGCAAGACGAATTCTCATACACTGATGATGGAATGTAACACAGTGCAACCAGTTTGGAAAACTGTTAAGTTTTTTTCTTCTTCAAGTTGAGCATATATCCTCCTATGATCTAACAATTTCACTTCTAGGAATTTACCCAAGAAAAGTGAGAATATATTTCCACGCAAGACTTTATGGGAAATGTTCATAGTAGATTTATTCATACTAGTCCTAAATAGAAAGAACCCAAATGCCTACAATGAAAGAATAAAGAATTTTGATATATTCATATACTGGAATAATATTAAGCAACAAAAATGAAAAGCTCTTCACTCATACAACAACATGAATCTTTCAGACAATATACTAAGAAAATGAGGCCAGAAAGAAAACAATGTACACTGTACGATTTCATATGTATGAATTTCTAGAAGACGGAACACTAACTTACTAGAGCAGGGTATTTACAAGGAAGAGGGAACTTTCTACAATGATAAAACCTTCTTTCTATGTCTTCATAGCAGTGTGAATTACATGGATGCAGGCATTTATCAAAATTCATTGACTTGTACACTGAAAATTTATATATTTTACTGTACACAAATTTGACAATAAAAAAACCAAATATTAAACTGTACTTAGTAGGAATGAATTTCACAATGGTACGGACAAACAATTCTGAAACAACTCTCTGTGTGTCCTGTGATTGAGCAGATAAGAAAATATATGAATGAAAATGGGTGCCAGATTTTCCTCTGTTGGAGTTGTAAATATGGAAGGGAGGCAGCTAGAATAAATAAAGAGATGTGTGCACTGGAATTGGAATTATCAGGTAAATTCATCATTTTTAATACATAGATACAGAAATGTGTGTGTGTGTGAATTTGCTGTTTCCCCCTAGCTCTGAACACTGAAAGAGGCTGCAAGCAATGAAATATGAATAGCAATGAGCACAGCTAGTACTCAGATACTGGCTCCTAAATACCATTCTCCACTGAAAGGTACCAGGGTTCTTTGGAGGAAAGATTAACGCCAGACCTAAAGCTTAAAAAAAATACAAAATGTGTTGTTCAGGGAAGTAAGAATGTACTCAAAGAATATTGGAGACATATCAAAAGGACAGAAAAGCCTGAGGTCCAAAATCAGGAACAATTTGAATATCATATACATAATGCTAGAAGTGGATTATAATCCGCGGAAGAAAATAAAAATATGCAAGTCCAAAGTGATATAATAATAAAGGAATGAATAAATACGTCAGGTGGTGGGGTGGGGGAGGGAAGGACAGCGAGGGGAAGGCAGGTGTCTCCGTCGGGGGGCACGTCTGCTTTTCCACAATCCTCCCTGATGCTCTTGCTTCCCGTCTGTTTGGAACAGCCTTCCTTTCCCTCACAAGCTTGGTGTCCGCTTCCCTCACACCTCTTCAAGGCACAGCTATATGTTATCTCCTTTGGGAAGGTTTCTTGAATTCTTAGAAGCATCTCAGTGAAGGAATTATGACCACTTGTTGTCCAGCTTGCTTTTTATTCTCTCTTCTCTCTCAGTGTAGGTAGCAGCAATTCTTTTTATATTTTGTAGAGCTCTCTTTTCTCTTAGGTTTATGTTGTGTTCTACAGTCCTGTTTCCATCTTCCCCACCCCCACTGGTGGGCACTTAGGTTTTGACTCATTTTTCTTGATGCTTTTCTATGAAGAATGCTATAACATGAATTGCATTATATTAAATTGTATCCCATCAACTGGTGGTGAGCTATGAAAATGAAAGTAATAGGGGTCAATTAAGTAAAAAAAATTAGTTTATCTTGATGCCAGCTGTGAAAAATGCGTAAGACTGGCTGGGAGCCAATCACAGAGACCCTGTAAGGTACATCCTTCCACCTGCTTGCAGAGAAAACCTTATTCAAAGGAAAAACTATCAGCAGATGACTGCAGTTCTTCTGTCCTGTGATTCAGAGCTGGCTTTTGTTTTGTTCTCTGACTGGACAGCTCTGAATTGGGTTCCCTGACAACAGATGGCTCTGTCACTCGTTGGGCCAAACGAACCACAGTGATCCCCACAACGATGGGTGTAAAGCAGCCGTGGAGGTATCAGGATGCCTGCTCATCCAGGACCAGAAGGAAACCTTGTGCTGGACTCCAGGAGTCCCTTCCCCTTTCCTTGGCTCTTGTTGAATATAAACTTACAGAAGCCACACAATCCCTTCCCCAATCCATCATTCTTTCTGAAGATTAGATACAAAAATAAGAGGCAGATCCAAAAGTAGAGCCCTTCTGAGGAGGGTAGGAATTCCCCAATGTGGGTTAGACTTTAGGGCTCAGGCCGGTTAAAACACCAGATAGAACATGTTACAGGTGATAACCTCTCTGCTGCTCACAGAGGTACAGGTCATTAGACGGTTTTGCCTTGATGGACAGCCATTGTAGCCCTAACTAACTCAGCTGGTTGAGCCTGGTCACATTACTCTAATGACAACTGACTTGCACACTGAGGCTAGAGGAGCACCTGTCTGAGACAAGACCCCAGGAACATACAGTTCCTGAAGGTATGTACAGCCCCAGGGAAAGACCATGAGGGGCCTTGGGAAACTACCATTCCCAGTGTTTTTCTTTGTATTTTTAGTGGCTCCTTCCGATCTGTTTGCTAATATTTCATAATCATAGGAATTACTATATATTGTAAACATTTAATTATAATTGATATCTATATGGTCATTTCTAATTTACACAATGGGATCAGATCTTCAATCTCAGCATATTCTCATTATAGGGTCATAAGTATATAATACTTATTATATTTTAATATAATAATTTCCATTTTATAGATGAAGAAACAGAGACTTGGAGAGGCAGAAACGTTTTCTATTATAAAAGGAAGAGAATTATGTAATAATGGGTTGAAAAATAAGGTGTTATTAACAGAACACTGAGCGGCCAGTAAACTGTATCTTGAGTATTTAAAGAAAATGTAATAAAATAAAGGGGAGAGGCATAAATGGGTATTATTTGGCCAAATGTGGCAAAGGTGGGGATAGGTTAACTCCACACCCTATTACCTATAGGATTTGGACTTGAGACGTTCCAGGATGTTGCTGTGCTCTGTTTGGGGAATGGAGATGTTACCGGTGGAATGGCAATTTCCTCGGGCCTTGTCCTCTCAAGGGAAAGAATTCAGATGAGAGACAGAGAGCAGTTCCAAGCAACAGGAGTTTTATTAAGCAAAGCAAGAGTACACTCTGGAGAAAGGATGTGACAGGGCCGTCTGGAAATCAGAAGCAGCAGCAGTGAAAGTAAGGTTGGGTTTTTTAGAGTGGTGGTCCCTCCCCGCATCCTACCTCATTTGACTGACAAGTTGGCAGATCATTTTAGGTTATATATCCTTTCCCTTAGTGCGCGGGCGCTTACCCATAAGCACCCAAGAAAAACCCACAGCGCGGGGCGGGGCGGGGCGGGGGGTGGAGGGTAAAAACTACAATGCTAATGTATTACAAATATGGCATAATGAACCCCAGGTTACTTTGAGTCACCTTTTAAGTCTTGGTGCTCCTGAGCCAACCTGTGCTGGCCGTTTTATCTTGCTTGGTCCTGATAAGGCTGGGAACTTAGCAGTGGTCCTTGACTAGAAGAGGGAGGATCTCTGGGCATGCTCTGATTCCTAGCGTCCTGGGAAAGATGACTCCACGCAGGATGGGGCGGGACCCGCTCATGTTTGACTAGCTACCTGACAGAGATACTCCTCCCCAAACTCATCCAGATATGTTGCAGGTTCTTGGGACCCGGGAGAATGGGAGACTTGATGAGACTGTAGGTGACTCAAGGCACTTCTGTCATGTTAACAAAACCATTTCCCAGCTCATATCCACGTAGGATACTATTTTTTTCTTTCCTCTGTAATTCCTTACTCCACGTTCAGGCATTGATGACTTCTCATTTAGTACTGATTACTTCAAGGGAGGAAAATGCACTAAACCTGGAGAAAAAGAAAAGTTTGGACTTTCTGAAGCCGTGTTTTAGGCTCCAGATAAAAAGAATTAGAATAAGAGATCAGTTTTCAGTTTTTCCTAACATCGAGGGTAAAGACTTCATGAAATGGGAGAATGGTGAAGAAAAAGGGGAGAGTGCAAAAGAAAATTGATAATGATGGATCCCAGCAAAGGGACCTTGAGTCTTTCACTCTGCTTTCTCCATGCTTCATCTCCCACTATGTTTAATCCCAGGGGGCATAATAGAATACCCAGAGAATTTGAGGATTTGAATATAAATTAAAACTATGTAAATTTTCATAAGATCACCCAGGATGCATGTAAGACTTAAGTTTCCCTGTGCCCAGATGGTGCAGGAGCAGAAGAAATCTCTATGATCAGACAGCAAATCAGAGAATATTTTACTCTGAGGTCAGCCTATTGTCCTGCGGCCCTTAAAGAAGGGGGTTGTGTGTTGGCTTAGGCAGAGAGTGGGTCAAAGTTCAGATATTTGGGGGGAAGGAGAGAAATTAACCAAAGTTTAGTTAACAAGCGTTTTGTTCTCATTGATCAGTGTGGCTTTCTTTGGCAAATGGGAGACCAGCTGATGGGATCCAAGTAGAGGCTTGCAGTGCGCTTGCGCAGAGAGCGAGCCCTCTGTGCTTCTGCCATTGCCATGAAATAACAGGTCTCAACTGGCCCGCTGGCTTGGGCGGAGAGTGAGAGATACACAGAGCAGAGCATCACAGGCTGACTTGTAATATGGAACAGAGCTGCTTCAGCCACCAAAGCCTGGAGAGGAGCTGCCCTGGCCACCACTGAAGTTCAAGAGTGAGGGACTGCCATGAAGGTCTTGTGGTTGTTTGCTATGTGGTATTACTATGACAATATGGATTAATTAATTAGAAAACAGGATAGCGGTAAATTTTATTTATGTGTTTATTTTGGAAATTAATGGGAAAGTAAACATAAATGGCTTTAAAACACACGAGAAGACTCTCAATCTCACTTATAATATGAAAAAATACTCATTAAAACTACACTAGAACATCTTTTGTTAACCACTAGATTGGAAAAATTGAACAGTTTGATAGCACCTTTCATTTGCAAAGGCAGTGGACTAGATATGGTGAGAACAGATATTGACTCAAACAGATATGATTTCTCAGTAATTTGTCAAAATTATAAATACTTTCACCTTTGACCCAGCCATCATATTTCTACTATTTATTTATTTTGCATACTTGTACATGTGCAAAATAATGCATGCAGACTGCAAGATGATACATGCAGCAGCTTTTCTAATAGAAAATGTTTGGAAATCACTTGACTATCCACCAGTATTAAACTAGTTAAATAAATGATAATATATAATTTTACAAAGGGATATAATGCAGCTGTATAAAAGAATGGGGAAACACTTTGTATAGGTATATATAAAGGTGACTAGGGTAGATATATGCTAAAGGTGTGTGTGTATTAATATATTTTTATATATTCATATGTTTATTTTTAAGTAAAAAGTGGTTTTCTAACAATAGGCTTTAACAAGAAAAATATGTATTTATCATACAATATTTTGACTATAATAGGGAACATAAGAATCTGTGTGTATGTATTTATTGGCTTGCTTACAAATATAGTAACATTGGTGTAAGCACCAAAACCAGTAATAAAAGTTATCTGTCAGGGTATGGGACTCAGGATGGGGACTGGACACATAAAGGCTCTCACTGTATATCACTTTATATTTTCTTTTCTTTTTGAACCACAAGAATGTATTATCTATTTAGAAAACAAAAACAAAAAACCTCAGTGAAGAATAAACATAACAACCAGAAAAAAAAACATTGCTGGGGAGGGGGAAATACATCAGACGACAACAAGCAGACTAACAGATGAGTGTGAAAGAGGGAAGGACAAAATCAGTCTCATAAACGTTGACATATTATGTAGTTTGGGTATCAAAATCTGGTGCCCCACTGGCTGAATTTAGCACACAGATGTGTTTTTCCTGGCCAGCACACTATTGTTTTAAAATGCAAATCTTAGTGTCTATGTGAGCCCGTACTTTTCAGTTAGCTGTGGTCACTAGCCATTTATTATTTTGTACCAGACACTGAAAATCATTTGAGTTATAATCTCTGATTTAGTCACTTGTGACCAGATATTCTCATCATTGGCTGTAGACAGCATTACCTTCTCCAGATCAATCTCTAAGAGACTTTTCACCATAGGAGAGATATTAGCTCCTACAACTCAAACTTCTAAGTGATCCTCTAACCAAGGTGAGAGATAATCCTTTCAAACCTACTTCCTCAGGAGTTAGGGGACCTAGGCAGGTTGGGAAGGAAAATCTATGTTGCTACCACCTGTAACATATTTGACCTGTTTGTGAAAAGCTATTCATAAGAGAACCAAATGTTCCCCTTAACATTTACTTAAAAAATTAGAAAATGCGTTAGTAACATCCTTATCTCCCAGATTTGCACAGGAAAGGACAACATGACCTTTTAAATATTCTTTTTTAGTTAATTCTTAGGATCAAGATTGAAAAAAGAAATTGAGAATAAATATTGGAAAAATATGACTATTAAACAGCCAAACCTGGAAGAGTGGGTCCCACAAAAGGGAAAGTAATTGATAGATGAATAATACAATGTGTAAAGATGTATTAGCGTTTTCATTATTTTGTACTATTTCTATTCAGTTGGAGCTGATTTCCATAGTAATATAGTTAGCTAAAAATCTGCCTTTGTGTATAAGGTCTCCACAGAAAAAGCAAATATGAAAATGGCAATTTTTAAAACAATATCCCTTTTTTGTTTAATAAAACTAATGTTTTCAAATCTGCTTTTATTAAAACACAATAAATACCATCAATTTTTGACATGAAATCTTATTATATACTGTAAATATTTATCACTTTCTAGGGGGAAGATTATGCAGTAGATGACTTCTCACTGATTCACTCATAAAGCTAGCTGAGTTAGAAGTGAAGCTTCTTTTTATTTTCATAAAAATAAAAGGGACTCAGAATTTGACATCCATTCCATTTGGACCAGATAATCAGACAAAGCACAGATGGTGCACTTTTCAAGAGCATTTTTTTTTAGCATTAGAAAAATTATAAAAATAATGCTAATATAAAAACCTTCAAGGTAAAATACATGGAAAACAGACGATAATGCTACTGCAGAGATCACATCCTCTACTGTTATGGGATTTATTTTCTTACTAAAGTATAATTTATACTGTTCTATGTTTATAGATCTGACAAGAAAATTTTTAGAATCAAATGATGGCTTAAGGTAGAACACAAGACGCATGTATGGTCTTGATGTCAACCACCCCAGGGCTCCCTGGAGACCAACATAGCTCAGTCATTGATCAGATTTCTACAGACTTATAGATTCTTGGTCATTGATCATTGATGTCAACAAAGTTATAGGTCTTTGGGGTCTGACATAGATTTTGAGAACCTGATGACACCTAGAAATGCATGTACATCTAGAAAGTTTTGTATTTAAATTCGAGTGAGTCACTGACCTTCAGAAGCACTCCCATTAAGGATCCACGGACCACTGGTTAAGGGTTCCTGAAATAAATGATCTCTAACGTACTCCAAACATTTTTATCCATTTATTATTTGGTCACTTACATTCCCATTCTCTTCTCTAGAAATGTGTGAATCATTGTCTACTCTGATACTCAAGATTTAAACTTGATTCCATCATTAATAGTCTTTTACATACAATACTACCTCTTAGTTCTAGTCATAAATCTGTAGTTTCAATCCCACTCCTGGAGACAAAAAAGAGTTAGAATTTATTAATTTTATCTTTTCTTCTTTCTGAGCTAATAATGATGGGAGAGGGGAGAAAAGTGAGATTTTATCATATTTACTGAGTAAATAAAACTCAACTTGTTCCAGACTTCAGCTAGCATGTTAACTTTTGGATATTTATCCTTTTACCTCAGTGCACGAGTTATCCTCTCAGACAGTACCACATAATAGTTTGGTGTTTCTTTATTGTACCTGGAAAACATTTTATAAAATTAAATAATTTATGATCAAAACATTGACAGACAAAACCAATTAGGCTTAGAATACTATTCTTTATTTTTATTATTAAATGCTTACTTCATTTTTTAAAAGTATTATTATTAGGTAAAGAAATGTTAACATATCAGAGTTTTCAAAATTATTCTGATTCTTTTATGATCCCCTTTGAAGCTCAGTTGTTTTGTGTGTGGATGCGACTTGCAGATGAAATTACTCATGTGCAATTAAACAAATTTTCCTTTAAATATAGTGGCTTTTCAATACTCAAATGATGTATTTTTAAAAGGGACTAAATATCCACATTATGAAAGCAATTATTTAATTATTCTGGACAAAAAAAAAAACCCATAAAAAAATAACAGCAAGTATAACATCCCAGACTCAGCCAAAGTCCATTTCAAATGCTGGCCTTTTCTGTTCTTGGCCAACATGCTTATAGCATTCTGGTCAGACTCCAGGACTTTAAAAATAATGAACTGTATTGGGCTTGAACTTGGTACCTAGAGTATCATTCTCAAAAAACTGTATCCTTGAATGTGTTATGGGGAAACTGGGTTAAGACAGCAAACTGAGAGCACATATCTAACTTCCCCCTGCTCAACATTTGATTTTTTAAAAGAATTAAATAATTAATATGTGTAAAACAACTGTCAGTGAAGCAGAAATTTCAAGAAATTCTTAAACAAATATAAAGGAGATAGAATTGGATACATGGCAATAATTGAAGATCAAGACATATACAGAAGCCTGGACAGTTTTTCTATAGACATTCAAAGCTAAGAGTCAAAGATTCAGTAGGAGGAGGGTGCACAAGGACAATGGTGAATGTGATAAATTGGGGAAATATGTCCTGCATGCCTGGGTAGCTTACCTTTTCCCTTCTGACCTGGTTCCGTGGGGCAAGTTAAAATAGCAAGTGATTGGGAGAAGCTGATAAGTATCCAGGTATATGACAACTTTCAGGAGGACCTTAAAATCTTCCACAATCAGAATTACAGGAACTCTCTAGCTGGGAGTATATCTTATCCCACCCTTATATCACTGTCAGAGAGATAGTTATGAATCAGGGTAGTTAAACAGGGTAATTCTCCTAAATTTTTTTTCAAAATAATAAGAGATAATATAATACTTCTGAAAAGTCATATTAGTCATAGAATAGAAATCTAAAAATTTCAAGAGAAATTCCATCTAAAATTTGAAATTGTAATAGAGGAGAAAATAATGGAGGAGAGGAAATTATTAAGAACAAGAGGATATAAAATAATTTCAAAGCTAATAAAATAAAATAGTTTTTAGTTTTTGAGGTAAATTTAGTATGAAGCAGAATGTATGCAATAATTTCACTTCATGGGAGAAATTTTAAAAAACACTGAGGATAATGACAAAATTTAGTTTCCAGAAAGATAAAAATAGGTTTTCTACAAAGCAATGAAAATCAAATTGACATCATGCTTCTCATCAAAAACCATGTATATTAGAAAACACTGGCGCAACATGTTGACTATTCTGAAGGAAATGATTTTGAACCTAAAATTCTATACTTCATGAAAGTGGCTTGAAACTTGAAAGAC
Source organism: Grampus griseus (assembly GCF_964374135.1). Taxonomy (NCBI): domain Eukaryota; kingdom Metazoa; phylum Chordata; class Mammalia; order Artiodactyla; family Delphinidae; genus Grampus; species Grampus griseus. Next base: position 7,528,247 of record NC_138998.1, read on the forward strand.
CTACCAAAGACGTTTAGAATTAAAATGTCTAAAAAAATTTGCCACACATAAACTCTAAAAAAATCCTTAGAAAAAGACCTTAAGTATAAATACACATATGTACAGACATACATATGCACAATAAAATCATGAGATAAAAAGGGCAAAGAAACTAGGAAATAAGCAAGCAACATTTCAGTCCAAAGAAATACATAAAACATTTAGTTAATTCTAAAAATTATTTATGCACAATCTAATAAAAAATAACCTAACCATCTGGATCTCAAATCCCAGATGATCTCAACATGTAATGTGGCAGGGGCTGGGAGACTAGAAGGATATGATAGGTACAAATGTTTAAAAAAGGTGTGAGAAAAAGACAAAATGAAAAATATGAGAGGAAAGATAAGACACATAAAGACCTATTCTAGAGATTCAACATGCAAATAATAGAAATCTCAGGATAAGAGAGCTAAGAAGATGTAAGAAAAAAATTATTAAAGGAATAATAGAGGGGAAATTTCCAGTACTGAAGAATGACATGAGAAAAAGACTCGTGGCTATTCCAGAAATCTTCCATTAAAATCAGCAAGTAAACCAAGAGGAAGAAGACATGGATCTGGAGAACAGTCAATAGTGAGTTGTCTAAAAGTACCAATGATGATGAAAATGATAATTAATACCTATTGAGCTATTTAATACCTGCCTAAGAAATCTACATTACTTATATCATACTATTCTTCCAAAAAATCTAAGTAGTATTATGTAAAATAATTAAGGGAATAATTAAATTAGAAATTTCTAAACCTTATATTTATGTATATTTGATGGATCAAGGAACAGAGATAAAAATAACTATCAGAGATATGATATTACTATTAGAAAAAACTAAAACTGGAATTATAAGAAATGTCATCTGGAGAATGGGGAGTATAAAGTCAGGAGATGGATTTTTCTCAAAAACCCTTCTGTACTACTTGATTTGTTACTAATGTATGTATTAATTTGATAAACACACACACACACACACACACACACACACACACACACAAACAGAAGCAAAAAAAACCCAAAAATTAAACCATTCAACAAAAAAAAGGAAAAAAAGAAAGTGTTACAAATAGAAAATATTAAGTATGGTTACAGGAATAATCCCAACATCACAATAAATGTAAACGTGATAAATTTCTCTATTAAGGTCCATGCTCTCTGGTTAAAAAGAATCCAGCTATTATCATTTGAAAGTGACACACAAAAGTAGGCACTTGTCTTTTTGTGGAACATTCATCTTTTTTGGACAGCTTTCCTCTTTGGAGACTCTCCCCATTATAAGTCCCTCATCCACAGGATAGATATTCCCAGCATCCCTTGAGATTATGGCAGATATATGTGACTAACTGGGAAGTGAGAAAATAACTCACAATCTTTGGGCATTGGCTTTTCACAAAGATTGGCTTTGGCATTTCACAAAGATTAATTGCAGTCTGGCATCCAGCTTCTAGTGGGATTTGTGAGATTTGGGTGTCTGTGCCAAAAAGAAGCAGCACTTCTATTCTTCAGTAGTATAGCCATTGCATTGTGGCTTAGTTTTTCCTGTAAAGTAATCCTTGAGCCTGAGTATCTGGTTGTTCTCTGTGAACATTCTTTGTGAGCTATTTAATACCCTTAAATAAATTTATATGCTGCTTAACTAATTTCCAACTAGTGTTAGTTTCATCTAAAAACCCTGAGATACACGCACATAAAAGTAAGTGATAAAGAAAGATCGTGTAACAAGATGCTAAAATGGTTTTAGGTAAATTACTGAGACCATGCATATTACATTCCAGGGTGAGGTGCTGGGTCAGGATGAGATTTTCAAAGGAGGTGACCAAAGTCCAATTATATGACCCTTCCATCCTTCGCCCAAAAGAAAGGTATAAAAAGGTTGGATTTAGAGATGAGATATGTAGAGAATTTTTGGAGAACCCCACCCCATAAATGAAAAAGACTTCAACAAGACCACTCAAAGAACTTACTATGTGAACCCCAAGAATTTAGGGGACCCAGTGTATCTGAATCCATCCTGGGAAATCTAAGTGGCAAGAGACTAATTTTTTAGGTGCTTTAAGGATGGAGTAAAAGAACAGGCTTTGTAGTATGGCCTATATTTTTGGAACTTATCAGAGAAAAGGATAACGAAGTGTATTCTGAGGGTTCAACTATGGGCCATGGAAAAGAGAGCTGGCATGAAGTCATTTTAGGTCCATCCAAAAAGACTCTGGAGGAATGGCAGACCATATATAGAGAAACAACAGATATTACTGAATACCTGTAGATCCAAGAAAGGGGAAGTGACCATAAAATAGAGACAGATTTACCCACATCAAAGAAAATGTACCTGAGAGAGTCTCCCAAGTTGCACTCACAACCATGCTCCAGGAAGGAAAGAATCAGATTTAAAGATCTTCTGAGTCAACAGAGTTCTGTTGGTAGATCACTACAATAGTATTAGTAAGTCAGAAATTTCCTGCTCCCTTGCATCTGTCCTTTCCCTTTACTTCAAGTCAGAGACCATCAACAATAAGACAGAGGAGCATGAGTAGAAGGGCTAGAAGGAGAAGAAGTAAAGAAAGCCCCACTTTCTGATGGCAGGCTTCCTACCAATTCAAAGTCTGAACTGGATGAGAAGTAACAACTATAAGGAGATTGAAAGTTGTCTCCTACCCACAGAAATGGACATTTAAATGACTAAAATCAGACTGTGTTTGAAACCTGCAGGATCAAAGATTTTACAACTGAAGAAAATTTTAACAATATATGGTGTGCCTGAGTTTTCATCCAGGAGCAGGGGATACCTTAACATATATTTAAAGGAATATATAGAGAAAAGAGTTGTAATTATATCTCAAGAGCCATATTTATTTTAGATATTTCTATTACAGTTTTAAATGGGGACAAGAAAAAGATCTATCTATTTATATATATATAAATGTGTGTATATATATGTATATATTTTGGTGAAGTTGTCGATTCAGATCTTTTGCCCATGTTTTAACTGGGTTGTTTGCTCTTTTATTGTTGAGTCTTAAGAGTTCTTTGCACATTTTATATACCATTTTTTTTTATCAGATGTGGGTTTTAAAAATATTTTTTTTCTATTTTGTGGTTTGTGTTTTTATTTATTTATTTATTTATTTATTTATTTATTTATTTTTTATGAGGGCCTCTCACTGTTGTGGCCTCTCCCGTTGTGGAACACAGGCTCTGGACGTGCAGGCTCAGAGGCCACAGCTCACGGGCCCAGACGCTCCACGGCATGTGGGATCTTCCCGGACCGGGGCACGAACCCGTGTCCCCTGCATTGGCAAGCGGACTCTCAACAGCTGCGCCACCAGGGAAGCCCCTGTATTTTTATTATTTTAAAAGTATATTTCAAAGAGCAGGATTTTTTTTTAAATTTATTTTTATTTATTTATTTTTGGCTGCATTGGGTTGTTGCTCGCAGGCTTTCTCTAGTTGTGGAGAGTGGGGGCTACTCTTCATTGCGGTGCACGGACTTCTCTTTGTGGTGGCTTTTCTTTGTTGTGGAGCATGGGCTCTAGACGTTTGGGCTCCAGTAGTTGTGGCACACGGGCTCAGTAGTTGTGGTGCACAGGCTTAGTTGCTCCATGGCATGTGGGATCTTCCTGGACCAGAGCTCAAACCCATGTCCCCTGCACTGGCAGGCAGAGTCTTAACCACTGTGCCACGAGGGAAGTCCCCAGAATTTTTTCTCCTTTAAAAGAAGTCTGACATCAACTTTACTTCTTTCATGGACTGTGATTTTGGTATTGTTTCTAAAAAGTCGTCTTTAAACTCAAGGTAGATTTTCTCCTATGTTATCTTCTAGAAGTTTTATAGTTTTTCATTTTACATTTAGATCTATGATTCATTTTGAGTTCATTTTTAGAAAGGTGTAAGGTCTGTGTCATATTTTTTTCCCTGTAGATGTCTCATTTTTCCAGTACCATTTGTTAAAAAGATCATCCTTTTTTCCATTGAACTGATTTTATTCCTTGTCAAAGATCAGTTAGCTATATTTGTGTGGGCCTATTTCTGTGCTTTCTATTCTGTTCCACTGATCTATTTGTCTATTATTTTACCAGTGTCACACTGTTTTAATTACTGTAGCTTTATAGTAAGTCTTGAAGTCACATATTGTCAGTCTATAGACTTCTTCTTCAATATTATTTTGGCAATTCTGTGTCTTTTTCTTTTTGATATACTATAAACTGCAGAATCAGTTTGTTAACATGTACAAAATAACTTGCTGGGATTTTGTTTGAGATTCCATTGAATCTTTAGATCATATTGGGAAGAACTGATATCTTAACAATATTGAGTTTTCCTTTGCCTCCTGGATCTGTCAGTTACTGATAGAGGAATGTTGAAATCTCCAACTATAATAGTGAATTTGTCTATTTCTCCTTGACATTCTGTCAGTTTTTGCCTCATATATTTTGATGCTCTGTTGTTAGGCACATACACATTAAGTACTATTATGTTTTCTTGGCAAATTGACTCCTTTATCATTATGTAATGATTCTCTTTATCCCTGAAAGTTATCCTTGCTTCTGAAGTCTGTTCATCTGCCATTAATATAGCCACTTCTGCTTCCTTTGATTCATATTAGGATTGTATATCTTTCATCTCTTTACTTTAAAATTTTTTCACAGCACAGTGAATTTTAACATTCCCCCCTTTGGGGAATGAGAAGTGGCAAAGCCCACATTTGGAAACACTCAAAAAGTTGTCCAGCACTTTGGTAGAGAAGGGATTTGGTCCAAATTCTTTCTAGTTTAGGAGGCGGAAAGGCAAATAAAGTTGGTTGCTCTAACCACTCTGTCCTGGGGTGAAGTTGAAGGTGGACAGGGAAATGGTCTGAGACAGATGGGCAGAGCATGAGTGTGAGCTCAAGTTCTTTCCAACAGAGGTAGTTGGTCCTGGGTGGATGCTAGGGAGTCAGAGCAGCCTGAGGGTTTGGGCTGAGTAGATGTTGCTGTGGTTGCCTTCCTTCGCCCAGTCCACCAGCTCCCTGCTCCTGAACCACAGATGGATCTCCCTCTGGGCCCCTACACAAGGCACTGGCCTGGATGATGTTCCCACACACTCATGAATCAGTCCAGATCATTTCTGGGAGCCTCATTTTCCCACCAGTCCTTGAGTGTTAACCCCTTTTGCTGTCTTCTGATGTGGAGGCTGAAGTCTCCCTGGAGTCTTCCCTGATGGTGCCAGGGGCAACCTCAGCAGAGTTGCTGTTTCCTATCATGGCCCTTGTGGTATAGACTACATGGGGGTCTTGCCAGACCATAGGGACCAGGGGCCAGAGCTCATGTAGCTGATGAGGGCTGGGTAAAAGGGCTTCCTCCTGGTAGTGGTAGACCTCAGCCAAGACACTGTCTGGTGCCTGCAGTGTCTTTGGCCCCACCAGCCCGAGGACCCTGCTCTCAAAGCCCTGGATCACAATCGCAAGGAGCCACTGCTGCAGGCCATCTGGCTTCACTTTGACCAGAATCGCTCCAGGCCCAGGCGGGCCCTTCAGAGCTAGGACACACAAGCAGGTGTGGCCAAGGACTGGCAGGCTGCACACCAGCCTCCGCAGCCTGGTGCACCCCATGAGAGGCTGCCCATGAGGCCTGGGTGCTGGCTGCTGGATAAGCACTGCAGGGAACTTGCCCCAGCCACCGCTGGAGCCCCCTTTCATCCCTTTACTTTTAATCTATTTTTTTTTAATAATTAAAGTGAGTTTCTTACTGAACAGTCATGTACTTTTTGATCTACCCTGACAGTTTCTGTCTTTTACCATTTAGACCATTCACATTTAAAGTGATTATTCATACAGTTGGATAGATGTCTACCATATTTTTAACCCTGTTTTACTTGTCACACTTATCCTTTGTTACTTTGTTATCTTCATATTGTTTTCTACTTTTTCTGATTGTAAATCAGCATATGATTCCATTTTCTCTCCTCTCTTAGCATATCAGTTATACTTGTTTGTAAATTATTTTAGTGGTTGCTCTAGATTCTGCAATACTCATTTACAATTAACCTAAGCCTACTTTTGAATACACTATGTCACTTCACAAGTACTGCAGGGACCTGCTAACAGAGTGTCCAATTTCTCTCTCTCATCCCTTCTAACTCTTCTTTCCTTCATTTCATTTATTCATAAGTGATAATTATCCAATACATTGTTGCTACTATTACTTTGAACAGCTCTCTTTTAGAGCAGCTAAGAATAAGGAAAATATAATACTTTATTTTACCTTCATTTGTTCTGGTTCTAATGCTCTTCCTTCCTTTATGTAGACTTTCTTATCTGTATCATTTTCCATCTCTCTGAAGAACTTCTTAACATTTTCTGCAAGTCTACTGGCAACCAATTCCCTCAATTTTTGTCTGAGAAAGTCTTTATTTTTTCTTCATGTTTGAAGGATAATTTCACTGGATGTAGAACTCTAGGTTGATGATATTTTTTTCTTTCAATCCTTTAAATATTTCCCTTATTCTCACTTGCATGGTTCTGAAGAGAAGTCTGATGTAATCCTTATGCTTTTTCTTCTGCCTTTTTTTATCAAAACTTTCTCTTTTTTGTTAGTTTTCTGCAGCTTGAATATAATATGCGTAGGTGTAGTTTTATTACATTCTCTCCTTGGTGTTCTCTGACCCTTGATCTGAGGTTTGGTGTCTGTCACTAATTTTGGAATATTCTCAGTCATTGTCACTTCAAATATTTCTTACGTTCTTTTCTTTCTTTACCTTCTGGTATTCCTACTACATGTGTCTTACAACTCTTATAATGGTCCCACAATTCTTAGATACCTGTTCCTTTTCTTTGGTCTGTTTTCTCTTTGCTTTCAGCTTGGGATATTTCTATTCACATATCTTCATATCTTATATCACTGATCCTTTCCTCAGCTGTTTCTACTGATGAGCCATCAAAGGCATTCCCCATTTCTGTTACAGACTTTTTTATTTCTAGCATTTAGTTTTGATTCTTTCCGTCTCTCTGCTTACATTATCCATCTGTTCTTGTATGTTTTTTACTTTTCCATTAGAGCTCTTAGTATCCTAATTATAATTATTTAAAATTCTAGTCATTTCTGAGTCTAGTTCTGGTGCTTGCTCTGTCTCTTGAGACTGTGGGGTTTTTTTTGTGTGTGTGTGTTGTTTGTCTTCTTAACCTTTTATCATATCTCATAGTTTTTATTGAAAGCTGGACATGATGTATTGAACAGAAACACTAGAGTGAACAGACCTTTACTGTCAGGTTTTATACTTATCTGGCTAGGAGTTAGGCTACATTTACTGTTTGCTGTATCTGTAGGTGTCAGAGGTTAACATTTCATTTACTGACCTTGTTTTGTATCATTTGCTGGCCCTTGGTCTTTCTTAGAGTCTCTTTCTTAAGTAAAATCTGAGCATTACAATTCTTTCAGCTATAATCCCCTGTTATTATGAAGGAGTCCTATTGATGTGGCAGTAAGTGTGAAGGGGAAGTGTTCTATGACTCTGTTATCGGGTCTCTGTCTTTTCGTGGGTCTGTGCCCTGGCCTGTGACCCTTACAACTACTTGTTAACTTTTCTCCCTTTCAGTGAGACAGGAAGGCACTGGAGTTTTGCATTTCCCTTCTCCCGTATGAAAAGTTAGAAGGAAATGGAGCTGGACATTTCCCTCGTTGCGTATCAGCTAAGGTCTGGTAAAATCATTTCTCTGGAAAGAAGGACTTTGTTAAGGAGAACAGAATGCTTTGGGCATATTTCAAAATAGTTACTTTTCCCCTTCCTCTGCCAGAAGCAGCAGGGGATTTTTCTCTGATCTTCACTGTGAGAAGCTGGTGAGGCTCAAGAGGGTAAAACTCACAGAAGTGTGGGGATCCTCCTACTCCTGGGCCCACAGGAGCCTTTTTTATATCTTTTTTTTTCTTTTCTTTATCTCTAAGTGGGTCCAGGCTCAGTCTCCAGCAATTGGTCAACTACCACTTATGTGTTCCTACCAGTTCCTGGGCCCTGTGGCTTCTGTTCCCAATAAACAGTGATTCTCTGTATTTATCTGTCTCTCCAGTTTTGGGGGCAGATGTTTGCTCTGTTACCTCAATTCTCTGATGGATCTAAGAAGAGTTGTTGATTTTTAGTTTGTTCAGCTTTTTTGTTATGAGAACAGGAGTGATGGTCTCCAAAATTTTCATATGTTGGACCCCGATGGTCTTACCAATGAAATTGACTAAACTTAAAAAACAGATACAGAAGTGTAAAAACTATTAAATATCTTTTAAAACGTGCAATGTTTTCAACATAAGGTACAAGTCTTTTACAAACCTTATATAAATACCAAAGTTAGTACAAAAATTGAAAATTGTAGGTCCACCTCTCTTTTGAATGTAGAGGCAAACGTCCTAAATAAAATATTTAAAGGTGATCCAACAGATTTTTTTTGGACATGTGGCATGAGGGATCTTAATTCACTGACCAGGGATCAAACCTGTGCCCCTTGCAGTGGAAGCGCGGAGTCTTAACCACTGGACCACCAGGGAAGTTTCCAACAGATTTTTTATAATTTCCTTTCTTGTAAAAAACATTTTTGGAGAAGCATCTTAGCTTTTCTGATAGCTTCATTACCACAAATGAGAAGTTTTTTGTTTTTAATTCACTGAACCATTTATGGAGGACAGTGTTAGGCCCCAAACAGATATTCTATATATGTTTTCAGTGAATGGATGAATATAACATGCAAAGCTTTCTAAGGGGTGTTGTGAGAAGCACATAATGAAAGGGCAAGGTCACTGCCCTTCAGGAGCTCACAGTCTCGTGGGGAGTCAGCCATAAACATAACAGACTAACCCAAATCGGATTGTGATAATTGCCGCTATAGAGAAACAATCACAATTCTATAAGTGTGTGTGGGAAAGAGAGATTAATTCTAAAAAGCAGTGTTTATTTAGATCATGGTTTAAGAAATAGAGGGAAATGAAGCTTTCTGACTAAACTTAATTTCACAATTACCAAGAATCATAGAATTAGATTTGCACCGTGCTCTAACAGAAGCTTAGTTTTATTGCCAATTAGATCATAGAACCGTTTTAAAATGCTTATTCTAGATTCCAAAAACTTCATTGTAGACCCTGAGTTTTTCAAAACTTTATCACTCTAAAGGTACTACCCTGTCACTGTTATGGCAAATAGAAAATATCCTTGGTATTTTGTCTCAATGTGCATGACTTAAACACTCCAGCCCCTCAATGTCTCATTCACTGTTTCTGGAGATCCTCAGGAAAATTTCATATGAACACGTATATAGTCCTTTCTGGATCTTTTGCCCTGTCCTTCCTTCTTACTGTGTGGTCCACAGCTCTAGAAGCCTTGTACATAAATGTCTCACCTTGTCACGGCTGCTAGAGCCTCCTGGACCCTCAGCAGTGTTGCCTCTCACTTCTTTCCTACAACAAAGTTGTTTTATTCATATAGAAGGGAAAAGGGCTGCCCCCCACACTGCATGGCCCTTTGTGAAATAGGCACTGGTGTGGCTTGTGCTTCCATGCCCCTGAATCACACACACACACACGTGCGCACACACACACACACACACACGCACACACACCCCTTCTATTCTTTTTAGCCTCTGCATGAACCTAAGGAGTTAAGAAAGGGGACTGTCTTCCAAGACATACTCTTTTTTCTTTTCCTATTCCCCCATGAACTTTCCCATTACTCTCTCTTTCAGGCAAACACTCTCCTCTCACAAATCAGGCAAAAAAAAAATCTCTTCCAAATCCTGTAGGCTTTTTTTTTTAACGTCTTTATTGGAGAATAATTGCTTTACAATGGTGTGTTAGTTTCTGCTTTATAACAAAGTGAATCAGCTATACATATACATATATCCCCATATCTCCTCCCTCTTGTGTCTCTCTCCCACCTCCTTATCCCACCCCTCTAGGTGGTCACAAAGTACAGAGCTGATCTCCCTGTGCTATGTGGCTGCTTCCCACTAGCTATCTATTTTACGTTTGGTAGTGTATATATGTCCATGCCACTCTCTCACTTCATCCCAGCTCACCCTTCCCCCTCCCCATGTCCTTAAGTCCATTCTCTACATCTGTGTCTTTATTCCTTTCCTGCCCCTAATCCTTCAGAACATTATTATTATTTCTTTTTAGATTCCATATAAAAGTGTTAACATACGGTGTTTTTTTTTCTCTTTCTGACTTACTTCACTCTATATGACAGACTCTAGGTCTATCCACCTCACTACAAATAACTCAATTTTGTTTCTTTTTATGGTTGAGTAATATTCCATTGTATATATGCGCCACCTCTTCTTTACCCATTCATCTGTTGATGGACACTTAGGTTGCTTCCATGTCCTGGCTATTGTAAATAGTGCTGCAATGAACATTGTGGTACATGACTCTTTTTTTTTTTTTTTTTTTTTTGCGGTACATGGACCTCTCACTGTTGTGGCCTCTCCGGTTGTGGAGCACAGGTTCCGGACACGCAGGCTCAGCAGCCATGTCTCACGGACATGCTCCGTGGCATGTGGGATCTTCCCAGACCAGGGCACGAACCCATGTCCCCTGAATCGGCAGGCGGACTCTCAACCACTGCGCCACCAGGGAAGCCCACATGACTCTTTTTGAATTATGGTTTTCTCAGGGCATATGCCCAGCAGTGGGATTGCTGGGTCGCATGGTAGTTCTGTTTTTAGTTTTTTAAGGAACCTCCATACAGTTCTCCATAGTGGCTGTATCAATTTACATTCCCACCAACAGTGCAAGAGGGTTCCCTTTTCTCCACACCCTCTCCAGAATTTATTGTTTGTAGATATTTTGATGAAGACCATTCTGACCAGTATGAGCTGATACCTCATTCTAGTTTTGATGTGCGTTTCTCTAATGATTAGTGATGTTAAGCATCCTTTCATGTGTTTGTTGGCAATCTGTATACCTTCTTTGGAGAAATGTCTGTTTAGGTCTTCTGCCCATTTTTGGATTGGGTTGTTTGATTTTTTTGATATTGAGTGGCATGAGCTGCTTGTATCTTGTGGAAATTAATCCTTTGTCAGTTGCTTCATTTGCTACTATTTTTTCCTATTCTGAGGGTTGTGTTTTCATCTTGTTTATAGTTTCCTTTGCTGTGCAAAAGCTTTTAAGTTTCATTAGATCTCATTTGTTTATTTTTGTTTTTATTTTCAGTTCTCTAGGAGGTGGGTCAAAAAGGATCTTGCTGTGATTTATGTCATAGAGGGTTCTGCCTATGTTTTACTCTAAGAGTTTTATAGTGTCTGGCCTTATATTTAGGTCTTTAATCCATTTTGAGTTTATTTTTGTATATGGTGTTAGGAAGTGTTCTAATTTTATTCTTTTACATGTAGCAGTCCAGGTTTCCCAGCACCACTTATTGAAGAAGCTGTCTTTTCTCCATTGTATATTCTTGCCTCCTTTATCAAAGATAAAGTCTCCATATGTGCATGGGTTTATCTCTGGGCTTTCTATCCTGTTCCATTGAGCTATATTTCTGTTTTTGTGCCAGTACAATACTGTTTTTATTACTGTAGCTTTGTAGTATAGTCTGAAGTCAGGGAGCCTGATTCCTCCAGCTCCGTTTTTCCTTCTCCAGATTGTTTTGGCTATTTAGGGTCTTTTGTGTTTCCATACAAAATGTGAAATTTTTTGTTCTAGTTCTGTGAAAAATGCCAGTGGTAGTTTGATAGAGGTTGCATTGAATCTGTAGATTGCTTTGGGTAGTATAGTCATTTTCACAATGTTGATTCTTCCAGTCCAAGAACACGGTATATGTCTCCCTCTGTACCATCTTTAATTTCTTTCATCAGTGTCTTATAGTTTTCTGCACACAGGTCTTTTGTCTCCTTAGGTAGGTTTATTCTTAGGTATCTTATTCTTTTTGTTGCAGTGGTAAATGGGAGTGTTCCCTAATTTCTCTTTCAAATTTTTCATCATTAGTGTACAGGAATGCAAGAGATTTCTGTGCATTAATTTTGTATCCTGCTACTTTACCAAATTCATTAATTAGCTGTAGCAGATTTCTGGTGGCATCTTTAGGATTCACTATGTGTAGTATCCTGTCATCTGCAAACAGTGACAGCTTTACTTCTTTTCCAATTTGGATTCCTTTTATTTATTTTTCTTCCCTGATTGTTGTGGCTAAAACTTCCAAAACTATGTTGAGTAATAGTGGTGAGAATGGGCAACCTTGTCTTGTTTCTGATCTTAGCGGAAATGGTTTCAATTTTCACCATTGAGAACGATATTGGCTGTGGGTTTGTCATATACGGTCTTTTTCATGTTGAGGTAAGTTCCCTCTATGCCTACTTTCTGGAGGGTTTTTGTCATAAATGGGTGTTGAATTTTGTCGAAAGCTTTTTCTGCATCTATTGAGATGATCATATAGTTTTTCTCCTTCAATTTGTTAATATGGCGTATCACATTGATTGATTTGTGTATATTGAAGAACACTTGCATTCCTGGGGTGTACCCAACTTGACCATGGTGTATGATCCTTTTAATATGCTGTTGGATTCTATTTGCTAGTATTTTGTTGAGGATTTTTGCATCTATGTTCATCAGTGATATTGGCCTGTAGTTTTCTTTCTTGTGACATCCTTGTCTGGCTTTGGTATTAGCGTGATGGTGGCCTTGTAAATGGGTTTGGGAGTGTTCCTCTCTCTTCTATATTTTGGAAGCATTTGAGAAGGATAGGTGTTAGCTCTTCTTTAAATGTTTGATAAAAGTCGCCTGTGAAGCCACCTGGTCCTGGGCTTTTGCTTGTTGGAAGATTTTTAATCACAGTCTCAATTTCAGTGCTTGTGTTTGGTCTGTTTATATTATCTATTTCTTCCTGGTTCAGTCTCAGAAGGTTGTGTTTTTCTAAGAATTTGTCCATTTTTTCCAGGTTGTGCATTTTATTGGCATATAGTTGCTTGTAGTAATCTCTCATGCTCCTTTGTATTTCTGCAGTGTCAGTTGTTACTTCTCCTTTCTAATTCTATTGATTTGAGTCTTCTCCCTTTTTTTCTTGATGAGTCTGACTAATGGTTTATCAATTTTATTTATCTTCTCAAAGAACCAGCTTTTAGTTTTATTGATCTTTGCTATCATTTCCTTCATTTCTTTTTCATTTATTTTTTATCTGATCTGATCTTTATGATTTCTTTCCTTCTGCTAACTCTGGGTTTTTTTGTTCTTCTTTTTCTAATTGCTTTGGGTGTAAGGTTCGGTTGTTTATCTGAGATGTTTCTTATTTCTTGAGGTAGGATTGTATTGTTATAAACTTCCCTCTTAGAACTGCTTTTGTTGCATTCCATAGGTTTTGGGTCGTCATGTTTTCATTGCCATTTGTTTCTGGGTATTTTTTGATTTCCTCTTTGATTTCTTCAGTGATCTCTTGGTTATTAAATAGTGTATTGCTTAGCCTCCATGTTTTTGTAATTTTTACAGATTTTTTTCCTGTAATTGACATCTAGTCTCATAGCATTGTGGTCAGAAAAGATATTTGATACGATTTCAATTTTCTTAAATTTACCAAGGCCTGATTTGTGACCCAAGATATGATCTATCCTGGAGAATGTTCCATGAGCAGTTGAAAAGAGTATTCTGTCATTTTTGGATGGAATGTCCTATAAATATCAGTTAAGTCCATCTTGTTTAATGTATCATTTTTAACTTGTGTTTCCTTATTTATTTTCATTTTGGATGAAGGTGTGGTGTTAAACTCCTCTGCTATGAATGTGTTACTGTCATTTTCCCCTTTTATGGTTGTTAGCATTTGCCTTATGTATTGAGGTGCTCCTATGTTGGGTGCATAAATATTTACAATTGTTATATCTTCTTCTTGGATTGATCCCTTGATCATTATGTAGTGTCCGTCTTCCTTTCTTATAATAGTCTTTATTTTAAAGTCTATTTTGTCTGAAATGAGAATTGCCACTCCAGCTTTCTTTTGATTTCCATTTGCATGGAATATCCTTTTCCATCCCCTCTCTTTCAGTCTGTATGTGTCCCTAGGTCTGAAGTGGGTCTCTTGTAGACATCATATATATGGGTCTTGTTTTTGTATCCATTCAGCCAGTCTATGTGTTTTGGTTGGAGCATTTAATCCATTTACATTTAAGGTAATTATTGATATGTATATTCCTATTATCATTTTTGTAATTGCTTTGGGTTTGTTATTGTAGATCTTTTCCTTCTCTTGTGTTTCCTGCCTAGAGAAGTTCCTTTAACATTTTTTGTAAAGCTGGTTTTGTTGTGCTGAATTCTCTTAGCTTTTGCTTGTCTGTAAAGTTTTTAATTTTTCCATCGAATCTGAATGAGATCTTTGCTGGGTAGATTAATCTTGCTTGTAGGTTTTTCCCTTTCATCACTTTAAATATGTCCTGCCACTCTCTTCTGGCTTGCAGAGTTTCTGCTGAAAAATCAGCTGTTAACTGTATGGGGATTCCTTTGTATGTTATTTGTTGTTTTCCCCTTGCAGCTTTTAACATTTTTTTCTTTGTATTTAATTTTTGATACTTTGTTTAATATGTGTCTTGGTGTGTTTCTCCTTGGATTTATCCTGTAAGGGACTCTCTGTGCTTCCTGGACTTGATTAACTATTTCCTTTTACCTTATTAGGGAAGTTTCCTACTATAATCTCTTCAAATATTTTCTCACTCCCTTTCTTTTTCTCTTCTTCTTCTGAGACCCTTATAATTCGAATGTTGGTGCATTTAATGTTGTTCCAGAAGTCTCTGAGACTGTCCTCAATTCTTTTTATCCTTTCTTCTTTATTCTGCTCTGAGTTAGTTATTTCCACTATTTTATCTTCCAGGTCACTTATCCATTCTTCTGCCTCAGTTATTCCACTATTGATTCCTTGTAGAGAATTTTATATTTCATTTATTGTGTTGTTCATCGTTGTTTGTTTGCTCTTTAGTTCTTCTAGGTCCTTTTAAAACATTTCTTGTACTTTCTTCATTCTATTTCCAAGATTTTGGATCATCTTTACTAACATTACTCTGAATTCTTTTTCAGGTAGGCTGCCTTTTTCCTCTTAATTTGTTTGGTCTGGTGTGTTTTTACCTTTCTCCTTCACCTGTTGTGTGTTTCTTTGTCATCTCATTTTACTTAATTTACTGTGTTTTGTGTATCCTTGGGTATCTGCAGGCTGCAGATTTGTAGTTCCCATTGTTTTGGGTGTCTGTCCCCAGTGGCTAAGTTTGGTTCAGTATGTTGGGTAGGCTTCCTGGTTCCTGTGTTCTGGTGGATGAGACTGGATCTAGTCTTTCTGGTGGGCAGGACTGCATCTGGTGGTGTGTTTTGGGGTGTCTGTGACCTTATTATGATTTTAGTCAGTCTGTCTACTAATGGGTGGCATTGTGTTCCTGTCTTGTTAGTTGTTTGGCATAGGGTATGCAGCTCTGTAGACTGCTGGTCGTTGAGTGGAGGTGGGTCTTAGTGTTGAGATAGAGATCTCTGGGAGAGCTTTTGCCATTTGATATTAACTGGAGCCGGGAGGTCTCTGGTGGACCAATGTCCTGAACTTGGTTCTCCCACCTCAGAGGCGCAGGCCTGACACTCGGCTGGAGCACTAAGAGACCCTGTCAGACACACAGCTCAGAAGAAAATGGAGAAAAAAAGAAAGAAAAATAGAAGTAAAGTTATTAAAATAAAAAATAATTATTAAAAATAAAAAATTAAAAAGTAGTAAAAAAAGAGAAAAAAAGAAAGAAAGAAGAGAGCAACCAAATGAAAAAACAAATCCACCAATGATAACAAACACTAAAAACTATACAGAAAAAAAACAAACAGACAGAACACTAGGACAAATGGTAAAAGCAAAGCTATACAGACAAAATCACACAAAGAAGCATACACATACACACTCACAAAAAGATAAAAAGGAAAAAAATATATATATCGTTGCTCCCAAAGTACACTGCCTCAATTTGGGATGATTTGTTGTCTATTCATGTATTCCACAGATGCAGGGTACATCAAATTGACTGTGGAGATTTAATCCACTGCTCCTGAGGCTGCTGGGAGAGACTTCCCTTTCTCTTCTTTGCTCGCACAGCTCCTGCGGTTCAGCTTTGGATTTGGACCATCCTCTGCTTGTAGTTCACCTGAGGGCATCAGTTCCTCCTCAGACAGGACGAGGTTAAAGGAGCATCTGATTCAGGGGCTCTGGCTCACTCAGGCCGGTGGAGAGGGAGGGGTATGGATGCGGGCCAAGCCTGCGGCAGCAGAGACCAACATGACGTTGCACCAGCCTGAGGCACACTGTTTGTTCTCCTGGGGAAGTTGTCCCTGGATCACGGGACCCCGGCAGTGGCGGGCTGCACAGGCTCCTGGAAGGGGAGGTGTGGATAGTGACGTGTGCTCACACACAGGCTTCTTGGTGGCTGCAGCAGCAGCCTTAGCATCCCATGCCCGTCTTTGGGGTCCGCACTCATAGCCGCGGCTCATGCCCATCTCTGGAGCTCGTTTAAGCAGTGCTCTGAATCCCCTCTCCTCGTGCACCCTGAAACAATGGTCTCTTGCCTTTTAGGCAGGTCCAGACCTTTTCCCAGACTCCCTCCCAGCTAGCCGTGGCGCACTAGCCCCCTTTAGGCTGTGTTCATGCAGCCAACCCCAGTCCTCTCCCTGGGATCTGACTTCCAAAGCCAGAGTCTCAGGTCCCAGCCCCTGCCCGCCCCGGCGGGTGAGCAGACAAGCCTCTCGGGCTGGTGAGTGCTGGTCGGCCCTGATCCTCTGTGCGAGGATCTCTCCGCTTTGCCCTCCACACCCCTGTTGCTGTTCTCTCCTCCGCGGTTCCGAAGCTCCCCCCCTCAACCACCCACAGTCTCCGCCTGCAAAGGGGCTTCCTAGTGTGTGGAAACCTTTCCTCCTTCACAGCTCCCTCCCAGAGGTGCAGGTCCCTTCCCTATTCTTTTGTCTCTGTTTGTTCTTTTTTCTTTTGCCCTACCCAGGTACTTGGGGAGTTTCTTGCCTTTTGGGAAGTCTGAGGTCTTCTGCCAGCGTTCAGTAGGTATTCTATAAGAGTTATTCCACATGTAGATGTATTTCTGATGTATTTGTGGGGAGGAGGGTGATCTCCACGTCTTACTCCTTCTCCATCTTGAAGGTCTCCTCCCTCATTGTAGTTTTGATTTACATTTCTCTAATGCAAATCCTGGAAGCTTAACTTATCAGTTTCTGAGACATGTCTGATCACTTCTAACTCCCAGTATGGGATATGAATCACCATTCACAGATTCAGGAAGACAAGAAAAACCTTTTTTTTTTTGATATTCAGGTCCTTCCTGCAAGGTGATTCTCTGGGGTTTCATGCTGTGTTTCAGATATGTCCCGAGGGCTTCCAGAATCCCAATGTCCAGACAAACCACTTTTCTCCGGAGACTTGCTGCTTCCTCAGGCTACTGTCAAGGAGATGCACACAGCACCCCCTGCCTTCTTACACCTTCAGATCTTTCTCTCCTTTCCCTCCATTCCAAACTCAGTCCAGAGGATTCTCCTTCTAGTTTTGTGTGTGTGTGTGTGTATAGGGGGCTGTCCCTCTCCCACTCCTATATTTTTTCCAAGTTCCTCTGCTTCTAGAAAGAAGCTACTTTGTGTTTTTTCTTCTACCTCTCCAAAAGGCATGTGATTTTCTAAAGGCTTGGGCACTAGAGAACTAAGGCATTGTCTGGTTTCAGTCCTTCTACATTCCTCCTCTGAGGCAGCATTCGACAGAGAAGCCTGTGCTCTCAAGGAGAGGAAAGGAAAAGGCAGAATATGTGGATAATCTCATCCTCAAAATTACCTCAAATATTATCCAGTTACATGAGCTTCAACTTCAACCTAGATCTTTCACTACATTTCAAAATTGTAAAGACCTTTAGAGATGGCCTTCTTCTATTCTTGATGAAGAGAAGGAGACTCAGAAAAAAGGTGGTTTAAAGGTATAACTCTAGTTACCCATTGCTGTGTAACAAACCATCTCAAAATTTAGAGGCTTAAAACAATGACAATGTTAATTATTATCATCATTTTTATGTCTAATGGTCCTGGAGTTTGCCGAGCTCAGTGAGGCAGTTGTCACGTGGAGTCTCTGCATGGTTGAATCAGACAGTGGTGATCTGGACACCTGAAGGCTTGTTCCTCTACATGTCCCGGGGTTGATGCTGCCTGGTGGCCCCATAGTGGGGCCTGAACAGTTACAGCTCCTCCAGCTTCTTTCTCTATCTTTATGTAGTCTTTTTACCTGGTATCTCCAACATAATATTTTACTTTGTGGCTTGGAGTTTCAAAGGTACATGTTGAAAAAGAGAGAGAGAAGGCTGCATCTCCTTTCCTCAGCTAGCCTCTGAAAGTAGGTCACTAAGACCAAGACCAGCCCTTCCTATATTCAATGGTGAAGAATTAGACTTTACCTGTTTATGTGAGGGTCAAGTAATTTTCAGACATGTTTTAAAACCATCACAGTTTTATATCTTCTTCCACGATGTTTATCAATTCCATTTCTTTTTTTAAAGTTAAAAAAAATATTTTTTATTTTTTTATTGATGTATAGTTCACTTACAATGTTGAGTTAGTTTCAGGTGTACATCAAAGTGATTCAGTTATATATATATATATATATGATATATATATGTATACACATATATATTCTTTTAAAATTCTTTTCCATTATAGGTTATTACAAGATACTGAGTATAGTTTCCTGTGCTATATAGTAGGTTCTTGTTGGTTATCTATTTGACATATAGTAGTGTGTATCTGTTAATCCCAAACACCTAATTTACCCCTTTTCCCCTTTGGTAACCTTAAGTGTGTTTTCTATGTCTGTGAGTCTATTTCTGTTTTGTATGTAAGTTCATTTGTATCATTTTTTTTTAGATTCTGTATATAAGTGGTATTATTTTTTACCATCTCAAAGCATATCTAGCTTTGGGTCTCTAGCCTATTTATATTTCTTTAATATGTGTTATGGTTAATTGTATATGTAAACTTGATTAGGTTATCAGATACCCAGATATTTGGTTGACCATTATTTCTTGATGTGTCTGTGAGGGTATCTCTGGAAGAGTTTAGCATCATACTGAGTAAAGAAGATACCTTCTCCCATGTGGATGGGCATCATCCAATCTATTGAGAGCCTGAAGAAAGCAAAAAGGCAGAGAGAGGGAGAATTAGCTTTCCTTAGTTTTGGACTGGAACTTACACCATCAGTTCTCATGGGTCTCAGGCCTTCAGGCTCAGACTGGAATGACACCATTGGCTTTCCTGGGTCTCCAGATTGCAGATAACAGTGTGTGGGACTTCTCAGCCTCCATATTTCAAGAGCCAATTATTTATAATACTTCTGTCTCTTTCTCTCTCTCTCTCTCTCTCTCTCTCTCCATATATATATATATATAGATAGATAGATATATAGATATAGATATATGTAGATATATGTGTGTATGTATATATACTATATATATACACATATATACATGCATACATACTTATTTATTTAGTTATTTATTCTATTTCTCTGGAGAACCCTGACATATATTTTTCAGACTGGAAATTTTCTCTTCACTCTTATAGTCAAATGTCTCATTGGCTTCTCCATTACCTAACATATAAAGTTCAGCCAGCTCCTCTCATTTTCTTGCCTTTTCCACCTCCCTGCCATTTTCTCCAGCTCTAGCTAGCCTTATACATTAGAGATGAAATTATTTTCCAGACTCTTAGAAAATTTCATTTATTCAGTTTTAGATTATTTTTAAAGATATATTATTACATTTCACATTACTATAGAAAATGATTTTTGTAGTTTGAATAAGGCACAATAATTATCCAGGGACACTGAGGGTCTGACCTAGGAGAGTCAGATTTCTGGTAAGATTCTAAGCTCCGTTTTCCTTGTATGAGAAGTGAGATATTGGATACCAAAGGGAATCTTGGGAGAGAGACAGCTAGGAGTCAACTGCAGATTCTCTAGAAGTGAAAAGGGACCCAGAAAAGTGTCACAACCCTCTTTTTCCTTAACCACGTTGAACATGGCTAATCAGTCTTAGCCCTGCACCTGGAAGCAGCCTCAACACACTGCCCTAGGAGATACTACAAATACATTTATCCAGATTGATGTACAAGATAAAAATCTTTTACCCTCTTGGATCCATAATCTAGAAAGAAAGAGGTGAAATGAAGTTAATGTTAAGAAGACTGTGGGTGTGGATTTTGCTCCCAAAACTTACTGATGACAGAAGACATATTTATAATAATGTGTAATGGTGGTTTTCTGACTAGCATGAGTCAGTCCTGCCAAAAGGTCCATCCAAGAAGATATAGTCAACAATCACTAGTGTTGACTGTGATAGGTGACACCTTCAAATTACCGTGTCCTCATCCTCCAAGAGATTAATCACTTTGGGTACACATGGGGACATAGCTTTCTGTTGTTCATTGGTTTACTGAGGCCTATACAAGTTGTCATCATAAATGACACAGAAATCTTCTAGCAGCAAATAAATTGATGTCATTGTGGTAAATATGATTCTGTCCTCAAGACACTTCCTTTCCAGACTCCCTTGACTTCTCAGATTTCTTTTACTTCTCCACATCCATACCTCTGGGTAGAATTTAGCACACCGAAGAGGTACAAAATCAATGATGATGATGTGACACAATGATTTTTAATTCGACACGCTTCAATATACTGCAGAAAAGTCAAAAGAGAAATTCAGAAATGTTTTACAAGGCATATTGCATGTGTTATTCTGGATGCATATATAGTCCTGATGCTGCAGACAACTGCTTAGTTGTTCATTTTATTAAAAAAAAAATCACAAACAAAGCTAGAGTCTCTTAAGAGCTAAAACTGAACCACATTTTGATTTTAATATTTAGAAAATCAAAAGAATATTTTGCCAAGCTTGTGATTATTTCTAATTGCCTTAGAGAACTAGCATTCTGGGGAGGGGTTTGATAAGAAACAAAGCAAAGAGAATTGATTTTCTACAGTATTAAATTGAATACCAGTGCCACACTCAATACAGGACCATTCTGTGTTATGCCAGCTCCTCCTACAGAGGGCACAGCAGAAGAAAAGAAATGCCTGGGCAACTCTGTGGGCCAATCCCTGTGGAAGGGCTCAGGAACACATGATATCTGGGCATGCACATTTATCAAAAGATTTACACAAATTTTTTCTTAGCCTATATTACAGACATGACACAATTACTAGATTTATTAATTCCTTGTTGCAGGGACTAGAGATTTCCCCATGTGGTGGACTAATACATATTCCATTAGCTCTGACATCTGGGGCTCTACACCCACCAACTTCAAGAGATTAACAGAAACACAACAATACAACTTTCCCTTTGTCTCCATAGGAGTCCCCTCCCTCCCTCCTTCTCCACATCTTTCTCTTTCTCTTGCTCTCTTAAGCACTCAACCGGATTTTCTCACCAAGGAAAGCAAGAAAGTGTTTGACTGACAATCTTATTTTGTCTCCACTTGGATTTCACCTTCCATCTTCACATTTCTCATTGAAACCAGGACGAGTGGGGGGAGATGTATGGACTATTTTCCTCTCAGTATTTCAAGTCTTTGTAGAAGCACCAATAACCATTCAAGTTGTCAAGAATTCTATCAAGATCTAGGAGCAGGGCTCACAGGAGCACAACAGCATAAGGTTCTTACGTTAGACCTGGGGTCTGGGGGCCACTTCATCTTTCGGTGGGGCTAAGAGAACAGAGAATAAGATGGTCATATGCCTACCGGGATCATTGTTCTCTCATCACACCTGCTCAAATAAATGCCTTCTGCCATCATGATTCTTGTTGCCTGAGATCTCTGTTGGCAGCACTGTTCTGTTGCTACCTCTCACTTTGTTTTGTTCTTGCTCTTCAACACTTGTGCCCTAGGTTCTTGCCCCTAAAGCAAATGTTTAAGGCAGGTGTTTCAACGTCTTAGGGAAAGCTCTCAGTCTCAGTTATTGGTAAGGTTGCCTATGGAAGCAGGCCAAGTTTCTAAAAAACAATGAAGCAAGCTCTGTCATATAGATGGTAATGGACACACAGCCTCAACATCAGAGAGACAATGTCATAGTTGTCATGAACTGGTTACTCATGTCCTGACTAAAAGGGACAGCCATAATCCTAGCCAATCTGTTACCATATAAGAATATGTGCCCATGGGCTTCCCTGTTGGCGCAGTGGTTGAGAGTCAGCCTGCCGATGCAGGGGACACGGGTTCGTGCCCCGGTCCGGGAAGATCCCACATGCCGTGGAGAGGCTGGGCCCGTGAGCCATGGCCGCTGAGCCTGCGCGTCCGGAGCCTGTGCTCCACAATGGGAGAGGCCACAACAGTGAGAGGCCCACGTACCACAAAAAAAAAAAAAAAAAAAAAAAGAATATGTGCCCTAATTTGCCAGATCTTTTTTTTTTTTTCAAAAGAAGCCAGAAATACAGATTTCCATGTAAACTCTTCCTATTTATGAACATTGGCATCTAATTCGCATTTTAAAAAAAGTGTAGTACAAGGCAAACAAAACCCATTCGTAGGTGTGATTAGCTCCATGGGCTGATAGAGTGACACTTCTGGTTTAGGACTCTATTCCCCAATTGATATGTCAGGAAATGCCAGAAAATCTTGTCCAGAAGTTCAGACTTTTTGAGTAGCTTCTCTTTTTCTCAATCTACTTTTGCCCAAATACTTTTACCCTCTTACACGTCTCCTCATCTGTTCAATGTCAATTCAACAAATGTTTAATTGAGTATCTCTGATAAGTGAGATACCATACAGGACACAATAAGAAATGCAAAGATGTTATTGAGAATGGATAGACTGCTACAAAATGGACTCAAGTTCATGGTGGCTTAAACAATGGGGGTATTTATTCCTCATGTCATGCTCAGGAGTAAATAGATCAGAGGTGGTATAATATCGCCACAATGTCAGCAACCCAGAATCCATCTATACTGTGGCTCTGTTATCCCTGAGGTGTTGACCTTGACTGCATGGCCCGAGATGGTTCATTATCTACTCTAGTCAAGTAGTTCCAAGGTCACTGTGGCAAAAGAAAATAAATGGAGAAGACACACTGGATTTTAATTGGCTCTTTCTGGAAGTGACATAACTCATGCTTCAATCACATTCTATTCATAAGAGAGAATCACTTGGTGCCAACTTATTGGCATGGGAGGACCACAAATACAATTGGTGATTACTAATATTCTTTGCTACACCACCATATTCATATGCCATCTGGCAGGAATATGAATTGGCCAAGGTAGGGAATGCCCAGAAAGTACATAACCAGCTCTCCTATTCCACTGTATGAATCTTTATCACATGGTTACTCTTAGCTACAAAGCCAGTTGGCCGAGAAATATAGTTTTAATTCTGGGTGGCCATGTGCCTAGCTAAAACTTAAGGTTCTATTGGGATAGAAGAAGGAGAAAATGGATATTGGAAGGCACGTAGAACATTTTGCTATAATGAGCTGGATACGGCCTTTGCCCCAAAGGAACTTATTGTTTTGTGGAAAAGGTAGTTGCGTACATAAATGATTATATTGAGGTTAATTGTGTTCTGTTTTAAAAGACCAGGTCTCCTATTTTATGGGGAGAGGTAATCCACTGATGATAACTTAAATGATCAAACAAGTATAATGAGTTAGAGAAAAATGTATTCTTCAGAATACGCTGGGGTCCCAGGGAAAGTCCACCACTCCAATCAGGGGAGCTTCAATGCTGAGGAGACAGAACTATGATTCCCACAAGAAGGAAGTGGGAAGTGTCACACATTGGTAAGAAAACCTATGTTTTGTTTTCTTCCACATGGTCCAAATTTAAACTTATCATTCCAGTGTAGTATTCATAGCATATTCTTCCAATTTCAAAATGCCCTTGTTTGAGCAATAATAAATTATGTGGTCACTCTAATAATTAGAGACTGGGCTTTGGGCAAGTGGGAGAGAAGGTGGGGAGAGGAGCTAGGAAATGGTAAAATGTTGTGTGGTGCTCAATGTGATTTCTTCCCAAGATCTTGTAAGTGTTCATTAACATTATTGACTTCAGGATATCATGAGTATGACTGGGCTTCTTATGGAAAAGAGTGAATGGGATGAAGTCAGTATACTAGATGGAATGGAATCATTCCAAGATGGCAGGGGACAGAGAATCAAAAGCTGGGCAGTAATAGCTGGATGTCCAAAGGATAAGGATGTTCCAAGCATCATCAGTGTTATATCCTACACTTTTTAGTAGATACCATCTGAGCAGAGTCCTGAAGGACACTTTATCCACTGAACTGGAACTCCAACTGGGATCTTCATTTCCACGGGCTAACAAGCCCCCCCTCAGACCCTCAAATAAATCAGCAACTCCCCTACAACTTTTCTTTTTATGTTCATGATCATTTTAAGAGCATACCCTGGAGCCTTCTCACTTTCTCCCTTTCCCAAATAAGATTAGACAAGCCACCCCACACCAATGCTCACTACTAGTAACTTCCTTCTCCACTGCTCACTCTTATCATAGCTGATTTAGACAATGGAATGAAAATGAGAAAGCACTGGTTTGAGGTAGGTTTGTCTACAAGCCACTCAATGAAAACATGTAAACAAACAATGAACTGGCATACAGGATACCTGGGTTGGGTTTTAATTTGGAATCATCCACACTCTTTGAGAAAGTCACTTCACCTCTTTGAATTTGAATTTAAGTATTCATGAAATGATGTTTGGAGATCAGATCAGGTCTTGACAAAATGCATTCCACAAAATGCTTATTCCAGGAGATCCTGTTCTTTTAGTAGAAAAACATTTCCATTGGAGTACATGGTGAACACACATCATACATCAGAATTCCTTGAGAGAGTTCTTGTTCTAAGAATTTCTGCTTAATTGTGTCACATCTACCGTATCCCAAACAAAATATGTCCCTATTGATATTTCACACTGACAGAACAAAGCTGGCTCCATCATTTGGATGCTTTCATGGATCAGATATTCTTTCTTTTCACCCACTTCCACTCATCTGTATCCATATTGGTTTATTTCTAGCTCTTGCTTCTTCTGGTTACGCCTAGGATAGGTTATGTCCAAAAATAATTACCTGGGTGGTGCTGGGATAGCTTCATCTAAAAGCTTTAGGTTTCTCCCTTCTCAAGGTCACCACTACTCTGGGCCTTCTTCAACTCAACATTTAGAGTGTGCTTCTGAATTTTCAACTTTATTTCCTGGATTGTACCTTCTCATGTTGAAATAGGAGTTGCCTATCCTTAATTTTGTCTTTTAGAATTTTTTGGAGGGGTTTGAATCCACTCTAAGCTTTTTTTTTTTTTAACCAATATTTTTCTTTTTTTTTTCCTTCCAGCTCTTGTTTCTGTCAATTTTTTTTCTCCTTGGCTTAAATGGGACTCCTGTTTGGTTCTGTTACACAACCGCAGTTGACATTTTTATATCTTGTTACATGATATCAGCTATTTTTGGGGAAGGGGATGGTGGTGGTGGTTGTGGATGGTGTACTTCATAGACTATCACACTACTTTTCCCTTCCAAGCAAAGTCTCAAAGGCATTTTTGGAAAGACAGATGATGAATTCTTGAAAACTTATTTGGCCTCTTTTCATAATACACTTATTATAATTAAATGCTTTGTTTTTGTTTACCAACTTTATTAAGAGCTAAACTAATTATTGATTAAGGGCATGTGAGAGTTTTAATCACCTTTACATCCAGGGGGTCTTCCACCAACTTAGATATGTAAACAAAAGACTTTCTAGAAAAAAACTGCCTGTAATCTTCTGGTTTGTGAAGATATCCCATATGCTTATTCAGAAGATCTCCCCCTCAAGTTGGCCTCAGAGAAAACTTTGAAGAAAAGTTTTAGAAAAAGCATGGGCTTGTGTTATTGCAAACAAGTTATCTAACCTTTGATCTTCATTTCCTCAACTGTATAATGGGTATAATAATACATTTTCATTTTTTTCTACTTTGAAGTGTTTTATTGAAACTCAGAAATTCAATAGCACACATTACCTAACACAAGTTGTGCTATATTTTATTTTTCCTCTTTCTATAATTAGCTTTCTAACTTTTTTTTTTAACTAATTTCTAGGTCCTTTTACTGAAATACTATTACCTTTAAAATCTGTTTTCCTTACATTTTCTATAAAATGAGCTATTTAGTTTTATTCAATTACTGATTTTAACCACTTTTGACCTGCAAAAATGGCAATTTCATATTTTCAACCCTGCTCCTAAAAAAATGAGCCAGTATAAGTCATTAATACAAGTCTATTCTCTTAGCTTGCACTACTTCCCCTGTCATACTATTTCCCCAGCTCTTCAGTACTGTACTGCTCTTCTGTGCTCCTTAGGTTCACATATTTTCTCTATTCTCTTCTATCAAAGCTCAGGAATAAAAGACTGAAAAAAATGTGAAAATCATGACTCACCCACTATATTTTTGTAAACATTTTTTCTCATAAAAATTAAGTGCATTTTCTGTAGAAAATTAGGAAGGTACAAAAGATTTAAAAAACCCTTATAATTAATCATCTTCTGTCAGCCCCTTCCAAATTCATTACTAATGTTTCCTAGGTAAATAGAAAGATATAGAAATATAACATGCTAATATATGGGGGAGGAGAGTGTTTTCATTTTAGTTTTTAAAAATAAGTTTATTTTATAGCCACTATTTTGTGTCATTTCTAAATTTCATATATTATTAATATTTTCAATGCCATCAATTATTTTATATATCTCAACATATTTTTAAATGTTGCATGATATTTCATCTTAAGTGGTCATTAAATTTATTTAAACAATCCCCTGGATGTTTATACATGCTTTTTGGTTGTACAGAATGCATCATGATGAGAATTCTAATAAACCAATGTCTGCACCAAGCCACAATTCTTTGTTAAGAACAGACTACTACAATTGGAAATTTTTGGCCAAGGTTACCCAAATGTTACTAGCTTTGATAATTTAAATTGCCCTACAGAAAATTTGTACCAGTTTACAAATCCAAGGGCAGTTTATGCAATTATTTCCTTAGACCAGCAGTTCTCAAAAGTTTTGGTCTCAGACCCCTTTACTCTGAAAACTTATGGAGATTCACCAAAGTTCTTTGGTTTTAGTGAGTATTATATATATTAATATTTAGCATATATGAAATTAAAACTGAAAATTTTGTAAATGGTTATATATTAATTGATTTAAAAATAACAATAATAAACTTACATATTAATGAAAATAACATTATAAAAATTAATTGTGTCTTTCAAACTAAAAAATCTCTTCACTATCTGGCTTAATGAAAGGCTGCAGGATTCTCATACTTGCTTCTATATTCAATGTGCCTTTGGTTGAAATATAGAAAGAAAGTTCTGACTCACACAGAAATGTGGCTGAAAGAGGGGAAAGTATTTTAATGACCTTTTCAGATAATTATAGCTGTTTTTCTTTGATACTACCTGAAATTCAACCAGTGGAAGTTTCTCAAAGGTTAGTTGTGAACTGGAATCAGAAGTCAACGTTCTGTACTCTGTTGAGTTAAAATTCAGTGGTCTATCTTGACTTAAATGGATCTTTTACTCATTCATGATTATGTAAAATCATGTGTTGAAAAATCTTGTTTTCCAAAGTTATGCAGATCTTCCAATTTTTGAAACATTTAATTATAGAATATAAAAAAATCACATATATTAACATCATCATTGATCTCATCAGAAAAGTCTTTAAATCTTGGGGAGCTGTCAAAGCAGTGTTGCTTGCAAGCTTGAATTTTATGATTGGCCATAAATACTATCAGTTGTTTTTCTTGAAACCACAGACTCCATTTATTTTCAAGACAATATCTGCCAAAGATACAACTCTGAATACCCACAGTTTGTCTGTCCATCATTCTTTCAGGTAAAAATGGTGGTCCTTGAATAAGAATGGCTAGTGCAGTTCACATGTCAAATGATCACACAAGTGATTTTTTCGCGAAAATTGTCACACGCAGTAGAAGGGCTTTAATGTTCTTCCTATTTCATCACAGAATATTAAAAAGACCCATACTTAAGGGTTGAGATGTAATGAAATTAGCATTTTTAGTAATTCACTAAGGACTTTCTTAAATGAAACTGGCTTTATTTTTTCTGCAGTGTATAGTTGGTAAAGAATACAATTACCATCAGTACAGTTTTTTTCCCACGGCCTTAATTTGTTCTAAGGCATCATTGCTTTTGCACAATTAATACAAGTATCAGCACAGTGATAAGGCAAATAGTATCTTAGTATTACTATGAAAATGATTTTCCTTTTCCCCTGAAAAGGAAAGAGGGGCTCTTGCTATCATATTATTATTACCATTATTAAAATTATTCTTCCTATTCCCCCTTCAATCAATGGGGATAGGAATAGATTAAAAGAGTTATTTTTCGCCCCCTTCCCAGCAATATTTACCATTTAATTTTATCGAAGAACAAAAACAAACTTCTCAACTGATGGCAAAAATACACCATAAAGACAAAGGCTTTCGGATTCAAAGAGAAGCAGGAGAGAAAGTAAACATACATTTACTTAAAAAAATGATTATTTATGTGTTTAAAGTACAAATTAGTTTGGTACAGGACATCTCATGTCTGTTTTATTTCCATATCCCTCAGACTGACAATGGGATGCCTATCAATTAATTCATTTAGAGAGCCATACACCACAAGAAATAAATTATTTGTCCTCTGGAGCTTGTCACAAGGGGATTTTTAAAAAACCATTAAACAGAAAGACAACTGTTCATCTTAGAAAGATGAAAGACCAGTTCCTCCTCCTCAGCTGGTAGTTTCTTTGTAAAAATGGTATCTACCTTGTATGCATGTTATAAAGTATGTTCATATACAAGTTACTTAGCTGTTTTTTTTTGTTTTCTGTTTTTTTTTTTTTGTGGTACACGGGCCTCTCACTGCTGTGGCCTCTCCCGTTGCGGAGCACAGGCTCCGGACGCGCAGGCTCAGCGGCCATGACTCACTGGCCCAGCCGCTCCGCGGCATGTGGGATCTTCCCGCACCAGGGCACGAACCCACGTCCCCTGCATCGGCAGGCGGACTCTCAACCACTGCGCCACCAGGGAAGCCCCACTTAGCTTCTTCTAAGCTCACTTTTCTTATATGTGAAACTGGATTAGTAGCAACACTTTGTATTTAATAAAATAATGCTTATGATACGTTTAGCACTTTGCCTTGCACCTACTAAGTTCTCAGCCACTGGTCATGGTGGTCGTAATAGTAGTAGTAGGATCAGTAGAAAAAGTAGCAAATGCAGGAGTTGGTGTTTTAGGAATTAGTAACTGAGGTCTGATAATGTGAAGGGACTCTTTCATGGTCACCCAGAAAAGCAGAGATGGAGTTGGTCTTCAAACGCAGGCTATTTTCACTCCATGACCTAAATTCTTCCTTCCGTGGTACAGCTGTACTTCTGGGGCTCTAAGAAAGTGTTCTCAGCTCTCCTGTTGATTTGATCCCCTAACACCTGATGGTGGGCTTCTCTCAAACAACCTATATTCCAGGTACAGTCGCCCCTCAGTATTGGAGTATTGGTTCCAGGATCACCCTCGGATACCAAGACCGCGGGGATGCTCAAGTTCCTTTTATAAAATGGCGATTGAATTCCATCCGCGGTTGGTTGAACCCGCGAATGCGGAACCCGCAGATAAGGAAGGAAAACTCTATCTCTACACTGGGCCCCTCTTCCCCATACATTAGTTCCGTATTTCCATAGCCCTACAGAAATGGTGCATTTACTTGTAAACCCGGAGTAGTGCAGTGTTAACAGCATGAACTTTGGAGTGAGCAAACCGAAGTCAGAATCCAGCTTTCTGCTTCCTATAAACATGATACTGGGCAAATGAAATCATCCCTTCCTTATCTGTTAAAAAAAAATGTTACTAGTCTTGCTTGATGGAATCGTGGAAGATTGTTAAAGGAGGTAGGATCTGGTAACAGATTAACACAGGCACACAGAGCCAGGCACACAGTGAATGGTAAATAAACAGCTATTTGACGTCTAACTCTCACAAAAAAATTTGCTCTTCTGGGTCCTGATTTTTGATCTCCTAGACTAAATATCTTCACTATTTTCCTCCGTCTTCAGTTCCCAGACACATCACAGAATTATAAGAATATTAAAAACTCAGGACTATACCTACACAGAATTTTCCATAACCTTCTTTCTGCTTTGAGCTCCTAAAGCTATTTCATAGAAAAGTGACCTTATTTTTAAATAGAGGGGGCAATTGAAAATCAGTGAACGGACCTACCCCCTAATGATTTTTTTCTCAGACATAATTATAATAATTAGCATTATAAAGTGCTAATTATCTTTGGACACAGAGGACCTGCACACCAGAGACAGAGGTCCGCATTAAGTAAAGTGGATTTCACTTTCCTCAGTTAGGAGATTTCTCTATTTTCCTCTTTGTAATGATGCAAAAGATACTTAGTCCACCAAGCCTCATTTAAAAACTTTTTCCAGTTAAGGAAACTGTCTGCTGGCCATCCATGGCCAGTCTCCATATTGAGCCTGTGTAGATACAAAGAAATTGTTCTATACGCATTGCTTTTTGTTCAGTGATTGTTCTGTAATTGTGGGCCAGTACCTAGAACCTGGGAAGAATCCAAAGCTGTAAAGATCATGAATTTCTTGCTTAGATGGCAGGTCATTCTGATTAGCAATATGAATTGGCACCATCCTACTCCATCAGTCTTGGAAATTTGAGGGGTGGTTGTTGAATGTGTCAGGTGTATAGGAGAGAAACTCAATGTGTGGTAGGTAAAAGTTCAAGCTCAACAGGACTTAAGCAGTCATGTATTTCAACCATTTAATTTTACAGAGAAGAATTGAGGTACAGGACTACGTGATGGGAGAACCAGAATTGGAAACTCGAGCTGCTGATGCTTTCAGGCAAATTTTTATCACACTGCTTTGGGCTTTAGGTCAGAGGACTTTTATTAAGTCAAGTCAGGTCATGTATTAAAGTGTAGAAAAGGAATAGACTAAGGAGTAAGGCATTGGTGTAAGGCAATGAAGAGCGTACCTCTGAGCTCCCCTTTATTACCTGGTGTCAGCAATGGAATAATTGTTAATATTATCTAGTCCTCACTTCATTAACATGGAGACATTGGATACTGAGGCAGAATTTAAAACAGAATATTAGCAATGCAGGGCCGTAAAGAGCCATGCACGTTTTCTGAGGGCCCCAGACACCTACATGCTTAGTTCAAACTTGTTCTCTATTCAACATAGAAACCTGTCTCTGGCTTCAGCCTAGAGATAAGATACTCTGTGATCCTTAAGTGGGGTCAGTCTTATTCCCAGACAGCTTTATTCAGTTGGAAGTTGGGTTAGGTCAAAATCTACCTCCTCAAAATGACCATTCACTGAAACTGTTCTGAACATTGAAACACAAGCAAATAAATGTCTTACTTTTAAAAAACCTTTCAATTATTTTAAAATATAAACATGATCCCCTTAAGTTTTCCCTAAGCCAGTGTTTTTCAAACTGAGCTGTGTCAGAATCCCCTGGAGTATTTGTTAAAACACCCATTGCTGGCTCGCAGCCCCAGAGCATCTGATTCAGTAGGTCTATAGTGGTACCTGAGAACTGCTTTTCCAACAAGTTCCCAGGTGATGCTGACCTTGCTGGTCTGAGGAACACACTTTGAGACCCCCAGCTCCAAGCTAATCAATCCACTCCATTGTACATTTTGAGTCACGCTTTCCTAATCTGATGCCATTTCATTTGTCCCTTTAGAATGCTTTAGAAATTTCAGTTATCTTTTTTATAGTTTTTATACTTGTTCAATCTTTCCTTAGTGGACATGTATGGCTTTTCTACTTGAGGGGGAAAAAGTGCATTTAAAAAAATAAAGTTAAATGTGTAATTATCAATATAAAGCAAGATGACTAAAAATAATTTATCTAATTAACATGTGTTCATAGCCTTTATAAAATGTGTTTTATTTGAACTAGAATGCATTTTCTAAGTAAATTATTTCTATTTCCATCAGTGAACACTGTGGTGATTGGGGGAAAAAACATACCTTTTTGGTATTAACTTTATTTTCAAGTTCTGGAGTTTATGGCAATACGAGAAGACCTAAATTTGTAAACAGAAAACCTGATTTTGAAATCCAGACCCCTGGGTTTTATGGACACTGTGATGTGTTTTGACTGTGTGTCTTTAGACAATTACTTGGTTTCCTCATTTTCAAATGGCAATGAATTGTAATGGCTATCCTTTATACTCTGTACAGAAGTGGGGGGAAACACAGGAACACCTGTATATCTATACTTTGCAAATTTTGTTTTATCTCTAATGCTTACTCACCTGGCCATTACTTTCATTTTCTTCATCTGGAATTCCATTTTGTGAGAAGAAAATAACGTGAGTTCATTGGCTTTAGAAACGTCTTCAGACACGAGCCTTCCACTGGCCGAGCACATGGTGAAAACGTGTCATCTAACTAAAGTGAATCTCCAGTTCCACCAAGTTAATGAATGTGCACTGTCTCCAGGGAACACCCAGTCTACCGTCCATGGGCACATGTTATCTGTGCCTTTCAGCAACCGATGTAATGAGACTTCAGTTACCACTTGGAGGCCATAGGCAGAGTCTGTAATTCCACCCAAGTTTTATTTGTTTGTTTGTTTTTTAAGTATCATAGAGTATGGGTTTATTTAAAAAAAATTTAAAAACGTTTTATTATATATTGGAGTATAGTTGATTAACAATTAGTTAGTTTCAGGTTTACAGCAAAGTGATTCAGTTATGCATATACATGTATCTATTCTTTTTCAAATTCTTTTCCCAGTTAGGTTGTTACAGAATGTTGAAATGTATGCTCTCTGATAAGAATGACAGTGGTTTGATACAATTCCTTCTCCATGACTGAGGGGGAATGAACACCAAAGTTTAGGAATGTGACTTGGTGATGCTCCAATTCAAGAAATCATAAGATGAGCTTTGATGGACACGTTTTATATGACAGGGCTGAGGTCATTTGAAAAATACTATACAGACTTCTACCAACCCTTGAAGAAAAAACATGGGGAGAAAATCAGTTGGGTCAACTGAGCATTCCTTCCTGAGTGTGCTATAGACGTTACTCGCATAACTCTCCAGGTAGTAGTTCTGGAAAAGGTCTACAACTCATTTTCAGACAGCTCCTTTTTATTCTTTATAACCACTTTTTCACCAAAATGACATTAAATAGGTTATTGAAAATGATATTTTGACATTATTGCTTTAGGCAAAGATACACTCACCAATTTACGCCACCAGAGTTTCTAATCAGAAAAATAATCACTTGAATCTATTTGAATTGCTTCTGTGCTTGGCTGAGCCCAAAATAATTTGCTGTGCATATAAATACACAAGTGAGAAGGTTGGGGAAGTGCCATTTGTACATCTCTTTTGTTCTCGGTTGTGTGTATCTGTGTGTGTGTGTGTGTGTGTGTGTGTGTGTGTGTGTGTGTGCGGGCTGTTTCTGTGTATTTTGAAAGGCTCTCTTGCTTCACCTTTATTTTGCCTTAGAAGACTTTTTTTTCTCTGTGCTGGCTTTATTTTTAAGACTAGTTTGAGTTCAAGACCACTATAAGTTCACAAAAGGTTGAAAACAATTCATGAAGAAAGTGATGCAAAAAGCATTTTCAAAAAAAAAGGCTTCTTTACAGTTCTTTTCCACCATGTAGCACCCACCACTTCCTATTAAGTCTTTTCTTCCTCTTGTATTGAGTGCCATGAACTTTCAATCCATTACATTTGAAGTACAAGCTCTACTTGTTAACCTTCAAGTTACTCTTTGTTGCTTTTACTGTTCAATTGGTGTACATTTCAATGGATTTTTTCAATTGGTATATTTTGAAATATATTGATAATTGATATCTACATCTATCTATCTATCTATCTATCTATATATAATTGATATATTTGGGGTATAATGCGTTGGGATGGAACATGCCATCATTTTTCTGTTTAAAATTAAAAGAAACCTTTCTTATTTAACAATTTTCCCTTAGGGATAAAGTTATCAGGAATATATAAAAATCATTAAGTGAGGTATATGTGTACATTTAAAAAGCACAGCAAAAAGATGTGGGAATTTACCCAGGTAGAGGGATAGAACTTTGGAGCTCCTTTACCTGATTCCTAGGATGAATCGATTCTTTATTACTGGATATTTCATTGAATTTCCTCCTTCCCTTTCAGTCTGCACGTCAAATATTTACACCTGAATGATGCTCAGCTCTGTAAAAGCTAGGCTGCTGGATCAGCTGCTGTCTCAGACAGTCTTAACATGTATCTTCAGTGTGTCTTCAGTTATTTTTCCTCTGTTCAATTTTGCTCATCTTACTTAACTTTTCAAGTGCCACTGTTCCCTTTTTAAATGTGATATTGAGAAATGCAAACATTATTGGAAGAGAGAGTCTTACTAGCATAATTGT
The DNA here is from genome assembly GCF_964374135.1 of Grampus griseus. Taxonomy (NCBI): domain Eukaryota; kingdom Metazoa; phylum Chordata; class Mammalia; order Artiodactyla; family Delphinidae; genus Grampus; species Grampus griseus. Next base: position 7,562,716 of record NC_138998.1, read on the forward strand.
GCATTATCTCCCTTTTATATTGCAGATGGAAAACATTAAACCTAGAGGGAATAGAAATCTGCTCAATCAGATATTGACAGTACAATTTCCTTTAAAAATACTTACCTGTGGAGAAGAAAAATACTGTTTTTTTAAAGGTGACAACTTTCCATCATTTAGAAAAAGAGCCAAATGACATAGGGAATTAAAATTCTGTCTTCCGGGAGCCAGACTTCCTTGCTGATGGTACTGCTTCCCTTCTGCAATTTGGTATTTTAGTTGGGAATTTGGGTGGAAGGAGGGAGGACTCCTATAAGTGGTATATCATAATTTGGGGATCAGAGGAGTACTTGGAAAGGACACAGTGCTCTGTCCCATGGCTTAGATTAAGTTTCTAGTCACAAAAACTGCTTACCAAAAACATTTAACAGCTTTATCAAAGCATAATTGACAAACAGTACACTACACAGATTTAAAGTGTTCAATTTGATCACTTTGATCTATGTGTAAAACCATGAAACCATTGCCAACATCAAGACAGTGAACACACCGGCCCTAATAGTTTCTTCACCTCTGACCCTGGTCTCAGACAATCTGCTTTCTGTTGACTATGGATTCATTTATGTTTTCTAGAGTTTTATATAGGTGGAATTATATAGTGTATATCCTTCATGATCTGGCTTCTTCCATTCTGCATGATGCTTTTTAGATTCATCCAGGCTGTTGCCTGTATCAAGAGTCCATTGGTTTTAAATGTAAAATAGATAGCTAGTGGGAAGCAGCTGCATCACACAGGGAGATCAGCTCAGTGCTTTGTGACGACTTAGAGGAGTGGGATTGGGAGGGTGGGAGAGAGGTGCAAGAAGGAGGGGATATGGGGATATATGTATACATATAGCTGATTCACTTTGTTGTACAGCAGAAACTAACACAACATTGTAAAGCAATTATACTCCAGTAAAGATGTGAAAAAAAAAAAAAAGAGTCCATTGGTTTTTAGTGCTGATTAGTCTTTGTGTGGGCATATGCTTTCATTCATTTTGGGTAAATAAATAGAAATGGAATTTCTAAACAAATAGAAATAGGTGCCTATTTATTTTTAAAGAAATTGCCAAACTCTCTTCTAAAGTGGTTGTACCTGAAAAACAAACTGGACAAAATACCTTAAATAATGGTTTTTAAGATAGTAGACAATGTGGGTAGGTAATTTGTTCTCTGTTACTCCATTTTTGCCAGAAACAGAGGACTGGTAATTATTTTTAATTAAAAAAAGAACATTTAAGGAGAACATGATATTTCAATATCTTTTTCAAAGGAGAATGTGAGACTTTACTTGAAGAGATAGCATGAAGAAGTGTTAGCCAGACTAGAGTTTTACTCCACTGCCATGTTCTCAATGGTTCATATAGAAATCTGAAATTTCATATAACTGAACATTTTGGAAGTTTGATAAATGATCATTTTCATTCTAATGATAATTCTGATTAACAATAACCTTCCAAAATATAAACTTTGCCAGTTAAAAAGGGATGTTTTTCTTTTGTGTTATTTCCGATGTGAAGGTTTTTTTAATAGAGTAATACTTTAATTTCCTGAGTCTTTCTTTCAAACTGGAATGCTTGTAGAAGTCTTTGAAAAATACAAACATTCAACATCGTTCCTTCTCTCTAAAAATATGGTTCTTACAGAATAAAGACGTTTCTCAGACATGAAAATAGGTAAGCATAATTTTAGGAGTTCAGAAGTTAAATGGGAATGAAATTTAGGAAGCCGGATGCATCAGAGCTTTAGGGAGAAGTGTCTAGCTTAAGACCTCTGACAAGAAATACCTAGACACTGGCAGGAGAAATGGCTCTTAGCTCATCTTAGCAGAAGCTCTACACGTGTGGAATATAAGTATCAAGGATCTTCATAAAGGTGCATGTTTGTCAGCTCTTCATGATGTTGACTCATTTTCTTCCCTAACCCTTCCTACTCCCACCAAATATCCCACAACCAAATTCCAGAGTATCCATATCCTTTCGGACAGGTTTTCTCTTTGTCTGACTACTCATAGAATTATTTATCTAACCCAACCACCCCCTTCCCCACAACACACACGCACGCACACACACACACACACACACACACACACACCCCATCTTCAATCTAGTTTCTATAAATGTGGTTATCACGAATTCGGCTTGCAACCACCGAAGAAGAAATCAGCTCCATTGACCCAAATAGTTGTCTCAGAAATCCCTAAAATCATCATTGTTCAAGGCTTGACATACTGTCTTCATTAGCCCAGCCATGTGTCCATCATAAATCCCATCAAAGAGTTGACCGTTTTCTCCACACTGTTTTGAAAGTCTAATTTGAATGTTAACTAGCCCAGCAGTAATACAATTTGGATTGTTAACAGCAGCCTCCAGACTCAGAGACAGTTCAAATGACCATTATCTGGAAAACCGAGACAGAGTGAAAAGCTGTTTCTTATTATGATGTTTAATTTACAAATTAAAAGCTCCTCAAACCCTCATTTCAGAGCTTGTCCTATTTGGGGCACTGGTGGTGGATAATAAATATTGTTCTAAATAATAAAATTGTTTTAAAATGTAGATGGCAAAATAATTATACTTAAGTTGACAACTTTTAAAATTTTCTTAGAAATTTTAGAACAATTATGGGATCAAAATTGTTGGGGGCATTATTAGCTTATAAATAAATATGTGGATTAATATAATATATATTTAATTTATCTTTAAGTTTTCCTTTAACAATTCTGCATAGAATTTATATAAAGTCCATCTTTCTAGATTGTGAGAAAACATTTGCCTTTAAACATGTAGAGAAGTACATGTCTTTGAGATTGGTATGATTCTTTTGAAATATATATATGAGCTAAGATCATATAGAATGTCAAAGATTATGAATGATGATTCTGGCCTTGCTGGTCTACAGTGGCGCAGGATTATTATCTGGGGAGAGTTCATTTGTTAGACCAGTATTTTTCAAATTTCAGAGATTGATACATAAATTTTTGTGGTAGACAGGATCTAATAAGGTAGTCCCCAGAGTCCCCTCCTCCTGGAACTAACCTCTCACAAAATTGCTTCCATTTCAGTGTGTACAGGATGTGTGATGTGCTTCTGACCAATAGAATATAGTAAAGGTAACAGGGCATATGCGATTACATGCATGTGACCACTTTATATAAGATTGTAGTACTTGCTTTGCAAGGAGAGTCTTTCTTTTGCTGGCTTTAAAAAGCAAACTGCCAACTTGGGAGCTTCCTTACGGAAAGGGTCACATGGCAAGAAACTTAGGGCAACATCCAGCCAATAGCCAGCAAGAAAACAGGCCCTTAGTCCCACAGCCTGCAAAGAACTGAATGCTGCTAAAAACCAAATGAGAGAGGAAATGAATCCTTCCCCAGTCGAATCTCAGATGAGACCGCAGCGCTGGTGGATGCCTTGATTCCAGAATTGTAGAGGACAGAGCTGTGGCATACATGGATCCCAGACCCACAGAAACTATGAGAAATAAAAGTGTGTTCTTTAAGTTGCTAAGTTTGTGGCAATATTATTACACAACAACAGATAATTAATACAGTGTGTTATAAAATAATTTTGGTAAGTGGCAATCTGCAATTTAAAAAATGAAATAGAGTAGATGAATAGACTAAAACAGAATAGAATAAAATGGAAAAATTGTAAGCACATTTTATTAAAATTTTACTTTAATTGTATCTATGTACTATGTACATATATGTGTCTATATTGTGTCACAATGTACATGCATTTCATAATGTGGATTGTGGTAAAAAAAAATTTAATAAAAACCACTAGAAAAGACCCCTTGAAGTTTTAAATGTGCATATTCTCATGTACCCATGACCACTTTACTGACTCTGGATCCTGCAGGGGTATAGGACCAGCTCTGAGAAGGTTGGAATATAGAAGACTCTCACCACATTTAGAGGATTTTAGATCTTGAAGGATTAATAAGAAGGTGATATTTGGAGTAAATTATACAATTCCCCAGTGTTCAGTAGTCAATTTAAAAACATATGGAGACAGAACTAGGCAAGAATTTAAGTTCTATATTAGATCTTTTTTCCCCAAAGTGTAGTACTCATTTCACAGGTGGCCCTGTATGATTTTAGTTTTTACATAGACAATTTAATTTTTTCACACTTATGCATTCATCTTAATGAGTATCCAAAAAATGCCAACACTACTGCTGCAGTTGGGATCAATGTTAAGTAGTGCTTGTTTTCAGCAGAGTATTGCATGCTCTTTCGACGGTATGCAAATAAGGCAAACATCAGAAAGGTGATTTGAAAATGTCTGAAGTGTGAAAGTTGGGCAACAATTTTGCAGGCCAAACTTAGGTTTAACAAAAAAATGGAAGCTCAGAGAGGTTAGGAAGACTTGCCTTGCTCACTGTTCCTCCTGAGATCAAACACTGGAGATGAGGACTGTGCCATTGCCTAAGTTTGCATCAATGGTAGACTCTCTTGAATTAGATTCTTCACATTGTAGGGAATGTGTATGTGCTTGTGATATGGGTAGAATACAAGGGGGGATGTGAGGCATGAGTATGTGTATTTTCTGGGAAATTCTGTATCAGGCACTGTGTTAGACATAGCCAACAAGACAGCTAAGGCATGTTTCTTGCCCTTTCAGTTTATAAATTGAGGTTATCATAGTTAGTCATGCACCGCAAATGTTCAATAAATTGTTCCTCTTTTGAGGGTCATGTAGAAGATACAACAAAAAAAGTTGGCTTTTACATCGAAAGACGTGGGTTCGGATTCTAACACCACAATTTGCTGGTCTTATGATCTTGGATAATTAAACCTCTGTGAGCTTCATTTTCCTCATCTATATAATAGAGATCTGAGTCCTTTCTTTACTAAATTGTGTTTTAGTCAAGTTATCTAGAGAAATAGAATCAATAGGATATATATATATATGTGTGTGTGTGTGTGTGTATACACCCCCCATATATATATATATATATATATATATATATATATATATATATACACACACATAGAGAGAGAGAGAGAGAGAGAGAGAGAGAGAGAGAGAGAGAGAGTGATTGGTTTATTTATTTTAGGGAATTTGCTCACGTGATTATGGAGGGTGGAAAGTCCAAAATCTGCAGGATGGGCTGGCAGGCTGGAGTCCCCAGGCTGCAGGTTAAATCCAAGGCCGTCTGCTGCACAATACCCTCTTGCTTGGGGAGGTCAATCTTTTGTTCTAGTCGGTCTTCAACTGACTGAATGAGGCCCACTCATATTATAGAGAGGAATATGCTTTACTCTAACTCCACTGATTGAAATATTAATCTCATTCAAAAACACCCTCTCAAAACCAACCAGAATGATTATTTGACCACAAGTCTGAGCATTGTGGCCCAGCCAAATTGACACATTAAACCTGGCCATCCCAAGTCCACCCCCCATGAACTTGGCATCCATACACATATCTTTATACTGTCCTTAATCTCCAAGTAAAGACAATAGCAAGGTCTTACTTACACCTAACATGATATAACTATCCTGTGTGCACATAAAAGCATACTAATTCCTTCCTCAGAAAAGGATGCAAAGCCTTTGTATGATGGCTACTCCTCTCCTTGATATCCCATAATTTAAATACTATGATGTAAAGTTAACAACACTTAAATGCTATGATATATTTTCAGTACATCTTATGTTATATGATAAGAGGATAAGAGAGAGAAGAAAACAGATTTTATATATAAAATTATATATTATTATATATAATACATATTATTATATACCCTATTATAATATTATATATTATAAATATAAATTGTTATGAAGATTAAATGACATAAAAAATATACAACACCTAGAACTTTCTAGCACATAGATGTTGTTACTAAATGCTGTTTCTCCACGTTGTACCCTAATTTAGGATCCATCTCTGGCTATAGTGTCATACACTAGCCATGATAAGAATTAGCCTCTGTACAAGTGTGAGCGTAAGAATTTGTATGTGGTGTGTGCTTACACATTTTGGTCCATAATAGATTACATGTGCAGTAATTCAGTGCCTCTTTCTTTTTATATAAAATATCATTCTACTGAATTGCTTGCATTTTAGACCATGTAAGCACAATTGTGGAATTCTTGGCAGAGAAAGCCAAAGCTTTTATATTTTTAAGAATCTGAAACTCATTTCTTAAAATTCTGCATGCAGGTCGTGAAATAGACCTAAAAGATTGCATGGGAAATAGACAGCTATATATCTATCTGAATTTTTCATCCTAAAATGGTGATAATGAAGATTATGTGTGTGTATGTGTATGTGTGTGTGTGTGTGTGTGTGTGTGTGTGTGTGTGTGTGTGTATACACAGTCAGCCTTCTGTATCCATGGGTTCCACATCCACGATGGAAAACATTCAGGAAAAAAAAGAATTCCAGAAAGTTCCCAAAAGCAAAACTCAAATTTGTTACTTGCTGGCAAGTATTTGCATTGTATTTACAACTACTTACATGGCATTTAAATTATATTAGGTACTATAAGTTATCTAGAGATGATTTAAAGAATATGGGAGGATGTGCATAGGTTATATGCAAATACTACACCACTTGATATAATGGACTTGAGCATCCGAGGATTTTGGTATGGGAGGTGGTGTCCTGGAACCAGTCCCCCATGGATACCGAGGAATGACTGAATATGTATATGTACATAAAATGGCTGACTTTAAATCTGCATCTGATACTTGAAACTTTACATAATTCTTTCAAATGTTCAATCTAACTATATATTCACAATTTAATTGAAAACCCTGCTAACATTATATATGTTACCCCCTATTCTATCCTAGCTAATCTGAAAAATAAAAATAAATTGGACAGGGCTTCCCTGGTGGCGCAGTGGTTGAGAGTCCGCCTGCCGATGCAGGTGACACGGGTTTGTGCCCCGGTCCGTGAGGATCCCACATGCCCCTGAGTGGCTGGGTCCGTGAGCCATGGCCGCTGAGCTTGCGCATCCGGAGCCTGTGCTTCCCAACGGGAGAGGCCGCAGCAGTGAGAGGCCCGCCTACCACAAAAAAAAAAATTAAAAAATTAAAAATAAATAAATAAATTGGACTTTGAGCATTTAATCCAGATATAATATAAAGCACTCTACCTCCATGTACTTTGCATTTAAATTCTCTTTTCCACTTATAAACTGTCTTTTCCCCAATAAGGCAAGAAACACACGTCTATGCGAAAATTCTATTTCTTCCTTCATAACACCCTTCCTAGTTCTACTGTATGAGTGTATCATGTAGGAAATATTTTTTCTATTAATTAACGTCCTTCACGTTTAGAATGGTTTTTTTTAAAGCTCTCCAAACCTCTCATGCTCTTTAGAAAATATCTCCTCACATAGAAATGCTTAAGTCATTACTTGATACCACAAAAATTAAAAGTATTTATTCAGACAGGTTTATTTTGTCTTTCTCTCTGCAGTGCCCACTATTCTCCCTCCTCACAGGCTCAGACAAATACGACGAGGGTGTGAAAAGTCTCACTCACACACCTGCATGAAAGTCTATGGAAACTCTTGCATATGAAGAGCCATGAAGGCTAGTTCATACTATATCTTTCCTACCAGCCCAAATTATAATAATCAGGGTGGTTAATGATTGGGAATTTAAATTCTGCTTTCTTATTTCCAGTCATTATGCTAAGATCACATAAATAAATAAATTTTAGCTGTGTGTAGGGCAAGAAAATTTTTTCAAATTCACCCAGTCAAGTTATTCTGAACCTAATCTTTCCATGTCTTGCAAAATCAGCTATATCTGGTTGTTTTCACAATTTCCTGATTAAATCTGTCAATAGATTTTCTGCTGCTCATTCTGTTACTTATCCAGAGCATTAATGAACTTCTCTCCCTCCTGTGGATCCATAAATATTTCTATTTTATTATCAAAAACAGCCCTTAATTGGACTAAAAATAGAATTGTAGATCTATCTGCTCCACCTAAGTAGCAAATTAACTTTTCTGGCTCCAAAGTCACCATTTATTTATTCATAATTCACCAATATTTATTGCCTGCCTACCACATGCCAGGCACCATTCCTGGGCCTCGGGATTAAGTGTTGAAAAGGGCAAGCAGAGCTACTGCTCTCACGGATCTTAGATTCAGCAAGAAAGAGAGTTAATACACATGTCACCAATAAAGCAGAAACTTCTAATGATGACGAGTTCTGCAGGGATATAGGAGAGGAAATCTGGAACACAGTGACCAGATGGAGGATGGGAGGGATGGGAGCCGAGGAAGAGTGACCTAGAAAGTCCTTTTTGAAAAGGTAACATCTGAACTGGGCCCAGAAAGATGAGAAGGAGGCAACCAGGCAAAGACCCAGGGAGAGATTTTTCAGAGAGCGGGAAGGGGCGTTGCAAAGGCTTAGAGTCAGGAACTTGGTATTTGTGAGGACAATAAAAAAGGGGTCTGGGGCTTCCCTGGTGGCGCAGTGGTTGAGAGTCCCCCTGCCGATGCAAGAGACACGGGTTCATGCCCCCGTCCGGGAAGATTCCACATGCCGCGGAGCGGCTAGGCCCGTGAGCCATGGCCGCTGAGCCTGCGCGTCCGGAGCCTGTGCTCCGCCACGGGAGAGGCCACAACAGTGAGAGGCCCGCGTACCGCAAAAAAAAAAAAAAAAAAAAGAGATCTGATTGGAATGAAGTAAACAAGTAACTACAACTAAGATGAGGTTGGTAATTTTTCAACTGCTTGTCCTTAATAATATTGGCTAAAATATATTGGGCTCTGACATGAGCCCTGGTACCTTCATTCATTCCTTATCTCAATTAATTCCAAAATAACTATGTAAGGAGGCTAACTTTTATTATTATCATTTTCCAATGGACTAAATTGAGGTTTAGAGAAGTGAGTTGTTGAAGGATATTTAACTATATTTAATTGTAAGAGGACCTACCCAAACTGAACAAAGCCTAGTTCCTTAACCAGTAAGTTACACTCCCAACTTGACATCTTTTCTACTAATAATTTTAACTGCTGTTACCATGTTTTATATATTACTTCTGCAAATAGAGTTTAGACACTTTTGTTGTAAGGCTCCTATACACAGTACCTTCAGCATCTGTGTAATACCTTACTTACTAGTAGGAGGCAGTGAGATGCTGGTAACTGTTTAGCAACTAACCCCCACCATCCCCCAGGAAAGCCCTGATTTGTGGCGTTTGTTGATTCCCATGGTGTAAATACTCTCACAATGGCTTATTTCAACTTAACGATGAGTCATCTGGTAAATGTGCAGTTGAGAAGGGATGTGCCCAGTCAACTCTTAGGAGCCAGTAGGAACAGCCTCCAGCACAGGAGATGCCCAATCAATATTCATCTGGAAGAAGACGACCCACAGGAAAAGAGTTTGGAATCTCGTTGATGAAAGTCAGAATCCCAAAGACATTTTCTTTCAACAAAATGCATTTCGTTACTCTCCAGCCTCTAAATTTACTAGCTGGGAAAAAAGGTAGAGGCAATGCATTAAAAAACAGGTGACTTTGCCCCTGATTTACGCCAGTGAGATTTTTATCACTGCCCCCTGAAACGTTTTGCTATTGGGTTTGCTTATTATTGCGTGACTTGTCTTCTCGAATGTAGCACACACAAATGGTGATTTCAAAATGAAGACACACAGCACCTTAGGTACCTATATAAGTTCAGGATGGTTGTGCTAATTGAGAATATAGGAGACCAAGCCCCTGGATACGGTACCTAAGGAATCGTTTTACAACATGAAAGACATTAGACAATATGGACTGTCTATGAATGAGCTGGAATCTTTGCAGTGGGGGTGGAGAAACTGCCTTCCGAGTGCAAATTCCAACGTGGAATCGCCAAATAATTCATGACAGAGTTACAACATATGCTCTCACGATAGAGTGGGAATTACAGGACACAGAGAGCAAGTAAGCAGCAGAACCTCCGTGAGTTACGGCACCTTATTGCCATTATAAAACATCTTTATTGGGAGGGAAAACGCAATATTTTGGTAGAAGGAGATGCAGTAGGTAGTCTGGATTGCTCACTTATGGTAGAATGTGCAATTTTACAGCTGGGATATGCCCGTATGCTTTGTGTCTTCCCTGAGTCACAGCCTATCCTGAGCAGGCATTGAATACACACAGTTTAATCCATAAAGCAATCAAGGTGTTTAGGTAGAACTTGGGAAATGGAGAATTTTATGAAAAGGAAGCCTGTATATTCTACATGAAGTGCTCAAGCATCAGATTCTCTATCCCTTTTAAAATTTGATCTGTACTATTTTTGGGAAGTTGTGCTAGTGGTCATTGTGTGTGTTTTCTTGGGGCAATTCGATGAATTCACCTATATAAAATACATTGCCTTTTTTTTTTTAACTGCCAGAGTTTGGAAGTTGCTGCCATTTTCTTAGGAAAGTTTTAATCCTAAAAATACATCATTGGGGTCAGGTGCAGAGGCCTAGTGCCCAAGGATCCTTGAAACTTACAGCAAACTGCTTTACTTCCCCAGTGTTAACAGTAGCAAAGAGGGTGGCTTATAAAATCTTCAGAGAAATGCACATCCAATCCCAATTTTGAGAGCTGAAAAGAAGTTGACCATGCAAATCCTTCAGTAAGGTGCATGTGTGAGAAGAGGATTTTTTTCCCTCGGAGCAAGGGAAGGGAATGCATACTCTCTCTAAAAAGCGCTTTCAACCTAAAGTTTCTGTGTTTTTAAAATTCTTTCTCGTGAAAGGACGAGTTAGAAGTTTTGAACCCTTTATCTGCTTGGCAAATCAGACTATCAAAATAACAAGAGCAAGTTTTATAGCCAAAGAAAGGAGTCTCGGCGAAGGATGACGTGACTCAGAGCCCTCGGCTGAGAAATGCACAATATTTAAAAGTCTCTATACCTTATCATTTTATCAAAGAGAATATAATTCCTTTCTGCAAACATTTAAAAGTGAATTCATATATTCACTCTTTCTGAAACCACTTGCTAGTTTTGTTGAAATGTTCCTTTAAAATATTTTGAATCTCACTCATATGTTGAGGAGTTTTTGAAAGGTGACAAGAGGTCATAATTTCGCTGGAATGTCATTATTTTCCTCTGGAATGTCATTATTTTCTGGAATGTCATTATTTTCCTCTTATAAATTCGATCAGTAAAAAAAAAATACCATAAAATGCCCAAGATAATTCCCTGTAAGGTAGTCTCCGAACATCTATGTTTAGAAAAAAATGTTTCAAGGGGTACTTTGAGTTGATATACTTTGCTGGTAAGCCTTCTTTATTTGCTATTGTCTTTAAAAAAAAAAAGCATGAAAATATCTTTCCTATTTGGAGTTGTTTTCAGGAAATATGGACTCTTCTTTCTCTCTCTTGCTATCTCCTGGCTACACTCCCTTTCTATGCTACTTGTGTATCTACATTATTCATGCTTACAAGCCCAGCTGTAAAATAAAAATAGAGTGAATGAATGAGTTCTAAGGATCAACATAAAAATACGGCCTGAACTCCAGCCAAACCTTGAGTCTAACTCATTCTACGTAGTTCACCACTTTCTTATTTCATACAGAATTTTAGTAGCCAAACGACTTCTCTTCTGGAAACCTGGTCATCTGAAATTAAGCTTTATGCTCAGGACTCTTCTTAATTAACATGATAAAATCTATGATATTTCATGTCGTCTTTAGATCACTAGATTCCCTGTAAGACGTGGACAGTTTTCATATCAATCCAAAAGGAAGTGCTTGGTTTTGTTTCTCTACTTCTGAATATTTAGATCTCTTTATTTTGATTTAGTCGCTGCTCTGAAAATCTCGTGTGGTTGTCTCTGAAGCCATAAAACAATGAACACAGAATGGCCTCAATTTTGCTCTGCTAATACTTCAGGATGTGCAGTACTCAGAGACCGTCTCAGGCTGCCGGCAGCTGCTTCTGAGGCTGGTAAATTGAAAACTAAGCCATCACCGACACAGAGAAAAAGGATGGTCAACTTTACATCATTGTTCCTGCTATAATGCACTGCTTGCCACACATAATAGTGACTGATCTGGGTGACCTTGTTCACTTAGGGGAAAAAAACATTTCTCAACTCATTTTACCATTTCCAGAGTTTCACGTATATATAAGAAAAATTATATATATGATAGAGCTCGACACTGGGACTCCGAGATTTCCAAGCCTGGAATGAAAAACATATAATTTTGCTGGCAATTTGAGCCTTCTGTAAATTCTCCTCTTGAGCTGATTCACATGGCTGAGTAGAGAAATGTGTATTCCTCTTTGAGCTCCAACTGGCAGCTTCCTAGCTTTCTGCCGTCAATTGTACTGAAATCATTGTCAATTAATCAACTGGAAGAGCAAACACCTGCCCAATTTATTATTATTTTTTTACAAGTCATTAAGGGGCCCAGTAAAGCAGCAGGAGTAGATACATTTTCAGGTAAAAGCATATGTCAGAACCGGCATGTTTCTAAGCAATTCACACCAGAGAAATGGGGGTGGGGGGCGGAGAGAGAGAGAGAGAGAGAGAGAGAGAGAGAGGAAATATACATGTCTTTTGACAACAAACAGCCACAAAAAGTTTTTGAAATGTGGAACAAAGAGGCTTGCCAAGCAACGATCATTATTGCCTAGGATTCCAGCACCTGCAAGCATACTTAAGAGCATCATGTGTGAGAGATATATGTAGGTCACTGTTCTTGTGTAGGTGGCATAGGGACCGTTGGGCTGGGTACAGACAATGAGCCTATAACTATCAGCTCTACGTCTAGTTGGTCAGCCAGACAACAGAGATGGACTCTAAACGTTATCTCTTCTACACCAAAAGAGAGAGAGAGAGAGAAGCAGCAGGGTGGCAGAAGCCCATGTACACTTGCACAAAACAGGTGGTGTGCTAGTTAGGATGCCATATTTGCTATTTAGGGTTCCTGTGATCTCTGGAAGGATGGGTAAGCTATAGGGTGCGTAGGATGAATCTACACAAAGCATCCATGGCGCTCCAAGCCTACAGGCTCCGTGTGACCTGGCACTCCACGTACCGAGATGGGTTATCTCAGCAAGCCTGCTGCAGAATCTCTGTGAGATTTGGGTTACCACATTTAGCTGTGGGATTACAGCACGTAATACCACAGATAGGAGATAATGCCTCAGGCATGCGACTGTGGCAATGTAAGACACGCAAGACTAATTATGGCAGGTTTGGGGGCTGGGGGAGATGGAGGTGAGGTAGGACGTGGAATGGGTAATGCAAGGTGGCTTGTGGCTTGCTGGTGGCTTTCATGGCACACCCAGTCCCCCAGCCTAGTCCCCCACCCACACTGACAAACCCAAACAAGTGCCGTAAAATGTCATTCTGCGCCTCCGTCCTTTCTGAGGCAGACAGCAGTAAATCAGAATTTATTTTCCTTAATAGGAGCACGACGGCACATAAAAAGGGCAGAAATTATTTTTGTTTTTTTCCTCTTACTTTTAGCTGTCCTTGTAGAGGCTGAAGTGATAGGTTAAAATTTTCTCTTCAATGGCACCATATGAATTTTTTCTTTAATGGGTCAGTGCTCATTGCTTCCGGTGGCCAGCAGCTCTCAAGATATTTATGAAATAAGTTGTCACCTCTTGGCATCTCACCAAATCTTCATTTCTTCATATTTTGGTCAGTGAGCTTTATTTCTCATTGTGTTTCTGTTGAGTAATCTCCCTAACACTTGGATAAGTCCTGGACAAATCTGGTAGAATTCAGAGTAGAACTGGACTGTGGTGACAATTCTTGTTGGTCCAGCTGTCCCAGATTTTGAATCTTTTCACATTTCCTGTATCCCCAAATTTCCTTCTGACTTACGAAGACTGTTTGAATATTAGATCAGCTCACAAAGGCCATCCCACTTGTCTCATTTTCCCATAGGGAAATCTATACCCTACTCATATAACTGGGTTGTTACGAAGCTCAAATGTAAAATGGTGCTTCTTGTATAATTGAATTATTTTCAATGTACTTTTGTATTATAATCTCTCCTCCATTTCTCCCAGGTGCAACACTTCTTGATCTTGGAAGAATGCACAACAATGGGATTTGGAGCATCTAAAATAGTCCAGAGAGTCTTAAAATGTATTCTGAAAAATACTAGGTATGGCAGTCATTAGTACTATTTCCAAATTATTTTAGGATCTCTGCCCTTGGGGCACATGTTAGGATTACATTTCCCACCCCTTTGTGTTTGGATGGAACCATCTGACTAGTTCTCCCTGATTACTTGTGATCAGAAGTGCTGTGAGTCACCTCTGATCCAGGGCATTTACTGGTCGATGTGCGTACGAGACTTTCCAGAGTTTTCGTTTTTCTCTCTCACATGGCAACTGGCCCACTTTGTGTGCTAGCTCTTTTTTCAGGTTTGGTCCATGAGTGACTACGATGAATGCAACACTCCTGCTGGTCCCTAAGGATGTGCTGGGCGTGGTGCATGAGCAGGACATGAACCTTTATTGAAATAAACCACTGAAAGTCGGGAGGCTCTTTGTTGCCTCAGCATAACCTAGCTTATCCTGACTGTTAAACTAGCTCACAGGGACTGCAATAGTACATGGGGTGTGCAAAAAGGGATGCAAGACAGAACAAGTTTGGGAAAAGTTAGTTCGAATGAAATTAAATAAGATACTTAGGCTGTCTTGGATTCATTAATGGTTTGTGAATCTTCACAAGCCTGTTGTAAAGAAATAAAAACATCCCCAATACAGTATTCTCTATTTGAAGATCACCCCAAAGGACTTACCTGCCAAGAAATGCATGTCGACTCTCCACCACCTAACCAGGCTTCATCCTCATTCGAGGGCTCCCTGCAATCCGTTTATCTGAGGAAGTCTATAAATCCCTTCTCTTCTTGAGTGTTAGTTAGTCTCAAAGGCAAGTGTGTGATATTTTGCACATGGAAGAGAGAGGGGTGTTATTTTCTAGAAGATGATATCTTTTTTAAAAAGGTAGACTTTGACATTTTCCTGGCTCACGAATTTCTTTTCTTTTCCTGATCAAGAAAATACACTTCGTTTATGAGAAAAAATATACTGCCATACGTGTTACAAATAGAAGCCAACACACAGCACAGAAAGTAACTGCTGCTAAAAGCTGGCTAATTGAAATGTAATTCATTAATTTCAAACAGAACTCACTTTATATACACACACACACACACATACACACATGCGCAAACGTAAAATCACAGATACACAAAAAATTTTGGTCTCACAACCCTTTCCACAGTTGCATTTATGCTTCTTTATTTGGCAGTGTTTTAGCTGCACTTGAGAAACTGGAAAAATCTATTGTATTGAAAATTAAAAGTGATCACTCACACACAAAATCAGTAACTATGTTTTCTTTCCGTGACTATTTTTTGATGTAGGGTGACTGTATAGATGCCAAAGCATTCTCTCTGTCAGTGATATGCTGTATTTGGAGAAGGTAATGAGAACTTAATTCTTAAAATGTTACCCTGATTCAAATGGAGGCCATTCTATTTCCAGAGATTCTAGTTTCTTTTCTCAAAGTCCCCCTGCATTTCTGGAGCTAATTTGGTCTGAAAAGTAACCAGTTAGGTGAAGAGCCAGTGTTTCCAAGCCTTAGGCTACAGGTGGCTGAGATAAAAGTCCTTCTCAAGCTGTTACAAGAAGAAAAGGAGGCATAGGAGAAGGGAAAAAAATAAGAGGAAGAAAAAATAAAAAGGAAGGAAGGTGGGAAGGAAGGAAGGAAAGAAGGGGGGAAGGAGGGAAGGAAGGAAGGGAGGGAGAGAGGGAGGGAAGGTAGAAAAGAAGGAAGGAAAAAAGGAGGGAAGGAAGGAAGGAACGAAGGCAATTCTGCTCGTACACTCATTTACTTTCTGAATTGACACACGAGCAGCCAGATCTTATCAGATAATACACACATTTAGAAATTCCGTCTGCACGTGTCTGCATTCCTACAGCCCATCCTGCCTAGCTAAAACAACATCTTTTTTTTTTTTCCCCGAAAATCTGTTTCCTTCTTACATAGTCCAAATGTTAGAATGTGGTTTGAATTCTTTTTTGAACATTAATTTAAACAGTATGGGAATAGATCAGCCCTTATAAGTCTAAATAAAACTTCCTTTGACATGTATAATATGGTGTTGCTTATTTGGAGGCTAATGGAGTTGGAAAGGAAAAGTGGGAAAGAGTTAAATACAGAAAAGAGTAAGCTTCGTGGAAGTTTTTTTCTTATAAAATTTTAATTACTGCTTTTTTTTTTCCATCCAACCTATGAAGCAGAAATTTACAACAAAGCTTTAAACTGGTTTTCAGACCAGCATTCCAAATGTTTGGATATTTTGACCTGAACAGAAAAATGCAAATAACACAGTGCCACTTAGTGGAAAGGGGAAAAAAAATCATTGTGGGTGAGAAAGAAAGTCAACAGGCATCCAAATCATTGTCTGGAATTATAGATACAAGTCATGTTTGTCATTCAGATGCTATGCCTTTCAATGGCTTTCAATCACGCTAAACTTCTGCCACAATAATAAGTAAATTGTGTCACTTGCCATCACGACAAACATTTCCAAAAAGAGCATGGAGGAATCCATTCCACACTGATAGTATAGAAACATTATAAACTCTATTTGTTCAAGGAGAGAAATTTTTTGACTTCTTAAGGTCAGACAGTCTCATAAACTGATAGGAGTGTATAATTTTTTTGGTAGCAATGTGAATTATAATCACACACTTCTACTGGGCTCTACAGAGCAACTTTCTTCTCTGCATTAAGGTGGAAGTCACATTCTTAGAAAAGCTGGTGGATCACTCGCATACAAAGGTTTTTAAGGACCTTGAGAAAGCCAGTCCTGGGGCAGGACTCTACCTCTCGTCTCTGGTGAGGCAGGGGCCAGGGCCACCCACTGAGTTTGCAAGCTGAATGTTTTGTCTCCACTAGCAATTAAGGTCACCCACTAATACGAAGCTTTTTGTAACTTTTGTTGCCTTGTCCTTGGAGGTGAATTTTGTAATACCTTTAGGTGTCTCTCTGTGCACCTATCAAATGCGGTCATCAGCCATCAAGGTATCAAATAGCATTTCATTATTCTAATATTTTGCAACATTCACAGCACGCATGGACCAAAACGCTGCCTCTAGTTGTGTATATATAACAACACCCGGTAAAGAGCATCAAGGCGCTCTTTCCCTCTCCCACTCCCTCCTGTTCTCTGTTGGAGTTAGAGCCTATTTCTCCAGCTCTGAAGCGCTCTGAAAGTCTGTTCCTCCTACCACCTCTCAGATTCCCAACGATCGCAAAAATGCTAACTTTGGGTACTAGATTTCATTTTGACAACCCACCCCCTGCCGCAGTGCTAGTGCTTTCACCCTCATCTAAGCAACTCAGAGCAGGATATATTCAAAAGTCTATGCCTTCCATTGGGTCAAGTTGTGATCTTTTCAGGATTGGGGGTGCCGGATGCAAATGGGAGCACTCATGGTTTCCCAGAAAGTCGTTGAGACATCCCAGACAGCACTTGGGGAGTCAGCAAGGAATTAAGGATGAACAGCACTCCCGGCTCTTAATCAGAAGCTCTTTCTACAAGAAAAAAAGAGAAATTAAAAAAAATGTTCCTACATTACCTACAGTGTTGTTAATGTAACTTTCTATTTACATAATATGCAAAAAGGGCTGTCTGCAAACTGCAGTAATCTATATGGAATGAGGACAAAAGATACTGATTTCTCTAAAATGTTCTTGTTAAGGAATAATCAAGAAGTTAGAACCTCTAATCTTGCAGTCAAAGCAGAAGTTTGGGAGATTTTTTTTTTCCACTTTGCTCATGTATATATATTCACACGCACAGACGTGTACAGACCGATTTACAGATATCAAATATGCCGTCTTTAACATTCAGGAACTAAATTAAACTGCAAAGTAAAAGTTAAAGTTCTCAGGAAAGGAAACGTTTATTCACTTTTAATTTAGCCCTAAGCACTTCCAGCAAGTTTGATCTGAGGTCTTAAGGAAAAGTTAAGGGTGTGTGTGTGTGTGTGTGTGTGTGTGTTCCAGTAAGAGAAAGAGAAGAAGGGGGCGTGGTTGCAAAGAGTGGGACAGGAGGAGAGGAGAGGGGAGAGGAGGGGGTGAAGAGAGGGAGGGAGGGAGATTGCAAGGGAGGAGAGAAGTTAGACTAGAGTTAACTGGAGTGGAATGGAATAGAGGGAGAGAGAGAGGGAAAGTAAAGAGGAGAGAGGAGAGAGGGAAGTAGAGAAGGAAAGAAGGAGGAAGGAACATATTTCCAGAGGTGCTCTCTACTCCGGATCCCTGCACTTTCCAGTTCATCGGTGTGATATATATCCCGTTGCGGAGCACAGGCTCCGGACGCGCAGGCTCAGTGGCCATGGCTCACGGGCCCAGCCGCTCCGCGGCATGTGGGATCTTCCCGGACCGGGGCACGAACCCGTATCCCCTGCATCGGCAGGCGGACTCTCAGCCACTGCGCCACCAGGGAAGCCTGGTGTGAGGTATATTTTGCATTGAGTTAAAACACAGTCAGACTAAAGAAGCACTTGGAGAAGGGAATTCCAATAGCAATGCGACCTAAGAAAATGTCCAACTGTCTACTGATCCTGTCTTCCATGGATATCATATAGAGAAACCCTCTCTAGGGCAATACAACACCAAACTAGCAAGGGACAACTGGATGAAAAATCAACACCTGGAATTGCACTTGCAAACAGCCAGCAAGGACACACTCTCACTGGAACCACTTTGGAAACTGTTGCCTTCTATACCAGCATGAACTACCCAGAGCAGGGACCACAGAATTCAATGAGCTGACAGTCTCGACAAGCTACTGAATATCTTACTGACCTCTGTATCCTCAGAGTCGAAAAGCATGCTAAATTCATGTGTGAAAATGTAAATCATCAAAAAGTTTCAGACTGACAAATACGTATTTTAGGATTTGATTTGCTTAGATCTTTACTTTGGAGTTCTTCATGTGTACCAACTAATCTACCTGCTGATCAATTTCACTCTGAAATACATCGTGACTTTAAAAAGTCACATTAGCCTGACATTATCATTCAAATTCTCCATAGCATAATGACATGGCCATAGGTTTTTACTGTTTTATAGATTTCCAGGTTTGAATTCCAGATCTTGTTTGGACTAGCTCTGTGTCCTCACTCAAGTATCAGATTACTCCATACCTCCCTTTCTTCCTCTGTAAAATAAGAATCATCATATAAATAATTCATACTTTACAGAGGCTTTGTGGGGGTCAACTAGGATCATCTTTGTGAAAAAATTTTCTCAATTGTGACTAGCACTTCCATGGGACCATTTTGAGACTTCTTTTAGAGTGAGGTTGATAACTGCTAACAACATCTCTGAAGCCTGTCCATTACAAAACTATTTGTACCATACTTGGTGGTCTAGAGTGCTGGTCTCTCAGTCAAGCTCTTGTAAAGGCACTGGAGAAAATCCAAATATCCTTCCAGAATGAAATGGCACCTTACCTGCAGAACCCCTGTGAGAACCTGTGTAGAGGTGGAGTGCACTTTTAATTTTTTCAATGGACCGTCCTCTCTACCATCAACTAATTGGGTTTCTGAAGCTCAGTGCTTCTCTTGGACAACATTGCAAGTCCTTAAATGAGTGCTTTCTTTCCACAGATATCATTCTTAGCACTTCATATGCATATTTCATTTAATCTTGCTGAACATACCACAAGAGAGGTTGTATACTATTACCATCCCCACTTTACAGATGAGGAAACCGAGGCTTAAAAAGCTTATTTGTCCAAGATCACCCAATTTGTGTCAAGGGAGGCCATAATTAGCAACTGATCAGACTCTAAAGCCCATGCTTTTTTCCACTTACACAACTCTTAGTTCATTTTCACTTTTTCCCCTCCAAATCCTATCAAAAGCTGCACCAGAAAAAAAAATGTTGTTGGAAAATAGAGTATAAAAGAGAAATAATACATTGTGTAAATAAAGCAAATTAAAGAATGTGTATCATATGATATTTTAAAAGTAAAAGCTTTATGTATACATATGTGTAAGGGACCAGGGAGAGAGGAAAAAAAAATTGAAGATGAGTTGAAGAAATGGTTACATATCAAACATCAATGGTGATGTAAGTAGATACCAGGAGGAATGAAGTTTAAATTTGTATGATTTCTTATTTTTTAAATAAGCTTGTACTATTCTGCTTTAAAGGGAAGAAAATTAAAAGTAGATGTTACATCACACTTCTAACATTTTTCTAAATTCTGTGTGAGGATGAATTTAAACCAAAGGATAGCTCTATCTGAACACTAGACTATTTGCTCTTTGTTTCTCCACACTGATTTAATGTTAAGTCATGATGATATTTATCATGCCATTTTTTCAGCCTGGCTCAGGTCCCATGCATTTACTAGGACTTAGTGTCAGAAAAAAATGTTTCCCCTAAACACTTAATTTGCCTTCTTCTTACTAATAATACAAGAGATAGGCCAATCATCAGGCTTTCTTTATGCAGATATGCTAGACAGCTCAACCAGATTTGCTCTTTCATTAGGGCCATATTGATCTTTATGCCCAACTTTATCATTTTTCTCATCTCCCCTCAGGCCTGGTTTCTTTTTCTTTGAGTTTCTTACTCTTACTGGGTATATACTATTTGTTTAAGTTTCTTCAAATCAAGTTTGAAAAGAGTCACTCAATAAGGTATTCAGTAGTAAAATTTAAAAGTTAGTCATGCTTTTAAGAGGGAGGGCAATGGAACTGTTTAAAGAGAAAAAAAAGAGTTCCAATATAAATTTTATTTATAGGAAAAAATAGCTAAACAAAAACATGTTCTCTTACCCTTTGGATATGAGAAAATAGAAAAATACAAATAATTGGGAAAATATGTCCAACTCTGACAAACTTGGTAGGGTAACTAGTTCAGAATCATAGAAACTCTATGTTTGCATGAGTTACAGTCAACACATTTAGTTGGATGGTTCAGTTACTCAATTACATTTTTACAATTCAACACCTATAGAAATGATGACCAGAAAATGGTCTAGTCATGGGTTATAATTAAAGACTAAGTTCTGGGAGAGGTTCAAGGCAGAAATGCTAGAATTACATAGATGAAGAAATGAGGACATTTGTCAAAGAGGGATTGAACAAGTCTTCTCAAGATAGATTGGGAGGAAATGACAGAGTTGAAAAATTCTAGAGAGATGAGGCTTTGAAAAAGAAGAAGATGTAATCTGTCCTAAGAGAGGCCAAGAAGATAACACGAGAGGCAGAGACAAACAACTCTGGCATGTAGCTAGTTAGTTACGGGGGAAAAGCAAAGAAGGATTTTTGAGATATGCAAACTACTGGATCAAGATTTGGAAAGTGACCAGATTCTGAGCAGTTATTCTAACTTTCTTTTTTGGGTTGGGGCACCATGAAAGACTTTCATCATCTGATGTGAGACAGTAACAAGAAAAGTCATACTGGAGGGGAGCCCATTGTGTCATCTAAATATGAGGTTGCTTGAGAGCATAACATTGAAAATGATATTGACCAAGGGTACAAGTGGATTGGGAGGCTTTCTTCACGTCACTTCCTTTGACTTTTTAACCACACACCACAAACCTGCAATTTTATAAGGGTAAGACCCAAGAGCTACGTGATGCTGGCATCAGACATTTTTTGTGTCCTGTGTCACATCCTCTCAGCCCAACTCTTAATCCATGCAGCCATGGTGGGCAATTGTGTGCATGTTGGTGACAACCCACCTCAGTCCACCAATTCAGCACATCTCTGCTTTTCCTGTCCTAGGACTTTACCTGAAGGCAGGAACGGATGCTCAAAAGGCATGCAGATGCTCCCTGGAAGTGAGGGGAGGTAACATTCCTAGGACAATCTCTCAACCAATGAGAGGTGGGTGTTAGTGGGTGTTTGCCTTTTTGCCCTTGAAGGAACAATTCTGAGAAGCTTTCTACATAGTTGCTCACAATTCCCCAGCTGAACTGAGCCCCAATTGCTCACAGCAATATACAGCTCAGTAAGGTATAGTCTTACTACTTTAGCTAGTTCCCATCTTGCTTTCCCTGGACGCTCATCCCTGCTTCCTGGGACCACTTCCCAAATAAA
Source organism: Grampus griseus (assembly GCF_964374135.1). NCBI lineage: Eukaryota > Metazoa > Chordata > Mammalia > Artiodactyla > Delphinidae > Grampus > Grampus griseus. Next base: position 7,584,811 of record NC_138998.1, read on the forward strand.
TGACTTATATCCAACTCTTCGTTTTGCCTCTGCTTTCAAAGAAGCCCAAACTGAAATAGAGCTCAAGGTTGTTCTTTAAATTTCCCCTTTCCTACTACTTCTTTTTTTTTATTTACTGGTTTTAATTTTTTATAGAGCTACAGCTTACGTAAAATGTACATATCTTAAGTGTACAGCTTTTCATTTCATTATTTTTTCAGCATTTTATTTATTATTTTTTAAAATTTAATTTTATATTGGACTATAGTTGATTTACAATGTTGTGTTAGTTTCAGTTGTACATCAATGTGATTCAGTTATACATATACATATATCTATTCTTTTTCAAATTCTTTTCCCAGGTAGGTTATTACAGAATATTGAGCAGGGTTCCCTGTGATATACAGTAGGTCCTTATTGATTATCTATTTTAAATATAGTAGTATGTATATGTCCTACTACTTCTTATGGCTCTGACTTAACTTTGGCTGTAATTTCTTCCCAGCACCTGACCTTTTGGCTGAGTGTTCTTGATATTGACCATTGACCCAAGCAATGACCATTTTGAATTTCTTCCTCCTTTTTGTTCTTCCAGCAGTTGGGCTCAGTTCCCTCTTACAGGCTCTACATTAATTCATCCCTCTGTCTCTGTGTTTCTGAGCGGTGAATCCTGTTTTAGTTCTGAAAACCCCCAATGCTACCTCCAGCTGGTAGAGAAATTCCCAGGCAAGAATTCTGACCTAAAGGAAGGTAGATTTAACCGTGAATAATGACAATCTCCCTCCACCCAACCAGAGTAACAGCTAAAGTACTTTCAATTATTGGCTGTTGCCTTTAAAACTTTTATTGATTCCAACCAATGACAAAAGTTAACAATTGCCTTTTTTAAAGATGTTAATGCTTAAAGTTGGAGGTGACAGGTAAAGTGTAACTCTCAGAATGTCATCATAGTGGGAATATTTTTCTTTATATTGGGATATACCCCCAAAAAGCTACATTCCAGAAGAAGACCTTTTATAGATATAGTATAACTATAAAATGGAGTAAAACCTAAGGTGCAGATATCAAGGAGGGACAATTAACATTCACTGATTGGTTTCTTGTTTATATTTCTGTTGTCAACTCCAATAAGATATTTATTTGAACCAAGTTGCCCTTCTTTCATTAGACTCACAGGTAACTATCAATTATTAATAAAATATTTGAATTTCTAAGGTAAAATAAAATCATTATAATGATAGCTAATGAGTTGGGATAATATTTTCATGTAACAATCAATATCACCTCCCAGAATAGCTTCTAAAGCAATGACCCATATTGTCCTCAGGACACGGTTGCTACTATAAAAATGAAAAAAGAAATTGACAAGAACTTTTAAAAAGATATTGTAATTCCAAGGCAAACAGGTAATACCTTTAAGAAAATCAACACTTTGGAGTATTAAGAACCTATATCTTTATCATATTCCAAGACCCTGACCCAAACTAGAGTTACAAAAGGACATGTGGTCAGTTAGTTCCTGTTACCAGCCTAAATTAGATAGCAATCACACAGGCTGGCCAGAGAGGAAGAAAAGTCAGAAATGAAGCAAAAGCAGGTTAACTGTTTGGAAGCTCTCTGGAAAAAAAAAAAAAAAGCCACACTATTCATTCACATTCTTAGTCACAGATGACAACGCAGAGGGCTGGTCATCCCTGAAAACATGATGCAGTTGTATATATCAGCAAAGGCCAGGGAGCACAGCATCTGAACACTGGGATGAGAATCCTTCCCCCATGCCATGACATTTCACGTACCCCTGGAATTTAGATATCAACCAAGGAGGATGAGAACGAGAGGAGAAAACTTTATGATGGAGTGGCTTTAAACCTAAGTGGACTGATTTACCATTTTTCAATTTGGGGAGATTTCATTTAAAAGTTCATATTTCCAGCTTACCTTATAAAATCAGAAGATCTGGCAACACCAGGGGCTCCTTTTGGCCTTGAATTTTTCTACTGGAAATGAGAATTATCTGTGTCTATAAGCTTAGTTCTCCAGGTTTTTTTTTCCCTCAATCTCTACCACTCCTTAGTGTCTTACACCTAAACCACTTCACTTATTTAAATTACTAGCCTGGGGCCCGGAGGTATTTAAGTGCCTATCTTTAAGTTTAGAGGGCAAAACAAGGAGAAGGAATTGTTCAGAAGATATATGCATATCTGCAGAACAAAAATTATATTTATCAAGTTAATTTGTCAAGAGTTACCACTTCATGTCCATCAAATTCAGAGGCTGTTTACCTAAGAAATAAGTCTTTGCCTGTCTGCTTCGCTTTTAAGGAGGTTACCACCGGGACCCCATCCCATGAGACTGGGAGACTTGAAATCTTAGTACCCTAGGGATACAATAATAATTACATACATATATACATGAAGACACGTATATATATGTTTATGTGTGTGTATGTGTGAATTAACGCACCTAGCACTCAGCAAGTATGTCAGTATCTTCCTGTAGCAAAGCTTAGTTAGAGACGATCCGACTCTCAAGTTACAATTATGAAAACAGAACTGTTTTTTTCTTAATTTTGTAGATATCAGGTTTGCATACAGCATTAGCCATTTTCCTGTACATTTCCATTAGTAATGTCTTTGCTGATTAGTTTTTTTCTAAATTTGCGTGTTTATCCATTAGCATATCAATATTGCTGCCAAACATCCTCTTAATTTTTAGTTTTCTTCTTGCAACAAAAATTTTTTTTTGCCAATAAAAGCAGGCATTTCTTAAAGCCTTAATTAACTCCAGCACAATTCCTTTTTGCTTCTTTAATAATAGTGTGTAATATTTACTAAGATTATAGATTTTGCCTTATTCAAAACCACCACTCACTCGAATAAGCAAAAATCTTCACATTTTTGGATTTGGCATTAACACAGTCTCTCTTTTTTTAAAAAACTTTTTTTAGGTCTTTATTTAATTTGTTACAATATTGCTTCTGGTTTTTTTTAAGTTTTGGTTTATTGGCAGCGAGGTATGTGGGATCTTAGCTCCCCGACCAGGGATCGAACTGGCACCCCCTGCACTGGAAGGTGAAGTCTCAACCACTGGAACACCAGGGAAGGCCCCCGCAGTCTCCTCTTGTCAGGAGAGTTTCCTTGATTTCTGGAATGCTTTGGAAATACTATAAATTTTCAAGATAAGCATCAAAGAAACTTCAAGGAGATGGATTCCAAAAATTACAGAATTCGTCTGAGTGATTATTGAAATGAGGGGGATTTCAGCAATCATGTAAAAGGGAAAAGATGACCATCCAAACTCGAATTTTCTTGGCAAAGTCCCTTTATCTTATCTCACCACAAATAAGCAGAATTCTGGCTGACGCACAGCTTTGATGTATACAATTATATAAATTTAAAGTCACCTCCATGGAAAAAGTAATACCATGTTGAACAAAGTACAGAGGAAGCAAGTTAAAATATACAGTCTGTGAAAGATTCCTGTCTACACTGTTATTCAAGGTAGGTTCTTCCAACTACGATAATTAACTATCTGCCGTATTTTTTCCTGCTGTGTCTGAAGAGACTGTTAAAGTTATGCTTACCCAATTCCAAGCACTGCCTTATTAAGGTAAATGCTAGTAATTATACATCTTTATGTTTAAGTGTAGGGTCTTTTTCACACCTTTCTGGTGATTAAGAAGGAAAAATCATGAAGACTTTGATGATGTTGATGACTGTATCTCACATTACTGTTTGTGGGGTTGTAAATTGTCACTATCTTTCTGGAGGGCAATTTGGCAAAATCTTTCAAATGAGAATACCGTTTGACCTAAAAGTTCCACTTGTGAGAATTATTCCTAAGGAAATAATTGGAGAAGAAGGCAAAGATGAATGTGCAAAGACATTTGCAAGAGTGGGGAAATAAAAAATAGTCTTAGTACCCATCCATAGAAGATTGGTTAAATAAATTTTGAAAAATCCAAGCAATGGAATATTAGGAAGCCTTAAAAATGGACTGGACTAATCTATATACATTAAAATGAAAAAGATTAGTATTTAATACTTAAAGTTTAAAAACAGTTACAAAATAATATACATAATATGAAATAGCAAGCTATATTTATATATGTAAATACAACAGACTAGAAGATATAAATTAAGCCATTAAAATTGTTGATCTCTGGTTTTCCAATTATGAAGGCATTTTCACTTTCTAATTTTATTTACTTTCCTATTGTTTCAAGTTTTCACCATTAATAAACTTCAGTCAGGAATTGTCTGTATTATGGATGCATGCGTAACATTCGAACACTCACTTTTCTCTTTTCACCTTAATCCTCCTTTTGAGGGGATCCTTGCCATGAGCCTCTTGGCTATGGCCAGTGCCCACCCTCACAAGGGTACTGAAGAGGCCAGATCTTCCTTTTTTTCACCCAGAACAGTACGGCACACACATGACACTCTTTCTCCCAGGGTTTTGAGGTGAAAGAGAGTCACTCAAAGGCATGGGAGGAATTAGCTATAGATTCATTGTAGGGGAAGAGATGGCATGAAACCCAAGCATTCCCATGGCATGACTCTTGCTGTGAGTCCTACTGCCCAGCTCTTAAAAAATTCTGTGAGCTCATGCTCTGCTTCTAGCTCATGTCCCTTCGCCCTTTGATGGTCATAGTTTACCTCTCACTGATATGCATGTTTTGCTTTATGAATAAGAGAATAAAACTATGTTTCTATATATTAAATAAGAGAAATAACCTACACTATTTAGAAATAAAAATCAAAACACTGAATAAAAAAGCAAGAAGAAGAAAAAGAAGGAAAAAAACCAAAGCCTTGTAATCCCAAAGGAGTACAGTGTGGGGCAACCTAGTAAATTATGATATGGACCAAAAAACAGGAGTGGGAATAAAGGTCAAAGTGAGTGTATAATCATGAGCACCTTATTAGCATAATTAGTATGTGACCAGGAGAAGTTCACCTCTATGTTTTGCTTTTCATAAAATAAAACAAGGGCTTTGATATTAAGAGTTTAATTCTTGGTGTTCACTGCAGATTTATTGAACTATGAGTCCCTTGGGGAGGCCTGGTTAATTTATCTCATATGAAACAGGTATCCTCTGTATCGGAAAGTATTATATTTTATTCATTTTTGAATTGCTAAACTAGCCAGTCTTGTATCTTACCCTTACTAAGATTAGATAGATTCATGGAGTTACAAATAACAATAGAATTATAAACAAGTAATACTGAAATAATTTGTATCATGACTTTCTCTAAGCTGAAGATGTAAATGTTACCTTTTGGAATACCTGAATAATTCAAGTAAAGGTATTCTTTATACTTTTCCAGTATTCATATCTAAGAACATAAAATATTTTCACAATACAAGTACATTTACCAAGAGCAAATGTTTAAACAAAAGAACCAGGGTTCTTAATGAAACACCCTCAGGAAAATGTTTAAACTTTGCCCTTAAGTTTACTTTGTTCACTAATAGGCTTCTATTTCGAGTAGAGAGTAGGAAGGGTAAGTTCAATGTGTTAATAAGAAAAAAGTAATAATATTTAATTAATTCTGGCTGAACACACATGGTTTAATATACTTGGCAATATCATTCCATCATATGATATGATAATTTAATGGAACTTTTTTATTTAAATTGCTGGCAAGTTTATGAAATTATAAAGCAAATAGGCCATGCACTTGGGTGTAATTGACTGTATAAATGTGTTTTATACTATACTGTTGGCAAATTAGCCAATCCCTGTCACGGAATCAATTATTATCTAGCTGAATTCCACAAACACAATAGCAGAAATATTGCATTTATACAAAAAAAAACCCAAAAAACCACCACGATTGTTAATCTTACATTGTGCATCTTAAAACAGCAAGGCAATAAACATTTATACACTGGATAATTGTCTTAAGATAATGCCACTGCCACATGAGGCACAGTTAAAGATTCTCTGTTGCTGGAGACAGTTGTTTGGGTTTTATTTGTTCTTGCGTCTCTGGATCCATGAAGACGATAATAGAAGCTTCAGTCATTCAAGTCTAGTAGGGGTTCAGGCATCTGACCTCCAGTGAAGAGATGCACACTGCCCAAAGCCAGCATGACATGGTACATGCATACATGGCTCCGGAGGCTTCAGAAACAATGTCTTGTGTTTGAAGAGAGCTACTGCTCAGCCCTTTATAGTGTTTTTATGACTTACTTTGAAACCAAAACCATATCTGTTCTAGGGCCTGACATGGAACCCTACCAAATCTCTAAACTGATAAAACAGGATGTTCAGATGGCATCCTAGACTGCCCATTTTTGTCCTCAAGTCACTCCTCAACCCCAAAAGGGAGTAAAGAGAAAGAAAAATCAAGCCACATGAAATGAACAACTAACACCTCATTGAAAGGACAGGACTTTAGTATGGAAGAGCTCTAAATGAGCTAGAATGGCAGGTAGACAGATGGAAAAGGTGTGTCATTTGGCACAGATGTAAATGTGCAGGCCTGCGGGGTACAGTACAAACACATTATATCTGTTTTTGAAACTGTTAATTTCCCATCTTCAAAACTATGACATTTCTTCACCAATAAAAGGCAATTACTATAAAAAAAAAATTGCTACTGCTTTCCAAGTGCTCTCATGCACACTCTATCTTGTTACCCTTCAGAGTGAAACACTGTGTTACCATTGACCCAAAGAAGAACTCTGTTTCATCAGTCTCTAGGCTAGTTTAAGGAGCAGAGGGCGTGCTCCTACACGCTTTCTCTCCCCTTTAGTTGTCTCTACGGTAGTCTCAGCACAGGTTTCTGTAAACTGCTTTTTGGAAAAACTCTTCAGGCAGCTTCTTGGATTCTGAAGTTGTCAGTGATGCAGTGGGCGCTTGAGAGAACCTTTTCCAAATGGAATCTGACAAGGCAAAGTGTAGCTTCTCCTGGCTGCTCATAGTTTAACTTCATAAGAAGTGGGTGAGGTTTATCATTTTTCATTTGTCTGATGAGAAAACAGAGATTTAAAGTCTCAGAGATTCATCTGAGATTACACTTGCAGAAAGTGGCAGAGTCTGGACATCCATCCCACATAGGCTGATTCAAATCCTTTGTTCTTTCCACTAAGACCAAAGTCTAAGCAGCAAGACCCTCTTCGTGTAGATGATAAGAAACCAAGTCTGAAGAAATAATGCTACAATGGATTTGACAGGGAACCCAGTAGGCATATCCTTTACAAGGATAATTTTCTCCTTAAAGAGAGTACATTCTTTTCCTTTTCATATTTCAGCAGGAAGTGGATTTCCTCAAATATTCAATTGTCACATGTTATCTTCTCTTTGTCTTTTTCATATGCACTTGAATACATTTTATAATATGCCATTTGTTTTAATAGAGGATTTTCTGCCTTGTTTTAAGCATTTGGGCATTCCTTCCTTCTGGAAGGTTTCTTCCCCCCTAAGATTTTCTTATTGCTGTTTTTAGGAGGTTGGCCTCGATTTGAATCAGTTTCCGCTTTACGCCCCTTTCTCTCTCCTCTTTATCTTTTGAGTTCCTTCTGAGCCTTGCTCTCACTGCTGTTATAGTAGTCAAGCTACACTGTCTGGAGAACTGTCTCCCAGCAACTTGCAAGAGGAATGTCTTACATGCACTGAAGTGGAGGAATGACAATAGGGAAAAGGAAACCTTGCCTCGGAATACTGGATTTTCATTTCTATTTGGCACTGTGTGTGGGACTTCAACTAATATTTGACAAGAGTGAAAAGCATCATATAAATAAGGCTTGCCTCCAGGCTACAGCTATATTTAGTATAAGTGAATGTATTTTTAAAAACTTAATAGCTTTTACCATGAGATTCACCCATCTTTAGGACATCCAAAGAGTCGATAAGCTCTTAAAAATCTGTCGGGGTCTTTCCTTAGGAGATGTTTTAGAAAATAAATATTTGTTGAATGGCTAAATTTGGCCGAGGATCACTTTCCATTCAGGAAGGAATGGGAGGCTCTGGGATGTGGCTGTGGCTTTTATAAAAATACAAAGGTAGCTCTCAAGAAATTTTAGAACAATTGCAGATGATAAAGCAGATTTTTTCACATAGGCAGTAGTTTAAAAGTTTATATCCAACTTACATCAACTGTAAATTTAATTTCTACACCTTTCTGAATATCGTCTCTACAGCCACTCAATGAAAGAGAGCTTTTTCCATTTACCTTGCCCCATCCTGCAAAACCCTAAAATATGATGAAAAGAAGAGCAACAAATTTTACCACCCCATCAACCAACATTTCAGATTTCGAAAAGAGGGCAATAATTTTTCCTTGAAATATCAAGGCAAGCTGTAAGGTGGATTAAAGCCACGGAACGTTTGTCTTTTCCTTGGCGATATAATTCAGACATGCTTTCAACAAACACTTGTAGATTTATTAAGGATCTTCAATAAGTGAAGCATTCAGGTCCTGCAACGTTTATATATATATATAGATAGATAGATAGATAGATAGATAGATAGATAGATAGATAGATTTAAAATTTTTTTAACATCTATATAGGGTATAATTGCTTTACAATGTTGTGTTAGTTTCTGCTGTATAACAGTGAATCAGCTATACCTATACATATATCCCCATATCCCTCCCTATTGCATCTCCCTCCCACCCTCCTTATCCCACCCATCTAGGTGGACACAAAGCACCAAGATGACCTTCCCGTGCAATGCAGCTGCTTCCCACTAACTATCTGTTTTACATTTGGTAGTGTATATATGTCGATGCTACTCTCTCACTTCGTCCCAACTTCCCCTTCCCCTTCCCCGTGTCCTCAAGTCCATTCTCTACGTCTGTGCCTTTATTCCTGTCCTGCCCTTAGGTTCTACAGAACCTTTTTTCTTTAGATTCCATATATACGTGTTAACATACGGTATTTGTTTTTCCCTTTCTGACTTCCTTCACTCTGTATGACAGACGCTAGGTCCATCAACCTTAATACAAATAACTCAGTTTTGTTTCTTTTTATGACTGAGTAGTATTCCCTTGTACATATGTGCCACATCTTTATCCATTCATCTGTTGATGGACACTTAGGTTGCTTCCATGTCCTGGCTATTGTAAATAGAGCTGCAATGAACATTGCGGTCCATGACTCTTTTTGAATTATGGTTTTCTCAGGGTATATGCCCAGTAGTGGGATTGCTGGGTTGTATAGTAGTTCTATTTTTAGTTTTTTAAGGATCCTCCATACTGTTCTCCATAGTGACTATCAATTTACATTCCTACCAACATTGCAAGAGGGTTCCCTTTTCTCCACACCCTCTCCAGCATTTATTGTTTGTAGATTTTTTGATGATGGCCATTCTGAGCAGTATGAGGTGATACCTCATTGTAGTTTTGATTTGCATTTCTCTAATGATTAGTGATGTTAAGCATCCTTTCATGTTTTTGTTGGCAATCTGTACATTTTCTTCGAAGAAATGTCTATTTAGCTCTTCTGTGCATTTTTTGATTGGGTTGTTTGTTTTTTTGATATTGAGCTGCATGAGCTGCTTGTAAAGTTTGGAGATTAATCCTTTGTCAGTTGCTTCGTTTGCAAATATTTTTTTCCAATTCTGAGGGTTGTCTTTTCATCTTGTTTATGGTTTCCTTTGCTGTGCAAAAGCTTTGAAGTTTCATTAGGTTCCATTTGTTTATTTTTGTTTTTATTTCCATTTCTCTAGAAGGTGGGTCAAAAAGGATCTTGCTGTGATTTATATCATAGAGGGTTCTGCCTATGTTTTACTCTAAGAGTTTTACAGTGTCTGGCCTTACATTTAGATCTTTGATTCATTTGGAGTTTATTTTTTGTGTCTGGTGTTAGGGAGTATTCTAATTTCATTCTTTTACATGTAGCCATCCAGTTTTCCCAGCACCACTTACTGAAGAGGCTGTCTTTTCTCCATTGTATATTCTTGTCTCCTTTATCAAAGATGACGTGACCCTATGTGTGTGGGTTTATCTCTGGGTTTTCTATTCTGTTCCATTGATCTATCTTTCTGTTTTTGTGCCAGTACCATACTGTCTTGATTACTGTAGCTTTGTAGTATAGTCTGAAGTCTGGGATCTGGATTCCTCCAGCTCCATTTTTCTTTCTCAAGATTGCTTTGGCTATTCAGGGTTTTTGTGTTTCCATATAAATTGTGAAATATTTTATTCTAGTTTTGTGAAAAATGTTATTGGTAGTTTGATAAGGATTGCATTGAATCTGTAGATTGTTTTGGGTAGTATAATCATTTTCAAAATGTTGATTCTTCCAGTCCAAGAACATGGTATATCTCTCCCTCTGTTTGTATCATCTTTAACTTCTTTCATCAGTGTCTTATAGTTTTCTGCATACAGGTGTTTTTTCTCCTTAGGTAGGTTTATTCTGAGGTATTTTATTCTTTTTGTTACAATGGTAAATGAGAGTGTTTCCTTACCTTAATTTCTCTTTCAGATTTTCCATCATTAGTGTATAGGAATGCAAGAGATTTCTGTGCATTAATTTTGTATCCTGCTGCTTTACCAAATCATTGATTAGCTCTAGTAGTTTTCTGGTGACATCTTTAAGATTCTCTTTGTATAGTATCATGTCATCTGCAAACAGTGACAGTTTTACTTTTATTTTCCTATATGGATTTCTTTTATTTCTTTTTCTTCTCTGATTGCTGTGGCTATAACTTCCAAAACTATGTTGAATAATAGTGGTGAGAGTGGGCATCCTTGTCTTGTTCCTGATTGTAGAGGAAATGGTTTCAGTTTTTGACCATTGAGAATGATGTTGGCTGTGGGTTTGTCATATATGGTCTTTATTATGTTGAGGTAAGTTCCCTCTATACCTACTTTCTGGAGAGCTTTTATCATAAATGGGCGTTGAATTTTGTCAAAAGATTTTTCTGTATCTATTTAGATTATCATATGGTTTTTATCCTTCTGTTTGTTAATATGGTGTATCACATTGGTTGATTTGCATATATTGAAGGATCCTTCCATTCCTAGGATAAACCCCACTTGATCATGGTGTATGATCCTTTTAACGTGCTGTTGGATTCTGTTTACTAGTATTTAGTTGAGGACTTTTGCATCTATGTTCATCAGTGATATTGGTCTGTAGTTTTCTTTTTTTGTGACATCTTGTCTGGTTTTGGTATCAGGATGATGGTGGTATTGTAGAATGTGTTTGGGAGTGTTCCTCCCTCTTTTATATTTTGGAAGAGTTTGAGAAGGACAGGTGTTAGCTCTTGTCTAAATGTTTGATAAAATTCACCTGTGAAGCCGTCGAGTTGGGATTTTGTTTGTTAGAAGATTTTTAGTCACAGTTTCAATTTCAGTGCTTGTGACTGGTCTGTTTATATTTTCTATTTCTTCTTGGTTCAGTCTCGGAAGGTTGTGCTTTTCTAAGAATTTGTCCATTTCTTCTAGGTTTTCCATTTTATTGGCATACAGTTGCTTGTAGTAATCTCTCATGATTCTTTGTTGTTTTTGGATGGAATGTCCTATAAATATCAATTAAGTCCATCTTGTTTAAGGTGTCATTTAAAGCTTTTCTTCCTTACTTATTTTCATTTTGGATAATCTGTCCATTTGTGAAAATGGAGTGTTAAAGTCCCCTACTATTATTGTGTTACTGTCAATTTCCCCTTTTATGGCTGTTAGCATTTGCCTTATATTTTGATGTGCTCCTATGTTGGGTACATCAATATTTACAATTGTTATATCTCCTTCTTGGATTGATCTCTTGATCATTATGTAGTATACTTCTTTGTCTCTTGTAATAGTCTTTAAAGTCTATTTTGTCTATTATGAGAATTGTTACTCGAGCTTTCTTTTGTTTTCCATTTATATGGAACATCTTTTTCTATCCCCTCACTTTCAGTCTGTAGGTGTCCATAGGTCTGAAGTGTGTCTCTTGTAGACAGTATATATATGGGTCTTGTTTTTATATCCATTCAGCTAGTCTATATCTTTTGGTTAGATCATTTAATCAATTTACATTTAAGGTAATTATTTATATATATGTTCCTATTACCATTTTCTTAATTGTTTTGGGTTTGTTTTTGTGGGTCTTTTTCTTCTCTTGTGTTTCCTGCCTAGAGAAGTTCCTTTAGCCTTTGTTGTAAATCTGGTTTGGTGGTGCTTAATTCTCTTAACTCTTGCTTGTCTGTTAAGATTTCAATTTCTCCATTGAATCTGAATGAGATCCTTGTTGGGTAGAGTAATCTCGGTTGTACTTTTTTCCCTTTCATCATTTTGTATATGTCCTGCCACTCCCTTCCTGTTTGCAGAGTTTCTGCTGAAAATTAGCTGTTAATCTTATGGGGATTCCCTTATATGTTATCTGTTGTTTTTCCCTTGCTGTTTTTGAATTTTTTTCTTTTTATTTAATTTTTGATAGTTTGATTAATATGTGTCTTGGAGTGTTTCTCCTTGGATTTATCCTGTATGGGATTCTCTGCACTTCCTGACCTTGACTGATTATTTCCTTTCCCATGTTAGGGAAGTTTTCAACTATAATCTTTTCAAATATTTTCTCAGATCCTTTCTTTTTCTCTTCTTCTGGGACCCCTATAATTCGAATGTTGATGCATTTAATGTTGTCCCAGAGGTCTCTGAGACTGTCCTCAATTCTTTTCATTCTTATTTCTTTATTCTGCTCTGCGGTATTTATTTCCACTATTTTATCTTCCAGGTCACTTATCCGTTCTTCTGCTTCAGTTATTCTGCTATTGATTCCTTCTAGAGAATGTTTAATTTCATTTATTGTATTGTTCATCATTGTTTGTTTGCTCTTTAGTTCTCCTAGTTTCTTGTTAAACATTTCTTGTTTTTTCTCCCTTCTATTTCCAAGATTTTGGATCATCTTTACTATCATTACTCTGAATTCTTTTTCAGGTAGACTGCCTGTTTCCTCTTCATTTGTTCGGTCTGGTGGGTTTTTTCCTTGCTCCTTCACCAGCTGTGTGTTTCTCTGTCTTCTCATTTTGTTTAACTTACTGTGTTTGGGTCTCCTTTTCACAGGCTGCAGGTTCACAGTTCCCATTGTTTTTAGTGTCTGCCCCATTGAGTAAGGTTGGTTCAGTGGCTTGTGTAGGCTTCCTTGTGAGGGAACTGGTGCCTGTGTTCTGTTCTATGAGGTTAGATCTTTTCTGTGTGGTGTGCAGGGATGCATCCAGTGGTGCGTTTTGGGGTGTCTGTGAACTTATGGTTCTAGGCAGGCTCTCTGCTAATGGGTGGCATTGTGGTCCTGTCTTGCTAGTTGTTTGGCATGGGACATCCAGCCTTGGAGATTTCTGGCCGTTGGGTGGAGCTGGGTCTTAACATTGAGATGGAGATCTTTGGGAGAGCTCTCACCGATTGATATCATGTGAGGCCAGCAGGTCTCTGGTGGTCCAATGTCCTGAGCTCTGCTCTCCCACCTCAGATGCTTAGGCTTGACACCAGGCCAGAGCACCAAGACCATGTCAGCAACATGGCAGTCCTTAAAAGCCTCACTGAATGTCCATGCCCACAAGCATCCTCCTGCCTCTCTCAGCAGCCACAAGAGCTGTACCAATCCTAACCCAACCCCTACAAGTGATATCCACAACAACGTTTTTAACTGAGAGACTGACTAGATAAACAACAGAGTGTCTAGCCCCCAAATCTGTGTGTGTGTGTGTGTGTGTGTCTATGTGTGTGTGTATATGTGAAGACATACATACTTTTATCTCCAACTGTCTGTTGGAAGCCTTGATCAGGATATCCCATAGTCATTCCAGTTACAACTCCAAAGGTACAAAAAATCTACATAGTCTCTCTAAAACTGGCTTCTCTTTTTCCATCTCCTATTTGGGGAAACATAGATACCCAATCTAGACATTTGTCTAATTTAGTAACCCAGCCTAGAAATTTAAGGGTCATCTTGAACCCCTTTATGTAAATTAAAGAACCCACCAATCAATGATTCCTCAAAACCTACCTATAGTGCCTCAGAAATACCTCTCAATTTCACTACCTTGTGTCCCAACATTTATTATTTCTCATGCCTAGTAATACAAGCAGTCCCCTAATGCAATGCAGGAAGTCTGACACTTTCCCAATTCGTTCTCCACACGGTCACTAAGTTTTCACTGAAAAACTAGTCTTATGTGTCATTCTGCTTCAAAACCCTTATGACATCATCATCTCTGACAGCATAAAGTCCTGGCTGCTTAACCTGAGGACAAGGTCACCCATGACCTTGCTTGAAAAGCGCTCCCTTCTTGCCTCTACGTTCAAGTTGCTTCCATCATACTTGACATGATTTTGTGCTTGGAAACACCACTCTCACATATTTCCATGACTATGAGTGTAATTTTTCACAAATGAATATCCATGGACCCCCAATTATTCATGTATTAAGTGTAGCTAATATTATTAGGTACTTTCTATGGATGTTGTGAAGATTAAAGTAAGTTAATACAAGAAAAGTGCTTGAACAGGCTCTGGCACGTGGGAAGTTTGAAACAAAAATGAGCTATTATTGTTGTTACTGTTATCCAAGTCTTGCTTTTAGTCTAGGAAGCTTCTTTTCCCCTCATCTTCCTGGAGAGATCTCATTCCTAAAGACTGTCCTCTTTGGGAAGACATCTGTGACTCGGCAGAGAGACCTCCTCCTTTTCTATACATCTACAGTGCTTTGTTCATTTATCTAATAGAGATGTGCCTGATTTAAAATTAAATATTGGTTTGAGTGTTTGTTTCCTCCATTAAAATTTTACATTATTAAGAGCAGACACAAGGTCTTATTCCTTTTTAGACTCCCTCAGAAAGCTAGCCAAGTAAAAGACATATGATACATGATGTTGGAAAACCAAGAGACTGCCATGGGATCTATCTAGGAGCTTAAGGGGTCTTCAGAAATTTTTAAAAATTCTAATAGTCTATTTCCACCCTGAATAGATCTTGTCCTAGGCTGTTGATCAGTGGAAGGCTTTGTTCTTGGGCATCTTTTTCAAGTGAGATGGAATATTGGTCTATTCTATTGTTTTCTATACTATACTTTTGAGAGGAATAGAATGGGTGGAGCAGAAATATTTTATCTTGCCCTATCTTACATATATTTTCTGAGTTTGAGGTATAGTATATTTGTGCTAGTAAAATTCAGAAAACATTTCATCCATTTACTGCGATTCATGCCAGAGACCTGCCAAAAGAGTACAGATATGCATCAAAAAATGTTGTGATTCATTTTTCCCCATATAGAAGTAATTATCTATTCCCCTGAGATTCTCCCAAAGGGACAGCATGATATTTAAAACAGGAGAATTTATAGCTCTCATGCATATTTGCATCTTTTTAAAAGTTGATAATATTTTGAAAAGCAACGTGTGGAATATATGGGTGCCCTTAGGCCTACCGAGTCCCCATGAATCTTGCCAAATATTACAGACTGTAAAGAACTCCAACTTGCCTGGCAATCCTAAGCTTGATCACTGGGTGTGGAATATTAACTTCTTGAGGTGATAGCCCCTATGAGTACAAATAACAGCTCTTACATCCTAGATTTTCTCCAGGACATTTTCTCAAGTGCATTTTGGTACTTCCCAAGTGTGAGGAAAGAGGATTCATTTAGAACGATTGATGATTTGGTAACCATTGAATGAGAACAATTCCCTCTCCCTTTCCTTGGCAGTCAAAACTTAATTTGGTTTCCTGCTTCCTGTAACCCATGAAAGTAAGACTTTCTAAGTTTTAGTAGAGGCTGTGGAATAGTTTTCTTCAGAAACCTCCCCTGACTTGTCAAAATAGGAGCAAGAAGAGGCATGTGATAGGTTACAAAGGCTCATAATTTACACAAATGTTTTCACAGTTGAATACAAAGATGAAAATGAGTGATTTAGTCACAGGTCCACTCAAGACAGTCTTCCCTCTTTCACCTGGGTCAGAAAATGGTTCAATTCCAGCTGTTTGGGGAGATTTTAATTAGTTCAATTCTTAACTACCAGTCCCTTTCCCTACTCTTCTCTAGCCAAAGGACCCCAAATTTGAAGGGCTTGTCAAGCTATGATCAGTTTGTTTTAACAAGTTCCTATATCTTAGTGCTTCTCAAACTTGAAAATTCCTGTGAAACTCCTGTGAATCTTTGTTAAAAGGCAGATTTTGGTTCAATAGGTCTGAGTTGGAGGCTGTATTCCTAATAAGCTCCCTGCTAACGCTACTGGTCTACAGACCGCACTTTGAGTTTCAAGTGTCTAGATGCGACCTGGGTGGATTCCTTTATGGTACTTTGGGTGTCTCAGCTATGCACTATGCAGGCAAAAATTAGATATTTTAGAATACTAGAGTAAGGCAGACATTCTGGAAAGAAAAAGTCCTTTGAAAGTCATTTAGAATTAGAAGGGCTCAGAAGTGACAGAGAACATATCTTCTGATCTCTTTATTTTATAGATAAACAAAGGCCTAGAATTTCCCATATTTTTAGCCTTTTTCGGCATCATCTCAGCATTTCAAGAATAAGGAAAGAGTTTATTTAAAGCTTAATTTCACATTTCTCAAACTGAAGTCCATGCTGGTGGTATAAGGGGCAATCTTTAAACTCCTTAGGACAATCTGGGTGATGTGCCAGCCACCCATTTGCTGGGATCCTGCAGAGGTTGCTGTTTGGGCTTCATTCAGTTCTTGTTCCCCCGTTGCTGGGAATGTAGACTGGGCGAATGTCCCCGGAACTTCGGGGGTCAAAAGGGAACTTCCTGGCCTGGGAGGCTACCAATCCCTAATCCCCATCCTCACCCCCATTGCCCCCAGATGTAGACAGATGACTAGATCACCCTGGGATACCAAACACCAGCTCTTCTGCCTCAAGGAGGGACCGACCCTATAGCACAACTCATGCTCCAGAGCGCCCCCCTTTGGTCAGACTGGGGATGGTCTCTAACAGAGCTCACCTCCTTGCTTGGCTCCTTCCTTTGACACACCTGTTTCCTTCATTCCCCTTATCTGACATCCTTCCCCCAATAAATCACTTAGAGGCAGAGCCTCTAGGGAACTGATCTGAATAGGTGGTCATAACTCTCATCTATGAAAGTTAAGAAATGACATTTAATTCCAAGAAATGTCATTGGGTTCTAAAAAGGAAAGGAAGAAAAGAAAGAAAAGAAAAAGAAAAGAAAAAAATCCTATCTAAATGACAGAAAGTGACCCTGTGATACGGTGATGATGTTCATTTTACTTCTTCGGTTATTTGCACTCTATTTGTGGTTTAGAATAGAATAATTTGCTCACATGTAGTAGAAAGAATGATTGATGGTGACTTTTTGCTTAAGTAAGACATGATGGGATAGCTCCCTCTGCTCGGTATATCTTCTAGGATAGCTAAGGCCATCATTGCCTCAGCCAGAGCCACAGTCACATATGCTCACCTCCTGAAATCACAAAGTGATAGGAGAAAAGCAAACCCTCCCATGAGCAGGGCTCACCCCAGAATGTCAAGGGTCATAGAGATGAATTGTGTTCATATCGCAAGGATGAGGCAGTTATCTCTGGATTATGCTTTCTTACTTTACCTTGTCTTTGAATGAGTGGGGGAGTTATAAATAAAATGTTCAAGGAGGTGTATAAATAAGTTGGCATAATTAGGTGTCATAATTAGGTGCCCACTGCAGTTCCAGACACATTTACATAATTGTCAGTGCTCCAATGAAAATAATTGTTTGCCAGGATTTCTTCTGTTAAGTCTGATACTTCCTTTCTTAGTATAGTTTGTTCTAAGCGGTTGTTTAAAACATATTCTAAACTCTGATTGTGGAAACATTGCATATGGACTTAAATTTTTGTTTGTTCTTCAAAAGTAAAGCAAAGGGCAAATAGCTCACACTTGTCCATAAGCAGAATCTTTATCCATAAGCAGAACCGAGAAAAATTAAAGTTTTTATGCAAATATGTATACATATAAACACATGAAGAATTCTATACATATATTTTGATGAACTAAGTTTGCTTTAAATTTCAGCTTTTAAAATCTAGAAGTCTCTTTTGAGCATTAAATTGTACTCCTTATTAATGAGTAACTATCCAACCAGGGTTTCCCATACTATCCTATGAATGTCCTGTTTTCTTTCTTCATCTTTCTGCTTTACTTTTCCTCTTCATCCTAAGGCAAATTTTTCTATGCAATGGCATGATCTCCATCAATTCCCGGTTACTTTCTACGAGCTGAGAAGTAACAAAGCAAAGAGGATGTCATCCTTTCAATAGTTCCACCACAAGACTGAAGGCTGGCTTTCAATGTCCTTTCCTGAAACAATCACTGTGACCAGGGATGTAATGCACACTCCTTGTCCCACACTCATGCCCAGAGTTGGGAGTGGGATGAACTCTACATGGACCATATGGTCTGGGATTGACAGTAGTGTGGTTTCCCCAATGAAGCTCAAAGTTATACAAAGCCCTTGTATTTGTTAATTATGCTTCCATACTGAAAACATCAGTAATTTGTAATTTAAATATTTTAAAATATTTTTATGCTGAATTTTGATTCTTGTCCCTTAGGAAGGATTTATGGATTTATGAATGCCCTGATACATATTTTCTTCTGGACTGAACAAATTGTTATAGCAATGAAGAATTCACACTGTCATTTTCAACAGAAAAGCTGAGTTCCAACTCATTTGCCAGACCACAGACTGATTTCAAAGTATTTCAAATTCATTCTAAAGGATTTGCTACAAGTTCACTCTTTTTTTTTTTTTTTAACATCTTTATTGGAGTATAATTGCTTTACAGTGTTGTGTTAGTTTCTGCCGTATAACAAAGTGAATCAGCTATGTGTATACATATATCCCCATATCCCCTCCCTCTTGCATCTCCCTCCCACCCTCCCTATCCCACCCCTCTAGGTGGTCACAAAGCACCGAACTGATCTCCCTGTGCTATGCGGCTGATTCCCACTAGCTACCTATGTTACATGTGGTAGTGTATATATGTCCATGCCACTCTCTCACTTTGTCCCAGCTTACCCTTCCCCCTCCCCGTGTCCTCAAGTCCATTCTCTACATCTGCGTCTTGACTCCTGTCCTGCCTCTAGGTTCATCAGAACCTTATTTTTTTTTTTTTAGATTCCACATATATATGTTAGCATATGTACGACAGTGTTCATTGCAGCACTATTTACAATAGCCAGGACATGGAAGCAACTTAAGTGTCTATCGACAGATGAATGGATAAAGAAGATGTAGCACATATATACAATGGAATATTAGCCATAAAAAGGAACGAAATTGGGTTAATTGTAGTGAGGTAGATGGACCTAGAGTCTGTCATACAGAGTGAAGTAAGTCAGAAAGAGAAAAACTCACTCTTGATTCTACAGCTGCAAAGCCTAAACTTTCCCGGCACTTAACTCCATCATATGAATATTCTTTGTATTACAATAATTGTTCCAAATATTAAGTAGAACAGGTGTAGTTCTTTTCTTCTAACTGCACTCTTCCTCTACTAATGATAATTAATATCTCTTCTGCTTGTAACATCATTTAACTTTTAGGAAGACAGTTATATCTCCCCTCAGTCCCCTTTGACTGGAATGAATATTCCCATGCTCTTAACCTTCTCTCATAGGTCTTGTTTTCCAAATCTTTTATCATTTTGGTCAGTCTCTTCTGAACTACTTACAGCCTATCTTCTTTAAAAATACAGTGTCTGATGTCCTCACCTGAAGCAGAACCATTTCTTCACAGAGCAGAATTAATTCTTTTGTTAAAGGGATTTGGGGGGTTGTTATTGTATAAAGCCTCTTTTTCTACCCACAGGTGGGTTATATTATTGCTTAACTGGCATTCCCTGGTTTTACAACTATTTGGAAATTTACCAACGTCATCATCAAACCCCTGAACAGATGTACAAAATATAATGAAGCAGTTTTTTAAAAGAACATAAAACTAATTGCTTAAAAAAAAACAACAACTCTCCAAGTTGATCTAGTTGTTACCTCTGCCCTGCTTTCAACAGGAAGTTTACATGTAAAGGAGTATAATCTGCAGGTGTGGACACCCCTTGATATAGAATTTAAGTTAAAAAGAATTCAACTTAAGATATTTGTTGTGCTATTTGGCTTTGTTCCTTAAAAAAAATTCTTCCATTATACACAATCAGGCCTTTCAGAAAATGCGAACATGTATACTTTTCAAAACTACAGTAGACAATAAAATATTCTAAAACTGCACAGAGAAAAAAATCCCAACTGACACCAAATCATGATTCATAGGAATCTACCTGTCATTTTATAATTAATGTGCTGATTATATTTTCATTGTTACACATATGCCACAATGTTATATAGTTTCCTTGTGAAAAGATGTCATTTAAGGCATAGCACAATCCAGAAAGCGTGTATAATACCATTATACTTTCTAATAGCCTAATGCAATGTGTTGTCTGATTACACACACACATTCTGTAACCTACTGTTAACATCATCCAACCAGGCTTCCTTAATGAAACTTCAAACCTTTGTGCAATATTAATCTGCCAAAGAAAGTAGTCCCTTTGCAGGTGATATAAGCAAACTCAGCTGCTTCTTTTTTAAACTTCCAGTTTCCTGTTCCATAATCAATCTAGTTGCTACGATTATCTGTGACAGATGTTAAATGGAGAGATGGTTAATTTTCCCAAGGTGTTATTATATACTTATTTTATGTTCATTTGTTTTCATTCATTTAAATGCTTCATTGAAATGAAATTTCCTCGATGACTGTCTTGGGTTGTGAGAACTCCACATCTCGTTCCTAAATAAGCCTTCCCTGACCTAAGAAAAGTGTTTTACAGTCCTATAAAAATAAATTCTTTTTGCTTTGTGTCTGCTCTTCTAGCTAATGATTAGATAAACACATTTCCCAAGGAGTTATACCAATATAAGGTCCTTGAGATATTCTGAGACCAAAGGGTCCTCTGATCAAATGTGGCTAGGAAGCTGTGTATGGTTAAGCTCTTGGATGGAGGATTCAGACATGTGCCTATGAATAGTAAGGGCTTTGAAAAGTCCCAGAATAAAGAAAACTGTTTAAGGCAGTATTCCCCAACATTTTCAGACTTGTCAAGTTGTTTCACTCCCAACATAGTTCCTATTAACAGTCCTGGAAAACCACATGGAACACTGGAATATTGGTTTGCAAAAAGATTTCATCCAATGATACTTTTTCTGTCCATTTTCAGGCAGAGTTTTCTACATCCAAGGAAGTAGATCAGTGGTGTTCCTTAATTTATGGACTTGTGTAAAATGTGAAAACATTATAAGATGAAAGGACACTCACCTGAGCTTGGGGGATGGGAGGAGGCAATGCCCGTGCTAATTCCTGGAAGGGAAAGGAAGCCAATACATAATTATTAAGCACTTATTATATTCTAGACACTCTTACATCCTTTGTGTATATACATTCATTTATTCACACAACAAATATTTATGGAGTGCCTATTCTTCTAGGAGCTGGGAATCAGTGCAAAGTAAAGCAAATTCTCCATTCTGATAATGCTCAGATTATCAGGTGGAATCTTCAACAGCTAAGAACTTGTGTCTTCATTCTACAGATGAGAAAGTTGAAGCTTCATTCTACAGATGAGAAAATTGAAGACTTCACAGAAATTGTCTGAGGTCACAGAGATGGTAAGTCAGCAAGGAAAGATGTCTGGAAACTCATAGCAGACCCCTTCCTGAGGCTCACATCCCAGCTCAGACCTGTGTGCTGGGCTGCGCTACCATGGAGATCCAGTGGCTGTCTGCAGCGACCCACTGGGGTTGAGATCAGGGGATGAAAACTGGGAGACAGCTCAGCAAAGGTATTGTCCTCCAGATACTTTATTACCCGTGACACACCTTCTTTACCAGCTGCCTATAATAATAAGAGGAATCAAACGTGGAGCCGTATTTATGTAAGTAAATAACACTCCTTTCCTTTCCAAGGTAGTTTTACATCAGCATTCTTAGTAAATACTTTCATTCTTGCTTTCCAACCTAACTTTATGGGGAAACTTAATCTATATATTTACAAATCACTCTCCCACCGTGAGCCTCAAACCCATCTTTAAGTTCACAAAACCTCTCATTCTGCTTCTAACAGCCTAGCATATGCTGTATGCAGAAGTTCTTCTGAGTCCCTGGTCCGCGGCTGTCATAGAGATACAGAATGAGCTGTGGATTCTAGGTTTGAATCTCTGCTTTTCTACTTACTTAGCAGAAAAATTCAGACAATTTTTTCCTCCCTGTTCCCACTGCTTCCTTGTATGGACGATACTCTTTCAAAACTGGCTCTCAGGAAGAGATTTTAAAGGGGTCCTGGAAGCATAGACTCCATTTTATGGTCTTGGCTCTCATGGGTGACAGCCATGTTGAGGAAATGGTCTTTCACCTCCTGTACAAGGCTGTCCCTGAGGAATCTCTCCACACCCTTGGCTTTAACACCTGCCTGGATGCTGTTGGCTCCTGGGTCCCCAGGCCGGCATTCCTTCCTGAACTCCAAACCTTTGTGTCCAGCAGCCGACCTGGCGTTGCCATCTAGATATCATGCAGGCACCCCAAATTCATGCTGTCCAAACCTGCTCGCACTCAGCCTTCCCCACCTGAGGTCCATTCTGTGACTTGTTCACTCTCCAAGCCTTGCCTTTGTTAGGAGGGGAAATTGTGTGTCTATATATCCATGGCTCTGCCTGTTCTGACCATGAAGTTTCAATCATGGAACCTCTAAGTCATTAGCATGCTAATTATTTTGCCAACTGCTCCCCCTTCTAGCCAGTGAGCATTTTTTTCCTTTTCCATTATGGTTTATTATAGGATATTGAATATAGTTCCCTGTGCTATACAGTAGGACTTTGTTGTTTATCCACTCATATATAACAGTTTGCATCTGCTAATCCCAAACTCCCAATCCATCCCTCTCCCACCCCCTTCCCCCTTGGCAACCACAAGTCTGTTCTCTATGTCTGTGAGTCTGTTTCTGTTTCATAGATAAGTTCATTTGTATCATAGTTTAGATTCCACACATAAGTGGTATCATGGTATTTGTCTTTCTCCTTCTGGCTTACTTCACTTAGTGTGATAATCTCTAGGTCCATAGCCGGTGAGCATTTTGAGGACAGTTACCAAGTATTATTTGCCTTTATTCTCTAGAGGCTTAGCAAGTGCCAGACACACTGAGTGAATACCTGCCTGAATGAATGTATAAATAAATAAAGTGGGAATAAAGGTAAAAGTGATTGATAATCACTGAGTGCCACCTATTTGCTAAGAATACTGATATTTTAAGAGATTTATAAATTAAAGTAGTAAAACACTCACAGCATTTTATTCATTTAGCTATTTGTTCAGCAATGGTTCCGAAGACTTTTATATGTAAAGCACAATAAGGGGCAACGTGGGAGTTTGTCTAGTAAAAAATGGATTTAAGACAATAACTATGATGTTTAAGAGTCTATTTTTTTTAGATAGTTATAAGTTTTGATATCTTGGATTAAGAGGCAAAGATACATATTTTAGATTTAAGAATTTGTAATTTTCTGTTACATGGTCATAGGGTTGTTTGGGCATGACATTAGAAATAAGAAAAGCCCAAGATGGTAGGCAGAATATTTCTCCATGCTTCTTCGTGTCTAGAATTTCTTGATCCAGATCTTCCCATGTTTTCTTCAGCTTACTGGCTTCTTTGCCTTTCAAGAATACAGAGTTTATGGCTGTTCACCAAGTACGTACAAATTAATTCTGTGATAATAAGAAAGGGTTTTCAGATTTGAGCTTCACTTTACTTGTCATTCAAGGCAGATGTTTAGCTACACCTTAAACATACTAATGTCCACAAAGAACCCCCTTTTTAAAATAATAGAACAACAATGAGACTGTAGCCAAATTTCCCAAGTTTCTCCACATGTAAATGAAAGAATCATAAGCCTTCTGGTCTTACGTATTCTTATAATCCATTCAATACACAACAGGGGAGCTTCCACAACTTTTCCTGTGATGCTGTCGACACTTGCCTTTCTGACAATGAAAAAAGAAGTATCCTATTTTCCTTTTTTTTTTTTTTTTTTGTGGTACGCGGGCTTCTCACATTGCGGAGCACAGGCTCCAGATGCGCAGGCTCAGCGGCCATGGCTCACGGGCCCAGCCGCTCCGCGGCATGTGGGATCTTCCCGGACCGGGGCACGAACCTGTGTCCCCTCCATCGGCAGGTGGACTCTCAACCACTGCGCCACCAGGGAAGCCCCTATTTTGCTTTTTAAACATAAGAGCTTCAGGTTTAAATGACAGCCTATCTCCTGTATAAAATAGAGAACACCACACAGTTATTTAAAAGTGGTGACAGGGAACTTCCACTCTAAAGAAACAGTATGGTCTCTCTGATAGCACTGAGTATAATGTAGTAAATGGGCTTTGGATTCATAAATAATAATAGCAAACACACTGGCATCTCCTATAAGCCAAGTTCTCTAAGTGTGTTACATAAATTAACCCATTTCATCTGCACAACCACCTTTTGAAGTAAGTACTATTTTTCAACCCTTTTATAGTTGGAAAGACTGACCAATAGAAATGTGCTTAAGACCCAGAGCACACAGGTGCCAGGGCCAAAATTTACAGCCAGACAGTCAGATCCTGAAGTCTGTGCTCTTACCCTAAGCCAACCCCACTCACAACATGGGCCAAATAACCCCTAAAAAGCCTTAGTTTAGGACATGCAGGGTTATGGTAGGAATTGAGTGTTGAATGAAAAACCCTTAGGGGAGTGCCCGGCATCGTGTAAGATCCCCCTAAATGTAGCAACTATCTGTCAGGACTTCGGGTATCATGAAGGAAAACCAACAGTGGAAAAGAAATCACCTAAGGCTAGATAGTAATTATGGGGAGATTTTACTTCCTCTGGACCTGAAGGGGACGGTGCAGACAGCAGTTTCTAGAATCACCTGTTCTAGCAGGCTGCCTGATAAGCCCGACATCCTCACCGGAGGAATCATCACTGCGAACGCAAGGCCTGGCCGGCAAGGACCCCTAAAGATGAATACCTAGACCTCCGTCTCCTGCCATCCTCCGGTCTCCTGGGGCACCTCTAGTGGCCACACCCAAAGGAAAGTCAGATGTCAAGGGAATCTGTTTGATGCTCTCCACAGCCTTCGGGTATACGGTTCATGTGTTCTGCCACTGCCTCCGTAAAAAAAAAAAAGTGTGCTTATGTGTGGGCTGCATGCTTCTGTGGAAAAATGTGTTGAAGACAGAATTTTAAATCAGGCATTGTAGACAATTTCTGGGCTAAAGGTGAATCCTTCTGACCATCCCTAGGGAATTCATTCTTTTTTTTTTTTTTTTTTTTATGCCATGGGTAAAAGTTGGTGTGCTCAACATCTTGGGCAATAACTAAGAGGTGATGAGAATCCCTTTGTCTTAGGCTACTATAACAGAATACCATAAACTGGCTTAAACATCTATTTCTCATAGTTCTGGAGGCTGGGAAGTCAAAGATCAAAGTGCTAAGCAGATCCAGTATCTGGCAACAGTCTTCTTCCTGGTTTGTAGACAGTTGTCTTCTTGTTCTCACATGCAGAGAAGAGAGAGAGAGAGAGAGAGAGAGAGAGAGAGAGAGAGAGAGGGAGAGAGAGAGAGAGGGTAAATGCAAGCTCTCTGTGTTTCTTCCTATAAGGGCACTCATCCCATTCATGCTGGTTCCACCCTCATGACCTAATTACCTCCCAAGGGTCCTGCCTCTTAAAACCATCATACTGGGGGTAGGATTTCAACATATGATTTGGCAGGAGATACAAATACTGTCTGTAGCATTCTGAAGAATTTTAGGCAGGTGAGCAACATGACCTTGGTACTTGCAGGAAGGATTGACTAGAGAGAGGAAAGGGGAAAGTGTCAGCCAGAGGATAACCATGATGTACATCCAATACTGACACCTAAGTACTTTAAAATACTCTCTATTTTCTAAATATGTGTTAAAAATATTTCATCTGTTTCATGTTTCATAAAATGCAATGCTATATTTACCCACTTGTAAAGCTGTTAAGTTTCATATGTGGATAACTCTACAGTAAGATCTCTTGCTATTTAGATTTCAAAATCTATATGGTTTCACTCTCCCTTCTTATGTTTTCTGATTTGTCCTAAATTGCCTTTTAAAAGAGGGTACCTGCCCTCCACCATCCCACTTCTTCTGCTCTAACCCAGTACTACCACAGGTAAATAGTTCTTCAAGCTTCTTCTTAAAGGGGCTAATGTTCCTGCACTAGTCAAGATGGTAATCACTAGCTCCCTGTGGTTATTTACATCAAAATTAAAATTTAAATACATTGAAAATTCAGTTATTCAGTTGCACTAGCATCTCAGGTTGATCTTTTCAAGTGTTCAACAGCCACATGTGGCTAGGGGCTAATGTACTGGATAGCTCAGACCTAGAAGATGCATCATTCCAGAAGTTCTACTGGGAGAACTTCATTCATTCTAGAATGAATCATTCTAGAAAGTTCCATTGGAAGTTTTGGGCTAGACCATTATCCTTCTTGATCCACTTGCAATGATGTAACTTAACTATTCATTCAGGATGCTAATGAGATTCTCCCTCTAATTCTCTTCATAGAAAAATTATCCATAGGGTTTAGCATATAATTTTTATGTTGTCATGAAAATAGTGAAGTTTGAAATATTTAGGAAACAATTTTGGGTCAAGTTAGCAGAGGTTGCCAATATTGAAATGATCATGAAGATATAATGTTTCTCTCTGATAAGGTGTCAAAATGTCACCACTAGTCACCACGGGAAAAAGTAGTTCTCAATACTGAAGAGTCCATCTTGGTTGACTTGTCTCCGGTGAGTAATAAATCTTCCCCGTTTGCTAACTCAGCCAACTGATGGGTTTGATTGACTCCAGAGAATTTATAGTCCCTTTCTA
Source organism: Grampus griseus (assembly GCF_964374135.1). NCBI lineage: Eukaryota > Metazoa > Chordata > Mammalia > Artiodactyla > Delphinidae > Grampus > Grampus griseus. The sequence goes on from NC_138998.1 coordinate 7,611,656, forward strand.
AAAATTTATTACTGAGCGGATCAGTATATTCATAATTTCAGGATTCCAAACACTTATCCAGCTATGTCACAAATGAATGAAGTGGCACCACTTATTTATATGGTAACTAGAGTTTCATGAGCATTTCCCTTCCAAATCCATGTCTGTCATGACTGTCAGTAAGCCAAAAAGTAGTTAACTTTAAAAAAAGACCAAAACTGTATCACTGCACCAACAACTACAGGTACATTTAAAAAGTGAATCAATCTCTTTATGAAAAGACTAAACACCAGTAATTCATCTACCTAGAATATCCAAAAGAGAAATAGGTCATCATTGCAGCAAAAACAATAAGCATAGCACTATCTGGAAGGATCAATAGTGTCATGATAAATGAAGTCCCCTCTTGTGTTGCTGCAACAAACTTCCTGTGACTGGGAAGTCCCAACTGACTCCCCACATCCCTCCTCCCATACACTCAGCCCCTAAGGTTCTCTTGGAGACTCTTCTAAAACAAGAGCCTAGGTCACATAGTTCATGAAACTCTTCATAGATACAGATACAGTCAGAAGTAAACTAGCTTCTCTGAAAGGGCACCCCAATGTGGAAACTGATGGCTGGACCTTTGTCATATTTTCAGCTGTGTTGGCTATATCATGCAGCCACCCTACTTAGCAAGTGTGACGGGCACTTGACGCTGGGAGAACTTGATGTCATTCCTGCTGACAAGGACACTAACAGACTATATTCTTCTTGTGTCATTCGGTGGCACATTGAACAAAGAAGCAAGTGGCCAGAATGTTCAAAGTTAACTGCAAATAGGGAAAAGAAAGTTAATGTGACACACTGCAGTATTCTCTCTCAGCATGCAGTTGTGAGCTTTGAAAGTCCCGTTAAGTATCTCTTTTTTAAGATAAATACCTATTAAGTAATGTATATGCACAAGCTGAAGTGTTAAATGGTTTGTTGAAACCTATTAGAGTACACAAGATGATAAACATAAATTATAGCTAATATACTGCACCAGTGATTTTTAAACATAAAAATTACTGACACTGTAAAAACACACTTGAGTCATCGTAGCAGCATAATAGCACTAATCCATGTTTATCCAACCATACACTTTTCAAAAACAACACAAACCTCTAATAAATGCTTTGGCTTCACCTTGACAACTTATATGGGTTATTGCCTCGTTCATGCCTGGATAACCATGTGTTATGACTTAAATGTTCTTTAATATCAATTTATGCCTTGAAGAAAAAAGATTTAATAACATAGTGTACATATGGTTCAATTTATTACAGCAAAACAATCATTTTAGTTTGAAGATATTTTCTCATGGTGCATATCATAGAAATCTTCTTCAATAGAGCTCTCAATAAACCAGATTTTTTATGTCACAAAAAATGAAACTAAGGCAGCTAATTGTTGCTAAGATTCTAAAGAGATGGGTCTATTTGGCTTCCTTGTCAATCAAGAAATACATTCCTTAACACTTGTATTTCTGGATTCCAATGTCTCTAATTGGATTTTACACTATCTGATTAATGAGGTAGTATATAGGCTGCTATAAAAAAAATTGATACTCAAAAAGCAGAGGAGAAAATTGTAGGCCATCAGCATTATTGAAGAGTCAAGAAGACACCAAGAATCATAGTGGTCACAAAAACCAAAAGGGAGGAAAGAAGGCATGAGGAGGTGAATAAATCAAAATTGACTGTGAAAACATCAGAAATACTTCTGAAAGAGTGGGCATGATACTGTCCAAATTAGGCAGTATTTCTACCCCAGCCTATCTCAGTATTTCCCTACCTCCAACACACCAAAATTCCAAGCCTCATAAGTAGATACTTTTCTTTGACTCTGGGTGAAGCATTGGGGTAGGGGCACACACTTAGAACATGGATTCCAAAGCCCCTTGTGGTAGGTGGGCTTAGCAGGTGGCACACACTCTATAGATATCTATTTCCTTAAGAAGAGTTAGCCAGTCAAATCAACAGTTCTTTATAGAAAGGGAAATAGAATCAACATAGTCACATATGGCTCATGATAGAATAGCAAACACTACAGCAATTTAAAAATAAATCCCTTTAATCATTTATTTTTTATTTCTCACTTTCCCTCTGCCAGTCAGCAACGTTATTTGAGAACTTACTGTGTGATATTGGGGATGAGTAAGTGCCACTTTCAGGGTGGGAGCAGGGATGAAGCAGACAGGCTAAAAAAGGATTATATTTGTGTCTGATAGGCAATATGGTAGACACTTGCAGGGAAGGGTTGAGGAAATTAGACTTCATGAAGGAGGTAGTATTGGCTGCTGAACCTTGAAAGACAAACATGCTAAAGATGACCCATGATCCCATAGAAAGCCAACAAAACAGGCATGCCTTTCCTGAAATGAAAATTTTTTGATGAATAATAGAATAAAATTTAGAGGCCCAAAGAATTTATCCAACAAATGTTTGGCAGTGGAGCATGTCACATACTTAACAAACTTACTTCCCAATGGGTTTCTTTGGGATGCATGAGTCATTACTTCAATCACCCACCATCCAAGCAAACACCAACTCTCCTTTTCCTTAATGAACTCAGCTGCTCTGAAGGGTCTCCGTAACCCTTTGCTCTCTCTCACCAAGGCATTATCTTGTATGTCAGGTAGGTAAAAAATATTCTTTCAACCAGATACATTTCACTAGGCATCCTAAACAAATACAGTTACAAGCTAATTTTTTTAAAAAAGATAAAAACAATCAAACTGAACTTTTCTGTTTCCAGAACTTGGCTGTTTTGCCACCTAGCTCTCCAAGACCTTGGGTGCATTAGTTTCTTCATCTGGAGCTCCCCTCTCTCATCTCTACATACTCAAATCCCACCTATTCTTTAAAGCAACAATCTCACTTCTACAAGGAAGTCTTCCCTGATTGCCAGTGGCTGCAAGTAGCCCCTTTGTGTGTCTTCAACTCCCATAGCTTTTTTCCTGAGCTTCTTCCATTGAACTTATGGATTTTTATTCTACACTCTTATTGTTTATGTTTGTGTTTACTATCTTCCCTGGTAGACTCTAAGCTCTGAGGACAGGTAAGACCATTCCTTCTCTCCTCCAAGTCCTAGAGTTAGGCACACTTCCCTGAGCAGCATAAGCTTCAATCAGGTTTATTTAATAAACATGATGGATTTTCCCATAATTTTGAGCCTTCCTCCTATTAGTGTCACAGAAACCAGTCATCAAGAAGGTTATACTCTTGCAAAACTATTAATGGAGAAATGGAAATAGAGGCATTTCCATTTTTAAAAAAATTTTTTAACATCTTTATTAGAGTATAATTGCTTTACAATGGTGTGTCAATTTCTGCTTTATCACAAAGTAAATCAGTTATACATACACATATGTCCCCATATCTCTTCCCTCTTTCATCTCCCTCCGTATCCCACCCCTCTAGGTGGTCACAAAGCACCGAGCTGATCTCCCTGTACTATGCGGCTGCTTCCCACTAGCTATCTATTTCACGTTTGGTAGTGTATATATGTCCATGCCACTCTCTCATTTTGTCACAGCTTACCCTTCCCCCTCCCCGTGTCCTCAAGTCCATTCTCTAGTAGGTCTGCATCTTTATTCCCATCTTGCCTCTAGGTTCTTCTGACCATTTTCTTTCTTTCTTTCTTTTTTTTTTAGATTCCATATATATTTGTTAGCATACGGTATTTGTTTTTCTCTTTCTGACTTACTTCATTCCATATGACAGTCTCTAGGTCCATCCACTTCACTACAAATAACTCAGTTTTGTTCCTTTTTATGGCTGAGTAATATTCCATTGTATATATATGCCACATCTTCTTTATCCATTCATCTGTTGATGGACACTTAGGTTGCTTCCATGTCCTGGCTATTGTAAATGGAGCTGTAATGAACATTTTGGTACATGACTCTTTGAATTATGGTTTTCTCAGGGTATATGCCCAGTAGTGGGATTGCTGGGTCATATGGTAGCTCCAATTTTAGTTTTTTAAGGAACCTCCATACTGTTCTCCATAGTGGCTATATCAATTTACATTCCTACCAACAGTGCAAGAGGGTTCACTTTTCTCCACACCCTCTCCAGCATTTATTGTTTCTAGATTTTTTGATGATGGCCATTCTGACTGGTGTGAGATGATATCTCATTGTAGTTTTGATTTGCATTTCTCTAATGATTAATGATGTTGAGCATTCTTTCATGTGTTTGTTGGCAATCTGTATATCTTCTTTGGAGAAATGTCTATTTAGCTCTTCTGTGCATTTTTTGATTGGGTTGTTTGTTTTTTTGATATTGAGCTGCATGAGTTGCTTATATGTTTTGGAGGAGACATTTCTTTTGTATCCATGTTACTATGTTTAAAAACAGACAACTAATTTATAACCATGATTTGTTTCATTTTAGTTTTATTCTTAGTCCATTCAAAGGGACTGAATTGTACACTTCTATAATTCATAAATATGAGTATTGAAAACTCCAAAAAATATGCCTGTCTTGTCCACCCTTGAAAGTATCAGAGTGGCACACTGTACCAGGATATTGTCTCCTAATAGGCTGAGCCTGTGTGTGTGCCTATTGGAATGCATACTTGAACTGTCTAATCCTTTTCCACTATCCATTAGCCCAGCACACATATTCTGGGATGAAACTCAAAGTCAATGACTGTTTATCATCATTAGCTCCTCCAAGCAATGATTTTACATGCAAGTCCAATACCGTTCACCACAGCCGATCAGCATCCATGTTTCCCCTTGAGCATCCTTAAGTGATTCCAGCTTGAGAAAACCTATCCCAGGTTCCAAATGTGGAGGTCCTTCAGCAGCATCTGAGTAGAGGAAACAATCTACATTTATGAGCTCCCCTTGGGAGCATTGCCCCTGTAAAGGAAACAACACATGCAAATACACACAGTCATATAAACATCACCTACTCCTATTGTAACATGTCATGTCAGCTAGACCTATTGCTTCTGTAAGAGCAATATTTATGTGATTTGAAATCAATTCGCCATTGGGATGGCGTGGAGGTGGATGACCTTGCAGTAACAGAGTCTTGGTGGTAATTTAGAAAATGGTTGCCAGAAAGTCCCTGGCTCACTTGATAAAAAATATTATCCTTTCTCTGGAGCTACATGAATGGTTTCATGTGATAACTAAAACAGAAGACCATCCAGCAGATTAGAACAGGGACCCAGAAGACAAATCTCTCAGCTCTAACTTTGGCAATACTGACAATTTGCTGGGCTGATCTCTGAAAAGTATTTGTTCTAATGTTTTAGGGTATAATTTTCTTCCCTAAAAGTACAGGAATATCACTGTGGATAATGTTTTCTGATTTTCTTAAAAACACATTTCAATCACAAAATAAGTGATTGGGCGCTCATAAAATTTTAAGGTCATCTTAAATAAAAGATTCTATCATCTTCAAGAATCATGATTCTGTGTGCCCCAGAAATTGGCTTTTAACAACTAGAAAGAATCCATCTACTTTTTGTTTTAAAAAGCAAAAACAAAAATAAGCAAACAAAACTACTTTCACTATGATCCCTATATTTTAAAAAGTCTCTGAATCTGTACTTTTAAGCTATATTGAGGAATTATATAAGCAATGGTACTCATTTTAAATATTTCACATAATTTTTCCTCTTCTGGTTTAAAAATCTTCATATTCAGAAATGCAATGTGCATTTTGCATATATTTACTCATATATCCTCGAGGGTGAAGTTTACAAACTCATCACGATAAAGAAAGTCCAGACTCATGTAAAATTCTTAGTGATATTTGCCTTTGCAATTGTCACTTCTGTGATATCATCTTGTCTTTTCTAATTCTAGAGATGATCTATTATCAAAACCTGATTTCAGGCTACCTTGTCATTCATGTATATTCTAGTATAAATTTAAGATAATGCAGTCACTTTCCTATTACCTTGTATGTCAAACCTGAACTCAAATTTGAAACGTTTGGCTTCTGTTAGGGAATTAGAACACCAGTTGACAGATGAGAAGTTTCTGGGGGTAAGAGCTGAGAAGACGAGGCAAGATGTGTTCTCCAGCATCCTAGAAATCATACTTCCAGGATATTTACAATAATCAGTAGTAGAGGCTACCTATACTAATGAGAAACCCCACAATGCTCACTTTGTGTTTGTTTTGTGTTGTTAGGTTGAGTACATATTGGAAGATAATTATTAAATATAACAAAGAAAAAAACATTTCCACCACATTGTGAATTTCCAGTAGTATCTTAAAGCACCGTGCTCCTCTCTTTCAGTATTTCTAGGGAAGGAGAAGGGACTCTAGGAATAAAACGGCAAGATCAAGGGTGATCTCAAAACCACATGCTCTAGTATCCCCCTTTTCTGAATTGTGTTTTGTTTTACCTCGATTTCCCCTGACTGAACAGTCTGGGTAGAGACAGGGTTTATCTTCTTTACATTCAGATGGTTGCATTTCCTGCTTAAAATGTCAGCTGGATTGTCTCTGCACCCAGCCTCCCCCATCTTTTGGTCTCCCAGAAGCTGTCTGCTGCTTCAGGCAAACTTAATGATGGCAGGGCCTCAGAGCCAAAAAAGGAAAAACACCTGTGGCCAGTCTAAAGTTTAGTCCTGAAATAGACAGGCAATGGCCATCACCTGCCTGCTGTGTGAGAGCCCAATCAAGTCTATTCATCACAACTGTGCAGATAAGGGTTTTTTTTCACCCCCCTCCTTTTCTCTCCCCCGCCGTTGTTTTTGTTGAGCTGAGTGTGATAAGAAGAGAACAAAATATAGCAAAGGAATGGTGCCCTCTGCATGGCCCCAAAGGGCTGCTGTTTAGACATATCCACAGAAGTGATCATTCTGAAAAAATGGCTCACAGAATGTTCGTTCTGGAAAATGAACTTGGACTTCCTTTTCAAAAATTCTATTATGACTTTTTCTTTATGTTTCCTGAGGAAATTATGAAAAAGAAGAGAATGAGGTCTAACAATATCTAAATTTGGTGCTGACCTGTCATGTGTCAGGGAGCACGTTAGCATGGGGAGGGATGCCTTCTTGTTCATGCCTTGGCATGCAGGAAAAACATAAGGGAAGGTGAAAAATCACATATTTATGGACACCAGGACAAAAATATATGATTCCATCCTTATCTTTCTGCAATTCTTATCATTTATTCCTAGTCCTTCTTGAAATACTCTCTTCCCTTGGCTTCCAGGATTCCTAAGTCTATTTTTTCCCCAGTCTCCTTGGCTGGCTCATCCATTTCCTTTGCAGTCTCCTTTTCCTCTGCTCATCTTTCTTCACTGGTGTTGATCCTAGGCCCAAATCATTTGTTCTCTGCATACTGTCCTTGGGAGAGTTCATTTCATCCAGACCAAAGCTGCAAGTGACATCCACTGTATGCCAACTGCCCAAAGAATCTCTGCCTCTGAGACCTCACTCCTAAGCTCTCCTAAGCGCCACACCCATGGGTAGGGTGGCCACTCACCGTGGTGCTGACCAATGAGATACATGCAGACAGCTACTCAGAATTACTTAGTGTATTCAGCCTTTCTGATAGAAGTGCCAAAGTGCCATTCTTTCCTCCTCTTGCATGGGGAATGATATGAGGCTGGAAGTGGAAAAATGAACTATCTTGGAAACAGAGGTAGCCATCAGGAAGAAAGGGACCTGATGAAAATGGAATAACGGAATGATTGATGGAGCCTGGGACTTTAATGAAATGGTGACATTACTGCATAATTGTGGACTACTTGCCCTGGACTTCTTCTATTGTGATACAAATAAGTTCTCTTTTTGGTTTTATGTATAGTTATATGTATAGAGAGAGTTATATGTGCTGTTGCATATAATTTTATAGCTTAACTGAAAGAATACATACTTAAATGACAGAATTGTATTTAACATGGAGAGAAGGGTCACAAAAGTTGATTATACATTTTGCTACATATGATATTTCCACATATTCAAAAAAGCAAAAATCCTTTGGACCACATCCATTGACTGTAATTTAATAAAATCAAAAATTAATTGCAATAAGCAAGCCACTCCCATCATGGTCACCACACCCATACCTCACCATCCAAAGCTATTCAACTGGACATTGAAAATGACAACTTCTAAGAACTCTTCAATTAAAGAAAAAATAAAATTCAAAGTATAAACAACTTAGCGATAAATGGCATTTCATTGCAAGGAAGAGTTACCTTCTTTCCTTCCTTCCATCTAACATCTATCTATTTATATCTGTATTAACTTCTGAATTCTTGTTTTATTCCGTAGAATATAATTTGTTATACTCATTATTTTGACATCAAAATTGTTCTAAATTTGGCCAGTGGGAACCCTTCAAAGTGGCTCCTGTGTCTTTTTGACATGACTCCATCATTTTTTGAGCACTATTTTCTCGCCCAAGATATTCCACGCTCACTTCATGCTTTTCCTGCCCCAGTTCTGGAATGACCCACTTCCCCAAGAGCCCTGGTTCCTTCCATGAGGAATTCTATTTAAAAACCCAGCACTAGGCACGCTCACTGCCCTACGACTGCCATGGCTTCTAGACCCTTCCAGAAGCCAGGATTCACTCTCGTCTTCTGCCTCATATTTATGACTTCTCTGTCAATGAGAAACTTGACCCCCTTTAGCCACAATATATTCATTCATTTCCTCAAGCTTAAGAAGTAGTTTCAAAATTGTTAATCCATATCTCCGTGAGAGACAAACCTACTAACGACAGCTTCATTTACAGATCTTTACTCTTCAAAAATTTCAAGGCCATGACGACAAAGAAAGGCTGAGAAAATTTTCCAGATTAAAGGAATTTTGAGAAACATAACAACTGAATGAAATGAGTAATCCTGGTTTACATCCTGGACCAGAAAAAAAAAGAATATTTGGACAATTAGTGTAATTGAATATGGTCTTAAAATTAGATAATAAAATTAAATCAATGTTATATTTCAAAGTTTGAAAATTCAATTGTGATTATATAAGAATTACTTAGGACTGCAGGGATAGGATGTCTGTACTTTACTCTCAAATTCTTTTAAAAATATATACAATATATTCATACATAGACATATATAAATGTTACACATTTATATACACAAAGATTCATACATATGCTTATGTATGAATACCTACAGATAGTGAGCAATAAAGGAAATGAGGCAAAGTGTTAACAACTGACAAATCTGGACAAGAAGTATTATGCAGTTATTTGCACTATTTTTGTAATTTTTATGCAAATTTTAAATTACATATACAAAACCCAGAGTTACAGAGAAAAGGAAATGATAAATAAATGCCATTGTACATTTTACATATCAGCCAGTGGTATGGTACCAGAAAAATGCCTAAGGCAAATTTATAACTTCAAGAGCATGTACTGGAAGTAGGGAAAGTATGAATTTAAATGAGCTAAAATACCATATTTTTCTACAACTAGAAAAATATCAAGAAAAATTCCAAAAGGTAGAACTAAAGATAAAAGACAGATGCAGAAAGTAGAGAAATAGAAAAACAACAACAAAAAATAAATCATAAGTATTAACCAATAAAATGAAAAGTTTGTTCTCTGAAGAGCCCAGTAAAAGAAACCCATTTTTGGAGTGTCTGGTTCAAAAGGAATGGTGCTTGTACAGGGCAACCATGTTAAGTCACATACCTGTGGATATAGAGATGAATGCTATGCAAATAAACTTCAAAACCTAGATGAAGTGAATGTTATAATATGAAAAGCAAATTTCCAAAATTGGCTCAAGATGGTAAGGAAAATCTGAATAGTATAGGTACATGCAAATAACAAAAATAAATCTAGAACTTCTTAAAAGACTACCCCCAATGAAAAGGGGATATTCAGGTTAATGAGAAGACTCAACACTGAAAAATGTCAATTATCCTCAATATAATCATAAATTTAATCTCCTCTCAATCAAAGTTCTATTATGATTTTCCTGCAACTTGAGAATCTAATTGTAAATCCATATGAAAGAGAATGAATACAAGTATAACCAAGATCTCTTGGAAAATGGGAAATATTGACAGCTCCCTTTTTTTCCAAATATTGTGCTATATTATAAAGTTCCCCAATTAAAGAGAGTAGTATTGATGCATAAAAACTCTGATCAGTGAAAAGTAATAGAAATCCCAGACACAGACCTATATATATGTGAGAATAGTATATATTTTGCATGCAGTGAAAAAGATGGTGTGATGACAAATAACTATTCTTTTAAAAAATTTAAAATATTTATAGAATATAAAATAATCTTAGATACCTACTTCTTACCATTCACAAAAATAAAACAAAATCCCAAATAGATTAAAGGTCTAAATTTATAAAAAATATGTATAAATCTATTCAGAGGAACTGCAGCAAAATGTGTTTAGAATCTTAGAACAAGTTATGTATTCTTAAACAAGACATAAATTGAAAATGCCATTATGGAAAATTCTGCTATGTTCTACATTTAAAGAAAATGTCAGTAAGACAAATGATACAAAAAACGAAAACTAAAAAAATTTACAATACACACTGGGGACAATGTGTTTTCATTGTTTTTAACTGAAAAGGACTAAAAACCAGAATAGACTAAAAACCAGAATATATATATATTAAACTTCTAAAAATTACTAAGAAAAAGACAATCAACCCAACTGCAAAAAACAAAAACAAACGGGTAAAGAATGTGAACAGACCATTCATGACAAACACTTAAGAGACGGTTAGCACCATTAACCGGGGAAATGCTAAAGAATACAATGAGACTGATAAAAATTGCAAAACAATAATATGAAGAGGTAGTAAAATGTGAGGAACTGGGTGTTTGTAATACTACTGATGAAAAATCAATTCACACAGCGACTTTGAAGGGGTCTTTCTGAATCCTTTAAAATTAAATAAACGAATGAATTGCCTTTAACCCAGGAATTCCACTTCTCATGATCTACCCTGGGAAACACGTGTATGTGTGCATAAAGAGGCCAATGCGGTGATGACTACTTCAGCACTGTTGTGATGACAAGAACATTTAGGGAGAAAATTCTCATCAGAATGAGAAGGAAAAAAATAGAGCTATACAATGGGGTCTTATGTGTAATTTGGACTGAATATGGTCAATTTATGTAAACGATATGAAAGGATTATCAGGATATATTGTTGAGTGACAAAAGCACTGCAGAAGAACAAATATGGTATTGTGCCATTTTTAAAAAATTCATGCAAAATAAAACTATATACAACTATATATTATTGGGTGTACATTCATAGGAGAAACTCCTATGCCAAACTGATCTAATGAACAAAAAAATTCTTTGGCATCCTTAGGGAAAGCATAGGAACAGAGGTGACAGTTAAGGGTGACATATAACTCTATGTGTATTGGTTACATTTTTTACTTATATCCAAATGGCATTGCTGTGATTAATTTTTTTTAATTTTTTAAAAGAAAAAGAGTAGGAAATTATTTGTTCTGCAGCCATAAATAAGCATGTGTAGTATAGCCACGTGAATTTGTTAAAGATCCCAAAGTTTACTTTCTCCAGTGAATTATAAAGCAAATACTGCCACTGCCACATCTCTATACATATATACATACATGTAAGTGTGGCCAGCTTGAAAATTAACATTTAAAATAATCATGTAGGTTTAATTTCATGTAATATTTGCATTCCTAAAAAGTTAAACTTAAAAATTATTTTCTTAAATTGAATCATATTTTCAATGCACTAACAGTACAGTTATTTAAAAAAATATTCTTTGGTGAGTTTTTTTTTTTTGTAAATTGATTAAATACTCCATAAAATGCTTCACTTATGAATGTGAATTTTATATATCAACCTTACTTAATAGAAGATGGCCCTGCAGGTAACTTTGCTCTTCCTGTCCCCTGTCTTTCAGAAAAAATATAGATAGTTTATACAGATTATTTTTATTATATTCTTGGACAAGTTTATTTTTATAAAAAGCACTGTCAGAATGCATGCCTATCGTTTAAATACCAAAGAGCCTTCATAGATTTCTTTCTGAATCATCAAAATCTCCTTGGAAAACTGTGTTTGGGGCAATTGCTATATTAGTTTTCATATTTTAATTTTCTTGCCAAATATTTAAATATATTTGATAACTACCAATGCATGCTGAAGGATTTTAAGAATGTGTTTGAAAGGATTATATTAGAGGCCTCAGAGTAACTGGCAGATCTGGAGGGGTTTCCGAGGCTAAATGAATTCTTAATAGGTTTATGAGAAAACCTTCTGGAAATATTTTGTTAGTTTATTTGTTAATCAGCAAATCTGATTTCTACAATATCACCCACAGTGAATAATTAGCTATTTTCTATGGCTGTAATGCTTAGTTAAGAATGATAAATTTTAATTATAGATTTTTATTGTTTTCCTTTATAAAAGAAGAGTCCCAAGAATATAAGATTTTCCTTAAAGTAAAAGGTCATCCAATTTCAGGCCTTTGCCCTTCAGTAACCAAGTCTCCCGAGACCTTAATGATCCGAGTCATATGTTTTGCCCCCTCTTGGTAGGTAGAGGAAAGTAAAATATTATAAATAGTATGAAGGGCCATCTTATCCCTGGGCAGGTGGGAGATAATGCCCAGGTCTGATTGTAGAATCCAGCATATTTTCCTTCTAAATATCATTATTTTTCTCTCTCCAAAATCTGTTGATAACCATATCCTCATGGGAAAAGCTAGGGTTCAAACTCAAAACTTTTCTCAGAAATTAGGAAAAGTAGTCAAAGCCAAGTGGGATAAAAATCTATATCCAGAAAGCTATTTTCACAATTCATTTGAAATATTTTTATTATTTGAAAGAGAAGAGTACAGAGAAGAGAATAATACAAATGAAGAAAAATTTACAGAAATTTAAATGTGAGTAGTCACATGACCAAGAAATATTTTTGAATACCCATTGACAGTTGGTAAAAATGCTTTTGTGTTTCATTTGATAATGAAAGACAGTCACCATTGATCTCTTACACTCTCTAACAAAGTACAAAAGTAAATCTACCTGCCCCATAATTTTCCTTCATAGTTCAGGGAAAATAATTAAAACACCTCAATAATCATACATCAAGAAAATATGCACAAAAATTAACATACAACAAGTATAAAATAGAAAATGGAAGTGTCCCATAATTCCACGCTCAAAAGATAGAAAATGCAAATAATTTGATGTGTATTCAGCCAGATGTTTTTCAAAGATAAAGATAGGGGTATATAGATACATGGCTCATGTATATTTTCTTCCAATTTATCCTTTACTCTTTAAGATTCACTGTGACAGCACACAAGTAGAGAAGACAATGTTTTTTTAAAAGCTGAAAAGAAGCAGATTAGGTTAGGAGATAGAGAATTCCAGGCAAACAGAGCAATATTATGAAAAGAATTAGCTGTTTGGCCAATCTGGAAATAGAAAAATTATATATTTATTTGGCCAATTACTTCTGCTAAAAGCATACACATCAACCCTCAAAACTATTAACCCTTTCACTAATAGGACATTTGAGTTTCTTTAATTAATTGTGCTCAAAATCCCAATACACACATAAAGAAGGGAGGCCATAACACATAGTAGGGCTGCAAGATCTTGGGTGCAGTTTTGTTTTTAACCATTTTAGCTTGTGCTGAAATGATTACTTTTTAAAAATTTCTAACTCTTAATCTCCATGTTTCTCATTTTCTTCATCCATAATATAGGAATAATTGCCTTCCTAATACAACTGGAAAAGATTTTGTGATGTCTAAATCATGTTAAAATATACCAATCTATGCTTAAAAACTTAAGAAATGAACTATTCATGGTGGTGTGAACTTAATGTCCCTTCTGCTCTGGATGAAAAAATTTATTGATGAGAGTCAGTTTGGGGATAACCTCATTATTTTTCAAACTGAACCATGAGATATCCTTTCCCATGAAAACTGGCTGAGGAAGGAAATGATGCTGGATACTGGATAGCAGTGATGCTTGGGTTTCTTTTTCATAAGGAGTAGTTTTTCAACAGTAGAAATGTGCTTCGCTCAACTCAGACTAGAGTACGCCTGTTTGCTTTATCACCAAGAAAAACTAAGTTAATTAGAAACTACAAGAGAATCAAAGAACATGTACAAGAAGCTCATAGTCTAAATATCACCGAACGGTGTTTTAAGAAGTGTAGTAGATGCTGTGGTGTGCTACCCAGATCCCTCTTTGTGACCAACAACTAAGAGACTTACCTGCTGATGGCTCACAAGTGAGTCCCACTCTTAAGAATCATCATCTGCCAAGTGGAGCTGCTTTAGCCAAAATTAAGCCCCCACTTCAAAGGCAGCCCACAGCCAATGTTGGGTCTATGAGGATGTATAAATGTCCAACTCCCTTTCTTCATTCAACTGAGGACAATTCTTTTTTTTTTTTTTTTTTTTTTTTTTTGCGGTATGCGGGCCCTTCACTGCTGTGGCCTCTCCCGTTGCGGAGCACAGGCTCCGGACGCGCAGGCTCACGGGTCCAGCCGCTCCGCGGCATGTGGGATCTTCCCGGACCGGGGCACGAACCCGTGTCCCCTGCATCGGCAGGCGGACTCTCAACCACTGCGCAACCAGGGAAGACCAACTGAGGACAATTCTAAAGGGCCATTGCAGCTTCAGAGCTGAGGTTCTGCTTCACAGTTGAACTTTTCTCTCTGGTCCATCCTGATTGTCTTACACGCGTCCCTTCCAAGAGTGCTCTGCAATAAATTTCCTACCTATAAACTTCTTTCTCAGAATTGTTTCCTAAGGAATCCAATCTAAGACAAGATGCCGATAGATTTTGACATGAGGATCATTTTCTTTTCAGTGGCTTATTTGGAGTGGAGAATCAATAAATAACATCTAAATTCAACAAATGAAAAAAATGAAGTAAAGTCCTATTATTTAAGAGTATGAAGGAAATCAACAAATAAACATAGAAATTGTTAAAACTGTACCTTTTGGACTGTGGAATAGAAGAACCTAACTTTTTATTATAAGACCTTCTATGCATGCAGTGTGCATGTATTACTTTGAATTGTTTAAGGATAGGAACCTGTAAAAAAATGCATGTATTTCTGCTTTCTACCTTCAAAAATAACAGAAAGTTCTATGAAGTATAAAGAAGTCGGAGTGAAGCCCAATCGTAGAATTCACTGCTCCAAATACATGGTGGAATCATTTAACATTTGGTTTAAAACAAATAAGCCAAAAGACTATCAAATCACCAAACAAGGAAGGGGGTAAACATCAAACAGTGGCAGGAGAGAAAGAGAATGTGGTAGTCTGATCTTGTCTGACACATCTCCTAACCATCTACGTTCCAACACTCCATCTCACAATTTCGTAAACAATTTCTATGAATGGAAGAGGATGAATTTTGTTTTTAATGATTAAAAAAATGTCCTAACATTTTCCCTCCAAACTCACACTCACCCCGATTTGAAGAAAAGTTCAATAAAAAGTGAGTAGAGGGGCTTCCCTGGTGGTGCAGTGGTTAAGAGTCCACCTGCCGATGCAGGGGACACGGGTTCGTGCCCTGGTCCGGGAAGATCCCACATGCCGCGGAGCGGCTGGGCCCGTGAGCCATGGCCGCTGAGCCTGCGCGTCCGGAGCCTGCGCTCCGCACGGGAGAGGCCACAGCAGTGAGAGGCCCGCGTACGGCAAAAAAAAAAAAAGTGAGTAGAGTTCAGGGAACCAAGAGAAACCCCTGTGAGTAGAAACTCCTCCTACCAAACTAATGTCAAAATCTAATTCATCATTTTTAAAGCCTCCATGCTAAGACAGGAGAAAGAGTTAAAGCTTAGTGATACCTCTCTTAAAAAGGAAGTACATTCCTGAATAGGGAAGTGAACCCTAGTATGAGATGGAGAACAACCTGTCAGGAGAGAAAGCAGAGGTCTTCTTGCAAAAGGAGAAGACAGCCCAGTTGAGCCATAGTCTTCCCATGAGCACAGACACACACACACAGACACACACATACACACATTCTCTCTGTCTCTGTCTTTCTCTGCACTGTAGGGCCACAGAGATGACAAAAGGATATTATGCACAGTCCTTGAACTGTACCTTGCATAGTAAAAGAAACAGACTTTGGATCAAGCAAAATGTGTCAAGGAAAATGGACCCACAGTGCATAAAACAATGAGATCTTAAGAGAACTTTCCATATTAAGCAAGAGGAAGATGAAAACAAATGGCCTGAGAAATAGCCTAAAAAAAAAAAAAAAAAAAAAACCCAGGAAGAGAAAAAAAGGAAGGGAAGAAAGAAGGAAAAAAGGGAGGGAGGAAAGGTGAAGAAAATAACAGGGGAAAAGTCTGTGGAGAACCTATTCACAGTTGGCTTGACATTCAAAAATTAATCACTGTAATTCAGCATATTAACAAACTAAAAAAAGAAAAACCTTTTGATCAGATCATCTCAATAGATGCGGGAGAAAATCATTTAATAAACCGCAGCAGCCATTCATGATAAAAAGCCTCAGCAGGGCTTCCCTGGTGGCGCAGTGGTTGGGAGTCCGCCTGCCGATGCGGGCGACGCGGGTTCGTGTCCCGGTCTGGGAAGATCCCGCATGGCGCGGGGCGGCTGGGCCCGTGGGCCATGGCCGCTGGGCCTGTGCGTCCGGGGCCTGTGCTCTGCAACGGGAGAGGCCACAGCAGTGAGAGGCCCGCGTACCGCAAAAAAAAAAAAAAAAAAAAAAAGCCTCAGCAAACAACTCAATCAAGGGATCTTCTGCAAGACACTTTACATTTTTAGCCGGCCCAGGGAAATGATCTTGAAGGTACAGGAAGCAAAACAAAAGGAAGGAGACAGGAGGAAGGGCAGGCATCACTAGGCTGTACCTACATCACTCCTCATTCCTGGGTACACTTGCAGACCATGACCTCCTCAGAAGGAACATTGTCCCCTACCAGCGGGAGGGGGCCAACGGATTAATTTAAAAGGTGGAAGGCCTGGGCTTCCCTGGTGGCGCAGTGGTTGAGAATCTGCCTGCTAATGCAGGGGACACGGGTTCGAGCCCTGGTCTGGGAGGATCCCACATGCCGCGGAGCAGCTAGGCCCGTGAGCCACAACTACTGAGCCTGCGCGTCTGGAGACTGTGCTCCACAGCAAGAGAGGCTGCGATAGCGAGAGGCCCGCGCACCGCGATGAAGAGTGGGCCCCGTTCGCCGCACCTAGAGAAAGCCCTCGCACGGAAACGAAGACCCAACACAGCCAAAACTAAATTAATTAATTAATAAACTCCTACCCCCAACATCTTCGGAAAAAAAAAAAAAGGTGGAAGGCCTGGTCTCACGAGTTGAAACAACATCAAAACTCACCCAATATGATAATGAACATTTACCTTCCTGTTTTCAAATCCTCTAGAGCCTTAGAACCCTCTCCACTTTCTCCTTCTTCTGAACTTCTATTGAGGTATTTTTATCTCCCTTTCTTAGGCCACTTCTCTGGCTTTTATTTGTGTTCATAGTTTTATCATTCTATTCAACCGTAAAACCTTGGGGACAGGATTATGCATTGATCATCCTTCTATTTCCCCAGAGTGAGGATGCGAGTCTTTCTCACAGGTGTTTCTCAAAAACTATCTGTTTAAAATTTTTGAATAAAATGGAACTATAAGAAACAGAACCATAAACTAGAAATAAGAAGTCTTGAGTTCTAAGCTTGACTCAGTCATTAACCAGTTCTATGATCCTGTAGAAGTCTCTGCCTCTTTGGGTTTTGGGTTGCTTTTTTTTTTTTTTTTTTTTTTGTCTATTACATGAAGGAGTTAGAATTAACTGCAATGTCTTAAGATTCCTGCCATCTGTAAACCTGTGTTTTGTTATGAATTTTACAAGATAAACTTAAAAACGACTTCTCTTTTAGATACACGAGTGGCGCCAGATGTTGTCTTCACCAAAAACACAAGGGATGGGAAAGAAACAACCCAGAAAATAGGTCCCTGATGAAAACTGTAGTGATGACCTACCCAGGTGTTTAAAGTAGGACACCTCAGGGGGGCCCCCAGAGGGCTGCTGTGAGGCCGAAGATCAGAGGACCTAAGAAGTTGGGGCAAGATAAGAGTGTCACAGGTGTGTTTACAGTTAAAGAATTCTGTGCTCTAGATCACTCTGAAGTCCAGAGGGGCAGAGAGGAAGCTGCCAGATCAATATACCTTTTTTGGAGACTGAGTTTACATAGGAACAGTTGCCAGTGTGGGACTGGCCTAATGATTTATCTCATTCTCTGACTTCCCTCCAGTGAATCTTGTAAGGGAACCAGCTACCTGATCCTTTAATCCTGCTAACATTTTATAAAAGAAAATTCAAATGAGTTTTTCTTATTCCAGATGCTTTATATGCAAATGAGCTGCAGAATAGGTGGCAACTAAAATGTGAGGCAGACTCTATGGTCTTTTGGAGGAAACACTCCCACCTGAGCACCCTCCCTAAACAGCAGGATAACTCTCTTCTCCTTGCTGCTCAGGGCTCCCTTTTTTCAAGGGAAGAATTGCAGAATCCTCAGATATCCACTGTATCTCTTTGACCCCAAGGAGGAACTCTTCAGATTCCTTTTATGTGTAATTGGCTTCCACTTTCCCCAAACAACATGTGGATTGCTATCCCTGCCTTCCATAAAAAGCATTACCTATGCAGTATTAATCAGAGTTTGCAAGTCAAATGTTAAGATCATTCCTTGGGGTAATCCAATGGTACAACTTTGCCGTTTTATTTTCCCCTTTGCAACTCTAACTAGACAAGGGAGAGTGAAACATTGAGCTAGGAATTATTTATTTAAAGCCGCAATCCGACACACACAGACGCTGGATAAAGATTGCTCACTCTCCTTTATAATAAAAGTGGCATCTTAATGCAGCGCAGTGTGAGGCCTCAACCTTGCCTGTGGGCCAGCTCTTACATCCTCCCATGTAGCCTGGCATTTGCCCTCTAGCATTCCCATGTTGCTTGGCTCCAAACTGAAGTGCTCTTAATTTCAAATGATTTATTGGGGCCAAGTGGGAGGCCCATCTGATCTAAGTCTGTTTGTACTTGGCTTCCTGTATCTCAGGGTGATTTGAAGACGTTGTCTTCTGTTGTAAAAGAGTAATAGGAAGAGGAGAAATGCCCACCTGCTTTGGGGATAGAGCTCGCCAGGGTTTAATGCAGCTGCCTGGTGCCATTTTCCGCAGCAATGAAAAGAATCAAGTCTGAGGAAAGCAGCTAAATCATGGACTGGCAAAGGATTTCTGTGCAATTCCCATCGAGTTATTTGTTCAGGGCAGTTCTGTTGGATTGTTCAAAAAACAGAGGGCAAGTCCTAGTGACTCCAACATCGGTGACAGTGTCACAGTTTCTCTGTTGTCCCGCTGCTACACTGCTTACTTCTGTGACAGCATGCTCCAGACTACACAGAAATTACATTATTTTTATGTTCGCTTGCAGCGTTAACTTCTGAGCTACTTGTAGGAAAGGAGCTATGTTTGTATTCAATTGATTCTTCACAATGCCAAGTAAATAGTAGATACACAAAAACAATGTTAAGTGACTGAATATGCGTGTGAATGAATTCAAAATTTTTTCAGCTAAAGTAAGAGCATCTTTATGGAGAAAGGTATTGCATTTAAACAGTGGTATCTGACGAGCGTATATTCCATGACCTGTTACTAATGGTTCTCTTTACAGAGAATGTCAAATAAAAAGATCAAAGCAGCACTGTCCAATATAACTTTCTGCAGTAACGGGAATGTTCTATATCTGTGCTGTCCAATGTAGGAGCCACTATCCACTTGTGGCTATTGAACACTTGAAATATGGCTAGTGTGACTGAGGAACTTTATTTTAAATTTTATTCAATTTTAATTATTTTACATTTAAATAGCCACATGTGGCTTATAACTACTCTATTGGATAGCACAGATCTACAGATATCCTCAGGAAAAAACAAAGAAAAAGAAACTGCTTCTTGATGTTTCTCAGAAGGAAAATATGCATGTGCATATGTGTGTGTGTGAATACACGTGAATAAGTGTGTGTGTGTGTGTGTGTGTGTGATGTGTTATAAGTGGTTAAAATCAGGTTCATCGTTAATATGGCAAACTATGTTAGGAGCGTGATCTGTGGAATAAGGCAGATGTCAGTTTGAATCTTTGGCTCTTCCACTTGTGTCCTTAAATAACTCATTGTTATTATTGGCATATAGAATTGCCCACCTGTCAAACATGTCAGGATGAACATCTTAATATTGGGGGTTAGATACGATAGGGTGCAACTTCATTCTAAAAATGAATTTCTGGTGAGGTTCCTGGACATCCTGGCTGCAGAGACTCTTAACAGAGTGCTGTCATCAAGATGGTGACAAAGGGCTTCCCTGGTGGCGCAGTGGTTAAGAATCCGCCTGCCAATGCAGGAGACACGGGTTTGAGCCCTGGTCCGGGAAGGTCCCACATGCCGTGGAGCAACAAAGCCCGTGCACCATGGCTGCTGAGCCTGCACTCTGGAGCCTGCGAGCCACAACTGCTGAGACTGCATGCCTGGAGCCCGTGCTCCGCAACAAGAGAGGCCACCGCAATGAGAAGCCCATGCACTGCAACGAAGAGTGGCCCCTGCTTACTGCAACTAAAGAAAGCCTGAGCACAGCAACGAAGACCAAACGCAGCCAAAAAGAGAAAAACAAATACCATATGCAGCCAAAAATAAAATTAAAAAAAAAAAGAAAGCATAACCTTTAAAAAAAAAAAAAGATGGTGACAAAGGCCATTTCTGACTTCAGTCCCCTATATGAGAAGACCAACTAGGAACTATCCATGGACAAGACACCACTGTGAAAATCCTGGAACCCAGGGATGAGGCTGAAGCATTCCCTGGACTATAGAGAGAAAGAGAGGACAACATCAGAAGGATTATGAGAGTGGCTACATTCTGACAACATTGTCCTTCCTCCAGGCCAGCTCAACACTGCACTAAGGGGGCCCCTTGGTCCTATGGTTTCTCCAGTGAGGAAAAAGAGAGCTCTAAGTGGACATCCAGTTCACCCAGCGTTGCAAGACACTTCCTGTGAGGTCCACTCAATTCTTGAATCACAGAGATCACTGGGGACCTCTGCAGGTCTCTATCGCTGGGGATCAGATAGTGACGGAGACAAAGGGGTAGGGATTACAGCAACTAGCACTCAGATCTAGGTGAACATTATTCATGCTAGCAGCAGAACCCATTCAGAGACCCCAGCCAGCAGCTCTGGCCACCTGCAGAGCCAGGCAGGTAGCCCCGACTGGCCAAGACCTCAATTAGTAATTCTGCCTGATTTGGGTCCTCGGTCAAGGGGCCATATTGGCTGTAGAGCCTGGTCTATTGCCCCTCCTGGGCAGGAAGTCAAATATGCAGCCCTGCTCAACTGCTGTCAAAAACTTCCCAACAAAGAAAAGTCCAGGACCAGATGGTTTCACTGGTGAATTCTACCAAACATTTAAAGGAGAATTAATGCCAATCCCTCTCAAACTCTTCCAAAAAATTGCAGAGGAGAGAACACGCTCAAACTCATTGTACAAGGTCAGCGTTATCCTGATACCAAAGCCAGATAAGGATACTACAAGAAAAGAAACCTACAGAACAATAATTCTGATGACTATAGATGCAAAAATTCTCAACAAACTACTAGCAAACCTAATTTGATAGCACATGAAAATGATCATACACCATGATCATTTGCATCATCCCTAAGATGCAAAGATGGTTCAATATGTGCAAATCAATAAATTTGATACATTGCATTAATGAAAGATAGAAATCATATGATCATCTTAATAGATACAGAAAAAGCATTTGACAAAATTCAACATTCATTCATGATACAAACTGTCAACAAGTTGGGTATAGACGGAACACACTTCAACAAAATAAAGGCCACCCATGACAAGCCCACAGCTGACATCATACTCAATGATGAGAGGTTGAAAGCTTTTTTTCTGAAATCAAGCACAAGACAAGGATACCCACTCTTACCACTTCTAGTCAACATAGCCCTGGAAATCCTAGTCAGAGCAAGCAGACAAGAAAAAGAAATGAAAGGCATCCAAATCAGAGCAGAAGAACTAAAATTGTCTCTGTTGCAGATGACATTTTCTTATATATAGAAACTACTAAAGACTCCACCAAAAAAACTGATAGAACTAATCAACTAATCCAGTAAAGTTGCAGGATACAAAATCAACATACAAAAATCAGTTGCATTTCTAAACAACAATAACAAAGTATCAGAAAGAAAACTTAAGAAAAAAAGTACATTTATAATAGTATCAGAAATAAAAAAAAAATTTAAAAATCAATTTAACTAAGAAGGTGAAAGATCTATACACTGGAAACTATAAGACACTGATGAAGGAAATTGAAGAAGACCCAAATAAATGGAAAGATATCCTGTGCTCATGAATTGGAAGAACTAATATTATTAAAATGTCCACACTACCCATAGCCATCTATAGATGCAATGCAAACTCTATCGAGATTCCAAAGGCATTTTTTTTTTACAGAAACAGAAAAAACATTCTGAAAATTTGTATAGCAATTCAAAAGATCCCAAATAGCAAAATAAATCCTGAGAGAGAAGAACAAAGCTGGAAGTATCACACTTTCTGATTTCAAACTATATTACAAAACTATAGTAATCAAAACAGTATGGCACTGGCATGAATAGAATTGAAAGCCCAGAAGTAAACCCACACATATACAGTCAACTAATATTTGAGAAGAGAGCCAAGAATGCCCACTGGGGAAAATATGTTCTTTAATAAATGGTGTTGGGAAAACTGGATATTCACATGCAAAAGAATGAAACTGGACATGTATGTTAAACTGCTCATAAAAATTAACTTGAAATAAATTAAAGATTAAATATGAGACTGGAAAGCATAAAACTCCTAGAAGAAAACATGGGGAAGAAACTTCTGGACATTGGTCTTGGCAATGATTTTTGGATATGACACCAAAAGCACAGCAACAAAAGCAAAAATAAACAAGTGGGAGTACATCAAACTAAAAAGCTTCTGCAGAGCAAACAAAAAAAATCAACAAAATAATGCACACTATGGGAGAAATATTTGCAAATCATATATCTGATAAGGGGGTAATATTCAAAATATATAAGAAACTCATACAAGTCAATAGCAAAAAAAATCCAACTTAAAAGTGGGCAGAGGAGCTAAATAGATATTTTCCCAAAGAAGACAAACAAAAAGCCAACAGGCATATGAAAAGATATTCAGCATCACTGATCATCAGGGAAATGCAAATCAAGAGCACAATGAGATATCACCTCACACTTGTTAGAACGGCTACTATTCAAAAATCAAGAGATAACAAGTGTTGGTGAGGATGTGTAGAAAAGAGAACTCGTGCACCGTTGGTAGGAATGTATAAATTTATACAGCCACTGTGGAAAATAGTTTGGAGTTTCCTCAAAAAAATTAAAAATGGAAGTACCATATGATCCAGCAATTCCACTTTGGGTTATATATCCAAAAGAAGTCAAACTGAGGTCTTGAAAAAGATATCTGCACAACTATGTTCATTGCAGCATTATTTACAGTAGTTCAAATATGGAAACACCCTAGTGTCCATCAACAGATGAATGAATAAAGAAAATTTGTTATATATAGATATAGATATCTATCTATATATAATGGAACATTAATTTTCATAAATACATAATAGAATATTAATCAACCTTAAGAAAGAAGGAAACCCTGCCACTTGCAACAACATGGATGAGACCTGAGGGCATTATGCTAAGTCAAAAAGAGAAAGACAAATACTGCATTGGTCTCACTTAATCTAAGAAAATACAAACTCAGAAACGGAGAGTAGATTGGTGGTCATCAGGGTTACGGGGTGTGGAGAATGGGTGAATGTGGTCAAAGGATACACACTTCCTGTTATAAGATGAATAGTTCTGAGAATGTAATGTACAACATACTGACTGTAGTTAACAATACTGTATTATATGTTTGAAAGTTGCTAAGAGAGCAATGGTTAAAAGTTCTCAACACACACACATACACAATTGTAACTCTGTGAGATGATGGAAGTGTAAACTAACCTTATTGTGATAATATAATCATCACATTGTACACTTTAAACTATACAATGTTATGTGTCAATTGTATTGCAATAAATAAAGCTGGAAAGAAATAAACAAAAAAAGAGTTGCTGGTTAGTAGTCCTGCCCACCCAAATATATGTATATTCGACACCAAAGATATATTGCCATTCTTCTTAGCTTAAGAAATCATCTGTCACTCGTCCTGATTGCCATGCCCCTAACTTAATGTCTCTGGAAAAAGAGTCATTTCATCTTCTGTGAGAGAACAGAGTCAAGAGTTTGGGTGCATTTTGGAATTTATACCAGGAGTGATAAACTTCAAATATAAAAAAAGGTGAAAAGAGAGACAGGGAAGAGAAAGAGGAAAAAAGCCTCAAGATGTAAGAACTCAGTTGCATGCCTGTGTTCATTTGTTTGTTCTGTTCAGTATCATAACTGGTTATCACTCCTGGGCTCAGTGGAGGTGGTATTGATATAGGGAAAAAAGTTATATATCCCTGGATCTGAATTCTCTGTTGGTAGGTAACTATCAGTCTTTGGTCAAGTTATTTAACTTCTTCCAGTATAAATTCTCCATCAGTAAAATAAGCATTAATTTTACTAAAGGGTTCAGAGATTATGAGGACAGTGGCTAGCACATAGCAGGCACTAAAAAAACTGCCTTTCTTCCCTTTTCTTCCTTGACCACTACTAGCATCTTCCCCAATTTCAACTTCCCCTGGATATAAGGGAGCAGATTATCAGGATAATCAGACTGTCATCTTACCCACCCTTTACATATTTTAAAAAATTAAAAAAAAATTATGACAAAGTTGGATCTATACTTTCATGGTCTGTGTCTTGAGATCAACAAATCTGAATGAATACAGGAGCTAAAAGGCAGCTATCCTAAGGAAACTAGCAGGTTTTACTGTTTGCAAAATGAATGAAAATTCTGCTCTTCTATTGTTTTTTCCACATTAGTGTGCATGTATGCCATTAAACCAGTACTGGGAACAGGGTTTTATTTTTAAAAGGCATTAAACTGTGGTTTAAGCCTCATTTTCCCCAACCCTGGATAGCTTAGGCAGGCATCCTCTCTGCCTTCTGAACTTTAAGACTTAGAAATGAACCAGCTGGATCTGAGCTAATGAATGCAGCAGCTTTGGAAACCCACATGACTTCCAGACTATGATCAACCCATTGGAAACCATAAGTGATACTCTAGTCTCATGTTCCCATGAAGAAGGAATAGGGTTGGGTACCCTCTTCTTGCATGTGCCTTTGGGCACATTGTCAGGGATCAAAAGATTTTCTCTGAACTCTCTCTTTCCTTCACCAAAGCAAAACAATTTCCCATACAGAAACACCTGCACATTTTTAGGAACCTCTATCAACAAAAAAGCGTGGATCCATTAATCAACTGAACTTGACAAAAATGTTAACATTCTTCACTAGCACGCAGAAAAGCACGGTGGTCGTAGATAACTATCTCATATCTTCTTTCATTCCTCCAGGCACCGAAGGAAACAAGTCCCTTCCATTGATATCTCTGCATCATTTTCTTTCTCCTCAGCGATAATAACAAATAGTTATGCTTCTGGGGGAGCAAATTCAAAGCAAAAAATTTGAGCAAGTTTGGGTCTGTTGCAATAAATATTTCAGAGAGCCAAAATGAGTTCTTAAGTGTTTTATTATGACAGATGTATTCCTATATTTTGGGAAAAGTTGTGATCACCATCAAATACATTCACAAATTTGCAGTATCTTCCCTGCTAGAGCCTGGATGCTTGACAAGGCAAAATTTTAGAGTGAAGATCTTGAAGGATTGGTACTCTAGAAGAAAATATTTGATGGTCTTCCTAGAAATGTTGAAAAGACAGGAGGAAAATATAACCTGTATAATATTAAAGTACAAGACTGAAGCAGATGTAAATGGAAGTGGTGAATAATATTTTTTTAAATTTCTAGCACTTAACATAGGCCTGTTATACAGTAATTGCTTGATAACTTGTGAATGGGTTAAACTGTTTAAAGATAAAAGAAAAAAGAAGATTCAGGGATGAATTTAGATTTTTAAGAGCCTAAGATTTGAAAAGATGATATGCCTCTCTATGTAATTCAAAATAATATGAAAGCAATTCTGAACTGTAAAACAAGAGTAAGAAAATCTAATAACATTGAGATTTTCCCCATGGTACTTTTTAATAAGATCATAAAATAAAATCTTTCAAAATATTTTTCTAATTTTTTGGTGTCTCTGCTTTGCTGGTATCCTAACCATGTGCTTGGCTTCCTACGGAGTAATCTAGCCCTGAGGGGCCGCTAACCTTTCACCTAGAGATTCATTTACTCCTTTATTCCACAGACTTTTATTGAAGGTCAGTTATTTAGAGGCTGGGAATTCATAGAATTCAAGTTATTCCTCTGGAAGGGCCCAAAATCTAGTGGAGAGATAAAGGTTCGCATAGCAGCAATGTGGTGAGTATTACAAAGTTCTGAGCAGGGTTCAATAGGAACAATGAAGAAGAAAGCAAAGAGATGGAGGCTTTTCCAGGATGACACCTGACATGCATCTGGACCACTGACCCACGTGGAGAATGAAGAGGACATTCTTGGTACATGACGTGGTGTTGGTTCCTCCAAAAAAGGGACACGTGAACAGAACCAGGGGAACTGCTCTTGGTTCCAACTTCAGGGACAAAGGATCTCAGACCCACTTTGACCTGTTCCTTCTTCCTTGTCCCTTTGTTCTCAGGTTTGGCAGTTTTACAATCTCTCTTGCATTCTGCATTTTTTTTTAGGGCCACAGATGTTCTAGAGCTGCCTGAGTTGTTCAGACTGAGTTCTGAACCTTTGGGTGCCCCTTGTTAGGACGTTTATAAGGGATCACACAGTCCTCTTACCACCTGACAGTTGGTATTTAAATATCTGGTAGCATGGCACATTTCCTTTTGTCTTGGTTTGCTCAAACAGTCCCCTTTGTGATATTATGTCAGATTTATGTAACTGTAATGTTCCTCTTAATTTGATGTGTGGACCCGGGTGGGGCAGGGGCGTGGGGACATGCACAGATTTAAGTGATACGAAGTGCCTCAGAGTCTGAGCACCCAAATGTATCTGGGGACTGTTACACAGCTAACTGGCAGGTGTTGTACAAATACAAAGATCTCCCAAGCTTCAAGAAATAACCATCTCATGAGATCCCTAAAAAGAAACATTCAAGGATGTCTCCATCCGATTTGTTAGTTATGAAAAGTGGATTGCCATAATGATGGGAGTGGGCTAAATTAGGAGGAGTATGGGGCCAGAGATACTAGAGTATGGAAGAGGTACCTGGCATGTATAAGCATCAAGAAAATTTTATTCCTTTGAGCCTAGCTGGGAAGATTCTATTCCCTGTGAGGGAAGGTGGGCATCATATTTCTTCAAATTCTCTGTGGCAAATGGGTCTTTCTGTTATCTGGTGTCAGGAAAACCCCAGGTAGCTCGTGGCTACTGGGAGATGGAGACAGTGTGTGCCTATGAATTTGAGTGGGGTAAGGAAGGAGTTCTGGTCCCAAAAGGAGACTGCAGCCAGTGGGAAAAAGACCATGGAGAACAGCCTGTGGCTTGGTATGGCCCCACACAATGGCGGAGGGGTAGCAAATGAAACCAAATGTAATGATGAACATTACAAACCATGCCAAGAGTTTATGCTTTTGCTAGTAATTAGGCAATGGAGCTTGTCCCATGAGTTTTAAATGGGGAAGCCACATGATCAGATCAGTGTTGGAGAGAAACTTACCTACAGTTTGAAACATAGATCGAAGACACAACTGGCACCAGGATGATCTGCTCACAGCCTACGCTAGTAGTAAAAGTAATAAGGTCACAAAATAGAGAGGAAAAAAAACTGATGGGGTCCTGATTGAAGGCAACAGAGGCATTGGGAATGGAAATGATAGGAAACGATTCAAGGGCACCCAGAAAACAAAACAAAAAAGTACTTGGTGATTAAAAGGGGATTAGAAAAAAATCTAAAACATCTCTCTTCTGGCTTTAGTAAGTGGGTGGCTGAAGGTAGGCACCAGTAACTCAAATAAGTAGGTTTGGAGATAAAGCACAGGAAAAGAAATGATTCTGAAGCAGCTGAACCTATATTCATTCATTTATTCACTTTGAAAGTTTGATTTTTTGCTTTTATATTGGTATAGGGTGGGCTGTCTTCTCATTATTATAGTCCTGCTAGCCTGACTTTTTTTTTTCTTAGCCAGCACTGTGTGTTTAAAATTTTGAGTTAGTTGCTAAGATTTAAAAATAAGAAGCATTTTACATAAAAATCTGGATTTCTGACTGCTATCGAAAAATTGAAACATCTGTGTGATGGCTAATTTTATGTGTTAACGTGACTAGGCTAAGGGATGCCCAGATAGCTGGTAAAATGTTATTTCTGGGTGTGTTTTTGAGGGTGTTTCCTGAAGAAGTTAACATTTGAATCAGTAGACTAAGTAAAGAAGAGCACCCTCACTACACAGGTAGGCATCATCCAATCTGTTGAGGGCCTGAACAGAACAAAAAGTGGAGGAAGGGTGAATTTGCTCTCTCTGCTTGAGCTGAGACATCCATCTTCTCCTGTCCTTAGACACTGGCATTCATTGTTCTCAGCCCTTTGGACTTGGATTGGGACTTACACAACTGGCCCCTTGATCCTCAGGTCTTTGGGTCAGACTAAGACCTACATCATCAGCTCCCTTGGTCACAGGCCTTCAGACTCAGACTGAATTACACCACCAGCTTTCCTGGTTCTTCAGCTTGCAGGCAGAAGACTGTGGGACTTCTCAGCCTCCATAATCACATGAGCCCATTCTTACAATAAATCTCCTCTTATATATACATATCTATATCTCTATATCTACATGTCTATCTCTATCTATCTATATCTGTATCAATATCTATATCATCTATCTATATCTATCTATCCATATCTATATCATCTATCTATATCTATATACCTATATCTATCTGTATCTATCTATATCTACGTCTACATCTGTATCTATATCATCTATATATCCTCGTGGGTCTGCTTTTCTGGAGAACCCTAATAAAATCTGCCTGAATCAATAATCCCTTTACACCAGACGTGTGTTCTCCAATTTGGCACACTCCCTACCACTCTCTGTTGCTTCCTTCACAGGCCTATTTCCCTCAGTCATGTTTCCTGCATGACCTCTCTGTAGCAGGTGCTGTCCTAACCCTAGCCTAATCCCTTGGCCTGCACCAGAGGCTGCCCTCAGTTAGTGCAGGTGGCTTCCTGTACCTCTCTGCCTGAGGCTCTTCTGTTCCCATAGGAGTGCACTTGGCACAGATGTAGACAAGGCCATAGAGCTAGCTACTCCCCACCCCAATAACCATCAACCAGTGAGAAATGGGAGTTATTAGGAAAGACCCAACTTCCTTTCCACCTCAGTGAGACAATTCTGACACATTTCCAGGTAGATTCCCAGAGAGTTCCCAGCAGGACTGAGTCCCCGTTGCCCACTGTGGTGACCTACCATTAACACATTTTAATGGTCTTCACTTTCCAGAGTCACTTCCTCACACTTTCACATGCTTCGTGGGGTCACCTCCAAAATAAGTTATGGCACCCAAATCCTTGTCTCCGGGTCTGTTTGGGGAGAACCCAAACTAAGACATGACCTGCAACCCACTAAATTTGTCATCTCTGATTTAGACCATCTTCTGGGTCTTAAGTGCTCTTCAAGTGTAAGTTCCAGTCTCAGATTGTCAGAGACAGAAATGACCTTAGAGGAGGCAGAGATGGAGGACCACAAGTGAATTGTCTGAGGTCACACAGCATCATTGACTCAAAAGACTGAATGAGCCTCCCTCTCCTGATCCTCAGGTTTGTGGTCCAGCCACTACCTTATGGGGTAGGCCTAGTTGAGACAGAGACCATCCAGCACACAAGGCTCAAAATACTTACCCTCTGGGGGCAAAAATTTGCCGACCCCTGCACTACATCGTAGTTGCATCATGGGGGATCATGTTCTCCTGGGCTTGCATATAGGTGATGCAGTAAGAACAACTCTCCTGTTCACATATGCTCAGTGGAGCAAAACATCACAAGTACCTCCCTTTTGTTCAACTGGCACAGGATGTTTGTGGCAGAGCCAAAGGATCAGGGCTGCAAGACTGAGTTCTTTTGATAAATTAATTTATTATTTAAGCACATCTGCCTGTTTATCTGAAGAGGTGCGGTGGCCTCCACTTGTGCACTTGTGTGGAGGAAAACATCACACTGAGATCTCAAGTGTCACGGCAATTAGTCAGATGGGGAAAGATGCTGCTCCCGGGTGTTAGGGACATTGTACTTGATAATCTTTAATTTGCTCAATATTACAATTAAGGTAACTTCAAATGTGTTATAACCTTAATAATGTCAACATGTTTCCATTATCTCCAGTGTACATATTATTTTTAACCTACTTCACACACAAGAATGTATTAATGCATTTTTTGGCTGCTGGAGATGTGGCCCTCTAACATGCTTGTAAAGGACTTAATAACCTTGTAGAAATGTTTTACTGATGAGTATTTAAAAATTATTGGAAAATCACTCAGTGAAGATTGAAAAAAAAATTCTACTACATTATCATGGGCTAGGAGATGGATGTTTATGAGGAGAGATGTAATTAACAGAAGACAGAGACAACTAACGTTTTGGTGACAAAGGAAGTAGAGTAGAATAGCAAGGGAAATGCAGCTGAATTAGAAGTCGAAGACCCAGGCATCTAACTTTGGCTTCACATCCATTAGCTGTGTGATCTTGGAAAAGTTGCTGAACTTGTCTGAGAGTTCGTTTCTATGTCTCCAGCTTAAAAGCACTGCCTGGTTCCCAGCTGGATTCAAATGAGAGTGTAATTAATTGATGCTGGTAAAAGAGTTGTGTAAGCTGTACAGAGCTATGCACTTATGCATTATTATTGCACAAAGCTGGGGACAAAAAATATTGGGATGATGAGTGATGCTGTTTTCTGTAGTCATTCATTGTATGCGTTTCCAGAGATATTTTAAGACAATTAAATCTAAAGAAGGGGAAAAAGAGACAGGGGTCAATTCATTTCCCCCATCTTAGAGCTGCCTAGGCAGAAATGATAGATGATCAGTGTTCACTGCATCCATACCCCTGCCCAACACGAGGGTGGGTTCTGAGTGGGAGAGAAGCAGCCTGCTAGGTAGCAACTGGAATTTATGGGAGTTATATTATTTTATACCATGCTGAGAGTGGCCAATGACCAGTGGCTAGCTTTGATTTTCTGATTTGGGAAGCAACTTCACTAGCCTCGGGCAGTGGCTCCTTCACACACAGGTCAGGGGCAGGCATGACCCTGTGCCTGGATTATTAGGTAAACATTTATGTAACTCCAATGCTTTCCACTGGTGTGAAATTACTGATACATTGGGATCCTCCATTTTCCCTAATTAGACCAGTGAGTGAGGGATTTGCAAAAACAATTCCAGAGACTCTCACTTTAATATTACCTAATGTGCACTTGGCCTACTTTTTGATTTTCCCACTGAATATATAGGGTCAGTTTCTCATCTTGCTTGGCACCCCTGTGGAGTAAGCTCTGAGCTCAGAACTGCAGTGTTTTCAAGGGCAGTGTCTTCCCTCCCTTTACCTCTCTCTTGTCCTTTGCCTTCCATGAGGATTTGGGACACTGTCCATCCAAGTACAAAAGCTGTAGTTTCACGGGGCTCTAGAACGATTTTGATTGGCTTGTCCAGTACATACAATTAAGGGGATTAAAACTGTTCAGTTGATTGTTTTTTTAATTTATTTTAGTATAGACCTATATGATCACCATGTGTGAATATGTATGATAGAGAGAGAGAGAAAGAGAGAGAGAGAGAGTGTGTGTGTATTTCACATGGATTGAATTTTAGACTTCCAGGGTACTCTTTATGCAGATAGATTTTTGGGAAGGGAACCCAAGAACATAAAAGAAAACACTGCATCAGAATCCCAATTAGATACAGTGGGAAGAATGACAGATTTTGGAGTCAGATGGATTGCATTCAAATTCTGGCTCCCGAACTGACTTAATTGTAATCTTCAGGTAGTCAATTTATCTGAACTCCAGATTCCCCGTCAATAAAATGGGGATAAAACTTAGCTCTTAATTTGGTTGTGAGGTTATAATAATGTAGATAAATAACTCCCTGTATCCTGGCATAAAAGAGGCACCAGATGAATTAGTGTTATTGCCAGAGAACTAGTATCATCAACTTACTCATCCTTTCTGAAGGTTAACGAGATATGTAAGAGATAGATAAGTGTGTTGAAAACTCTATCTATAAAAGTATATAAAAAATATTGACCCAGACATCAGAAAAAGTGGGGTCAAGACATCCAGGAAGCTGCTTTGTCTTCTCAGAATTAGGTTTGCTCACCTAAAAATAAGGTGTTGAGACTCTCAGAGGTTTTCAAACTAGCCCTTCTAGAACCATGCAGACCTTGGGGTTGAACAGACCGACGCTTTGGAAGGGAAAGGGAGAGGGATGAGAAAGAGTGGACAGCACACTAGCCTCCCAACCCTCCTTCAACCAAAAGAGCAGTTTTTGTCTCTCTTGGGCACCGGGCTTCTGGCTAGAACTTGGATATCTAAAAAAGCTCCCTCATCTAGAACTTGGCAAATGATTGGACAAGATGATCCTGAGATCCCTTCCAGCTCTCATATTCTGTGAAGGTTTTGTCACCTCTTCCAAACTTTAGTTTGGCAGACTGTCAGGCTGCCTGAGGCACCGTGGGATTTCAAGGTGGTTACAGGGCAGAGTCAGCTCTTTGAAAACTCTTAAGTAGGCATATAATTCTCAGTCTTCATTTCTATGTAGAGATGGCTCTGCTCACTTACAGATTCCTTACTCTGACTGCCTGTCGTGCCCCTTCAGTTTCGGGGAATAGCTCCCTCCTCACTCTCCTTTGGTTCTCCACAGCCTCATGGCCCTCAGCTCTGTTTTGACACAAACACCTAATCCTTATCCCTGCACTGACTGTCCACCTCCAGTTCAACTGTGGCTTCATTAGAAGAAAGTTCTTCATGCTCTCCTCCTCCTGGAATAGCTTTATCACCCAGAATTACAAACCTCCGAGGGAAATACTTTTCTTCAGGGACATCTTTTCTCAACTTTCAAATCCCACTACAATGCTAGCTGTCTGGCTTGTCTGCCCCATAAAGCCAGCTTCGAGGTCAGATGTGACAGTGTCTGTTATCGTTATTAAATGATCCACTTTGGGGTCAAACAGAGCCACACTTTAGTCCCGACTGCATAAGTCTTTTGCTTCTCCACCTTGCATAACTTACTTTACTTCTCCAGTTTCTTGTATTTTTTTATAGTAGCTATCTTGGGGTTGTTCTAAGAATGTGAGCTTTCCCTGGGATAAAGAGCTCCTGAAACAAATCACACCACTTTTTTGTTATCATCATCATCAACTCTTAGTCCAAACCTAAGATACAAGAAATATTGCATTTCTCTATTTTATGTAAATAAATAAAAACTTCTATTTTAGTTATCAAGGTTTCACCCTATACACACACACACACACACACACACACACACACACACACACACACACACAGAGAGAGAGTTGTGCCCAAAGGCCCTATTATTTTCCAAGCAATAAAACAGTGAAAAAGACTTTCCATCATTGCTAGTCTGTGGCTACCCACTGTCCAACCTCTGAGTCCTACTCAGGCCATGTGATGCTTTGTAAAGAATGGGAGCTCTCACGCCTGGAGTCTACTCTCATGCTCCCCAGTATCACAGAATCTGAGGCTAGAGTGTCCACTCAGAGATATGTCAATCTCTACCCTCTTCCAGTCTGGGTAAAACGTTCTCTTTCCTCACTCTTTTCTTTCCTTTTGCCCTCAGATTTATGTTTCTCTTACTATCCCACTTTGGGATACCCAGAACTTTATGAAATCTTAGAAGAGCTAGACACACTTTTCTGGAGAAAAAGGAGAATAATGCTTAGAAATGAGTGAGAGAAAGTGTCAATGTATAAACATGTTATAATAATCCTCTGCCATAGTCAATACCATGATCATTGTTATCATAACCATTGTCATCCTCCTCATCATCACCATCACTATCATTACCACCATCATTATCACCAATCACCATCATCATCACTGTCATAATCGCCACCATCATCATCACCACCACCATCATCATCACCATCACCATCATAATCTCACCATCATCACCACCACCATCATCATGACCATCACCATCATCATCACTATCATAATCATCACCAACATCATCACCACCACCATCATCATGACCATCACCATCATCATCACTATCATAATCATCACCAACATCATCACTACCACCATCATCATGACCATCACCATCATCATCACTATCATAATCATCACCATCATCATGACCATCACCATCATCATCATCATCCATGCCACCAATACCATGAGTCATGACACTTTGCAATTCTTAAAAGAAGACAAAGAGGAGTCAGACTTGTATTGGCTTGGGAGATTTTGTTGTTCTTGTGAAGAAAAAGAGACACACATGAGACAGACTATGCAAAACTCTAAGCCTGAATAGCATTCATTTTCAACCAAGGTGTATATAAGTACCAAGAAATTCCTCCCTTGCACAATCCTTCACAGTCTTCTCACCACATCAAATTTTCTTTCAACACAAAACTGAGAACTGCCATGCTATATGGGGAAGGGGGAATATTATCAGGAATGATGGAATAAATCAGCTTGACACTAAAGTTTCAGCTTAAATTTTAAAACGATGGTGGCTTCTCTTTGTAAGCTAGTAGTTGTGAATGATTCACATTAAACCAGGCATCTTGGTGATGGATATTTACCTTATTTTCAGATAAATGGTAACTTCATATAAATCTCACTTAACTAATGAAAAGTAAAACACTTTCAAAGGTAAGTGCAGGTTATAATGGTGTCCCTATTTAGTAGATAGGGAACTTCACATCAAGGGCTTAATATCCTTAATTCTGGAACAGTACAACTCCAGACTCTCAGTGCTTACAGGCGGAGCCCAAAATACTCCTCCAATTCTGATTAAATAATCATAGCTAGTACGTATGAAGAGATAGCTGTGTGCTACCTGCTTCGCAGCAAGATAAGATCTTTACAAACAAGAGTTCAGTTAGTTGTTACATCAACTTTGAAAAAAAATGTTACTGCATCTCAGAAGGGCTACACCGTTTCTCAAACACACATAGGGAGGAAGTGGTAAATCATACTTTAACCCTTGTTTGATTGACTCCAAGACCTATACTCTTAACTACTAAGCTACACTGCCTCCCACTTCCTAACCTCTTCACCTAGGTGAAGGCAGTAAGATGTTGCTAAAACCAGATTTGGTTAGGGACAGCTACCCCTCTCCCCCACCAAAGTTTTCAACATCTTTCTACTACCATAATTTTCCATTTATTTTCAGTTCAATAAATGGGAATGTTCAAACACCTTTCACAAACATGGTGCTATCTTTCAGTTCCCCATTTTACATTCCCCGCATCCAATCAGTTGACAAGCACTTTTTTTCTACCTTTCAAATTTACCTTTAGTTTATCTCTCTCCCAATTAGTTAAGGCACTCTTTATTTGTCGTGTGGATGTAGAACTAGTTCCTACTGAGGTTTCTCTCCTGATCTTTCCTACTTTCATCTGTAAGAAAAGTTGTAAAAGACT
Source organism: Grampus griseus (assembly GCF_964374135.1). Lineage (NCBI taxonomy): Eukaryota > Metazoa > Chordata > Mammalia > Artiodactyla > Delphinidae > Grampus > Grampus griseus. Next base: position 7,647,424 of record NC_138998.1, read on the forward strand.
TCAAACAAATTAGTTTGCCCAGTGTCCTATCTGGCATGCTCCCAGGTTATTTCTCCTTTTCATTGTCTTTGACCTAATTACAATTCTTTAAGTATAGATAACTGATAACAATACAAATAGATCCAGTCCATACACATGCAAATGATTTTACTTGGTAAAGGATCAATTGACCTTTCTGCTACAAAAACAAACCACCAATAACAACAACAACAACCACAAAATCCTACCAGTTCTGCATTCAATTAGTTTCAGTAATCCTGATTGAGTTATTTTTGTGTAATACTTTGAATTCTCCTTTGAACTAGTCCTGACATCTTACTGGTTCCCTTATTAATTACTAAGTTAAATAAAATCTTTGACATGTGTTCATTTTATATTTGTAGGAGAGTCATGGTTTCATCTTTTTAAACCAACCTTTAACACATAACACATCTTACCTGACTTTGCTATTTATCTTAATTTGGATTGCCCAGAAAGCAGAGCCTGAGGCAAAAATATGGTTGCAAGTATTTATCCAGAGGTGACACCAGGAAGCTACCATAGTGATGTGGGGAGAACAAGACAGGCAAAAGGGGAAAAATCAATCAAGGGTGTGCTACTGAGTTGGTTACTGCTGTGGGAACTCAGTCCTTCTGGGGGACACTCTGAGGAATAATGTAGAATAAGCAACCTCAGAATCATCCCTCCAAAGTGTAAGAGGCTGGGACGTTTCTCTTCCAACCACTGTCTCCTATTGATTGAGGGTTGCTCAAGGGATATAGATGTTGAAAACCCAGCCTCTGGGCACCAGTGCTGAATCAAATCTTGGAGACAGAGTTTTGGGTGAAGTAGAAAAGAATAGCTTTACCGCTTTGCCAGGCAAAGGGGGACACAGCAGGCTCATGCCCTCAAAATTGTGTGTTCCAACCCAGGAGGATTTGGTGAGGAGTTTTATAGCAACGTCTCAAGTGTGGGGTTGCTGATAAGGATCAGGGTATGTGCAGGGCCTGCACTCCTTTAACCTGGCCTCAGGTGGCCTCCTGATGAGCTTCTCTGGTTCTCAAGGTTATTATACAAAGAACTTCTTTAGAATGAAGAATGCTTCATCAAGTAGTTAGCATCTTCCATTTGTTGGGGGGTTTAGTTCTGCAGATGAGCTCAAAAATATTGTTATGTAAATCCCTTGAGGTGGAACCAGGACCCTGCCTCAAGGCTGCACTGTTGTCTCTTGTCTGCTTCTCCTCTTTCTCTACATCCCCTCCCTTCCCTGATCAGCAACTGTTTGAACCTGCTCTTTGGAACTCAGGGAAGGTCAAGAAATGGGGGACACAGAAAGGCTTCTGTGCCCAGGAGCATCATAAGATCCTGTTCAGTTTCAGTATTAACTCCCTTGTACTTTCCATGGCTTTGGAAAAGTTGTGAGGCAGAAAAGTGAAACCACTATTGTGTACACCTTAGGTGGCAAGCCGGCAGAAAAGCACAGAGTGGGTTATCCCAAGTACAGTGCAATCAAGTGGGCTGAGGGGATGTGGAGCAGGGCACAAAAGCAAAAGCTACACTGCCAGTGTGATCTGTCTAAACTGAAATTTGTTGTACTCTTCTCCATTTTAGAACATTGACATGATTTCTCTTTGCCTTTAGGGTAAAATGCAAACACACATGGCCCTTCATGCTCTGGCCTTAGCCTCACCTTTCACCACTCTCTGTCTTGCACCCTAGCTTCCTTCCATATGCTGATACTTGCTGTTTCCACTGACACTGTTGTGATGGATTCTTGTGTTCATGCTGCTTCGTCCTCCTCCTTTCTAGCTAACCCATTATTGGATGTCCTTAGAAGTGTTAAGTCTACTTCCTTTCTGCTTCCAGACAATATGTGACATTTTCATAGCTCATTCTTCTGTGCTTTCCTTTATCAAAGCATCAGCTACACTGTATTCCACTTGTCTTTCTCTCTCTTCCTCAGTATTCTGTGAGTTCTTTGAGGTCAGCAACAATATATATATAGTTTTTATCTTTGCAGCACCAATGCTCAACAACTTCTCCCCATAGTAGGCACTCAACAACAGTTTGTTGATTTATGTAAGCACCTACTTGGCCCTTATCTGTACTTGTCATGGTCGACTCTAAGGAGTTTGCATTAGTCAGGAAAGGGCAAGTTCTGCTACAGTAGCAAATAACTGGGAAATCTCAGTGGTTTAAAAAGACCACAAATAACTGGGCAATCTCAGTGGTTTAAAAAGACCAATGTTATTTCCCACTTATACTACATATTGCTAATGATCAAAGTCAAGCAGGATCCTTCCTACGTTGAAAAGATGGATATATGTTTGATTGCTTCCATTGATGAAGTTTAAGCAGAAAATTCCCACAGTTCCACCTTAGCTAAGTTAGTTAGACACAGACTGTGTATTTGATAAGAGGGCTTCCCTTGAGTTCTTCTTACTCAGTGACATCTTCCTGGTAAGAGGTAGGAGTTGGGGGTAGCAGTTGGAGTGATGATGATGTGCTAGAAATGGTAGTGGTGATAGTGGTACATAATATGTTTGCAGATGGTCCTGTAGAGTCTAGACTCACTCTCCTGGTAAATGCCATTCTATGTACATTTGGGGAACAGAAATCCTCCAGTCCAAGTGTGCTCATCTCTAGACTCTAGTATTTTATACGAACTTTGTGTTTTGGAACCTCAAAATAAGTCTGTCTATTCATCTATCTGTCTATCTTCAATTATTCTCTATATTTAATTTTTAACTCTACGAGATAGAACACAGTTAGGAGAAAACCTCCAATGAGAAAACAGAAGGCTCATAAAAGAGGAAGAAAAACAATTTTGGTAAGGAAAATATTTCCATATTATATTTTCAAGAGGTCGACATAAACAATAGTGAGTTAAAAAATATTTTAAAAATTATGTGCAGTGTCACTTGCCAGTGTTGTGTTAATTAATGCAAATGTGGAACACTGCATCAGTTCTTGCTTGAATTCTACCAAAGTACATCTGTACAGTAAATATGTTAGTGAATAACCCTCAGCCACTGTCAGAGATTCTTTTCTCAACTGCTAATTCCTAGAAAATCATTGCCAGCTTTCTAGGCATATTTTGATATGTTCAGGCAGATCCAAAGCAGCCAATAGAAGCCTCCAGAAGGGGTGTGGCCCTCTCCCATTCTTGGTATGTATAAATTCTAATACCCAGTAGTAGGCAGAGAAAAGAAGTAAAACCGCATTAATTGAACACCTATTAAATAATTGGCTTTTACGCTAGCTATATAATTTAAATATTACAAGATAGGTATTATTGAAATGTCTGCTAAAATGCCTTAGTTTTCTCAAAGTGGTTGAGAACAGAATCAGTGAGGAATTAACACAAGAATAACTTTGTTAGGGTACCAACACTTTGTTAGGGTACCAGCCCACCATTCCCATGACTGACATTTTTACCACTTCAGAAGTATTTCAACATTGGCAATTTTTTTTTCTAGTGAACAGGAAACACAAAACTAATGTCTAAGTATCCAAAACCTCTTATCCCTTCACACTATTCAGGAGAAATCTGTATCTTCCAGCATGGATCCTGAGTCTTTCTTGTATAGAATCATGAAAAGAACTGAAGGAGAGAACAGCAAGTCACTGACAATTGCTTGAGTGATTGACATTGGAAAAAGCAGAGGGTTAATGGTGGAAGAGAAATGAACATATCCAAATAGTTTAAAAAAAAAAAAGTAGGGAAGACAAAAGCCCATGTGGGTGGTTTTGGGGATGGTGGGGGAACAGAATTCAATGGGCTTTTAGAGAGAATAGAAGAAGACTTAAGACCTGACTTAGATGAAAGAAAGGATTGTCAAGGTAAAAGAACTTAAAAACATGATGATATCAAATGACATCCTTTTCCCACATTTACAGGAAACTTAAAAAAAAAACATTGCATTTTTAAATTAAATGTTGGACTAATTTTTAAAATGTATCTCAAGCTTAGACTGGACCACAAGGTTACTCAGTCTTTTGTGGTTTACACTAGCAGTATAAATTACATGCTCATTTCTCTGGGGATAATGGTATTCTTCTTCTATATATTTCTAGATATTCCCCAAATTTCAATGGTCAGTTTCTGTTCTTGATATTTGAAGATTTCATATCCTTGAATCTGACTCATTATACAAATAGGAAGGAAGATAAACTATTACATTTCTATTAAGAGTTTTTAAGAACATGAAAAATTCCCATTTTGAACAAGACTCTGGAAGACTTTTGAACTTATAATGAAGTGAACACAAATCCATTACTGAGTTGGAATGGCAGTGTGAGGAGCTCTGCAGATGCTTTCCTCCACAAAGCAACCATAACTGGTGAAAATTGCATTAAGAAAAAAAATATTTAAAGTCTTCGGAAATTACCCTAAGCGCATGCAGCAAATGAAGTGACAGTTATTTAAGAAAATTTACTAGGTCTTGGTAAGAATAGTGAGAGTCCGTGGTATTTGAACTACACCCAGATTTACTCCACTTCTGACCCCTGTTAATGTGAGGGAAGCTCTGCTCCTGGTGGATGCAGCAACATTGCAGGGTCCCAACTCCTCCCAGTGATCAGTCTAGGGCCAAGGTTTTTCTCTGGAGAGACAGGATACCAGCATCTCTCTTCTCCTATGTTCCAGCTGGCAGAATTTCTATTCCAGTGTGGCCCAAGTTTTGGAGCTCCTTCTTTTACCCACTCTCCACTCGTAGGGTGGGAGCTTTATCCAAGGTTTTCAGGTGAAGAATATTGTGCCCTGATTGCCCTCTTCCCAGCTCATTCATAGGGCTACCTCCTGGATCTAGTGCCCACCTCCTAGAGTGGGGGCTTCACTCTGAGAGAAGCTGGTCACTTTCCATGTCCCAGCTCCAGAGTAATGATCCTGAGGTTCTGCCCAGGGGGAGAGGCAGGCTGTAAGAGTGTTCCACAGCTCTCTGTAAGGAGACTAACTTTATTTGGAACAGAGCATAGGGAAGTTCAAACTTCAAAAAAAAAAGGGGGGGGGTGGGGCACTCTCAAAGACAGTGAAGATTTTGGTGATGAGCAATTCAAAAAAGTCTAGTAGCTTCATAATAGCAATAAGCAAAGTGGTAAAACAGCAAGAAGTTTAACAAAGAGAACTAGGAAAAGAGATGCCTAAGAAGCTATCTTCAGGGGTCTGTGGAAGGCTCAAAGAGTTTCCCTGCAAAGGATTCCATTTACTATGTAGTAGCTTATGCACTGAGACATTACTAAAACAATAGAGCAAATGACTAGCAATTAGTGAAGACTAATAACGGGGTGTATTACCAATAGAGGCAGACCAGCCGGGAGCTTATCATGGAAATAAGGCAAAGAGATAAAGACAGACTGGCTAAAACTACTGTTAACCTAGAGGCAAGGAGAGAGGAGGAAATCAGGGTGACTGTGTGTATGTCCAAGGTTGCACCCTCTGAAGAGCCACATATAAGGCTGGATATCATGGGCAAAATAGGCAAATTTTTCTTAGATAGAGCACCATAAACATGAGTAGACAAAGGTAAAACAGGTAAATTGGACTTAGCAAAATTAAAAAGCTTTGCGTCTCCCAACCCAATAGTTGTTTTATTTTTTGTGCACTTTCTTTGCCCCTCTGTGTTGGGTATCCCAGGTTAATTTTTAAAAGTTACGAGTAAATCTGAAAGTCTAGAGAGACATTGACTAGATTACCTGACATTTAAACCTATCATCCATGCTGATGGAAGAGGTGTGAATGATGTCGAGCCTGCTTTTCCTCCATTGTTGTCTGGCATCGTTGCCGGTCAGTGACTGGCAGTTTCAGGCCTATAAGAGGGCTTCCTGGGCCTTCTAGCATCACTCAGTGGGTACCATAAGGGATGGCACTGCTTGTGGAACTCACAACCCCTCATAAGTAGATGCTCAGGCTATATTCAATTTAAAAAACTTTCCGAAGATTAAAATAATGGTCCATTAAAAGGAACTATCTGAAACATAAGAGACATGGAGATCTGATGGCAAGCATGCTGAAGACTGTTCCAGGATATTTTCATAAATGCCTTAGTAGCTTCCACACTGAGTTTCCATGTAGTTATAGGATTTCTGTTACTCAGCGTGGGTTTTTGTCTGATTGACTTTTTTTTTTTTTAATGGAATTACTGTTTCATGGCACTCAGACCAAGACCAAACCTTTAAGTATAGGTTCTGTTTATTTTTCTTTTTTCCATCCAGTGTCACTTGCTTTTTCATTTCCTGATTTCTTCCTAAGGTGAGGGAGCCAAAATACATCACAGATCACAGCTAGATTTAGACAACAGGCATATCCTTCACAGGGACCTTCTCAGAGCCTGATTTATTTATGACCATTTCACTGCTCACTGTGTAAAGTTATGGACTCGTTGACTAGTTACTGATCTTATACCTTCTAGTGGTTAACCCAACCTATATTCAAAAGTCCAATTGAACATCAAAGTAAAATAAAATATTTTTTCTTGTTTGTTTAAAAAAAAAATATCTTTGCATCTCAAAGGGCACCATCAAGAAAATGCAAAGATACCTCACAGAATGGGAATATTTCAAAACATATATTTGATAAGAGAATTGCATTTAGAAGGTATAAAGAAACCTTATAACTCAAAAACAAAAAGACAAGTAACCCAATTTAAAAAACAGATGATGGATATGAATAGACATTTCACCAAGGAAGAGAAACAAATGATAAATAAGCACAGGAAAAAAATGCTCAACATCATTATTCTTTAGAAGAATACAGATTAAAACCATGAGATACCACTTCACATCAGTTAGTATGACTAAAATTAAAAAGGTAGACAATTACAAGAATTTATGAGACTGTGGAGAAATTAGAATGCTCATACATTGCAATTCTACTCCTAGGTATATACTTAAGAGAAATGAAAACATATGTCCATACAAAAGCTTACACACTAATATTCATAGCAGCATAGCAGTATTATAGCCAAAAATTAGAAACAACCCAAGTGTCCATCAACTAATAAATGGCCCTCAAACATGTGGTATAGCCATACAATAGAATATTATTCAGCAATAGAAAGAAATGAAGTACTGATACATACTACAACATGGATGAAAACACTATGTTATCTGAAAGAATATGGTCACAAAAGATCTTATAATGTATGATACCATTTATATTAAATATCCAGAATAGACAATTCTCTAGAGACCAAAAGCAGATTAGTGTTTGCTTAGGATTAAGAGGAAGGAGGAAATGGGAAGGGACTGCTAATGGGCATTGGGTATCTTTATGGAGTGATGGGAGTATTTCAAAATTAGATTGTAGTGATTGTATACTTTATTTTTTTAATTTTTAAAATTGAAGTATAGTTGATTTACAATATGTTTTGGTGTACAGCAAAGTGATTCAGCTATATATATATATATATATATATATATATATATATATATATATATTCTTTTTCAGATTCTTTTCCGTTATAGGTTATTACAAGATATTGAATATAGTTTCCTGTACTATAGGACCTTGAAGTTTATCTATTTTATATACAGTAGTGTGTATCTGTTAATCCCAAACTCCTAATTCATCCTCCCTGCCCCCAACATTTCCTCTTTGGTAACCATAAGCTTGTTTTCTATGTCTGTGAGTCTATGTCTGTTTTGTAAATAAGTTCATTTGTATCATTTTTTTAGATTTCACATATAAGAGATACCATATGATTATTGTCATTCTCTGTCTGACTTACTTCACTTGGTATGATAATGATTGTACACTTTAAATGGGTGAATTGTATGATATGTGAATTATCTCAATAAAACTATTTTAAAACTCCATTAATGAAACTCTATCAGTAATCATTTCTATTTTGCAATGAGGAGATTAAAGTTCAGAAATGGAAAGTGGTTGCCCAAAGCTACATAACTAAAAAGTAGCAGAGATAATTTTGAAGTGCAGCTACATCTGAGTCAAAAGCTATTGCTCTTTGCATATCTCCAAATTGTAGACCAAAGCATTGAAAGAAATATTTTTTAGAAAAAAGATTTGGGGACTACAGTAGTTTCATACTATTTACTGAAGCAAACCATGTAAAGTTTCTCAAGTATTACATTTAATAAGCATTTACTAAACATAACTTTGGGCTAGGCTTAATTCTGAGTGTGGTGATATGAATTCAAATAAAACATACCTTCTGATTTCAATGAGCATAGAGTAATATGGAAAACAAAGTGCAAACATGTGTTGTGGTAAAGTTATACTCTGGGAAAATACAGAGAAGAGGGATTGGAATCTCGTAAGATTTTTTGGAGGTGACCTTTGGGCTGATTCTTGGAGGAGATAACAGATTTTGGGGTAGACTAAAAAAATACTTTCCAGTTGAGGAGTCTTGACCAGTCAGTATACAGTATTGCTTTCTTCCTCTCCAGAGTTTAGATTCAATTGACAAGCAGACCCTAGAATAGAAAAATGGAGATTTTTAAAATGTCTTTTTGATTGCTGGTAAAGCTATTTGTAGAATATGATTTAAGTGTGTGTCCAAATGGGCTTGCTAAGTCTTCAGCTCTAAAATTACAAAAAGGAGATAAGTTATCTACTGCTGTGTAACTAACCCCAAAAGGTAGTGTGTTGAAACACTTTATTACTTCTGATGATTCTGCATGTTGACTGGACAGTGCTGCTGCTCCAAGTGGTATCATTTGGGGTCACTCTTATGGCTGCATTCAGGTGGCAGGCATATTGGACTGGATGGTCCAAGAGAGCTCTATCACATGTCTGGAGGCTTTGGTGTTGGGAGTTGGCTGTGGTACTTTGGGTCCCCTCCGAATGGCTCCTTATTTCATGTGGTACTTTCTCTCCACGTCCTCTCTCTCTCCAGCAGGACAGCCTGAAATTCCTTAGTATGGCCAGATTCTAAGAGGGGGAAAAATGGAAGCTATCAGGCCTTTAAAGGACAAGGCCTAGAACTCATAAAACATCACCTCCTCTGCATTCTTCTGGTGTCACAAGTCAGAAGGCCAGCCTGGATTTAAGGGGTGAGGAAATGGATTCCACTACTTGTTGAGAGAATAGGAAGGCAGGAAGAGGAGGAATTGTTAACAGCCTATTTTGGGGGACAATTCCAGACTTACACAACTAATCTTCATTATAGAGAGATAACCTCTCTGACCCAGGGACATTGATTGTATGGAAGAGAGAAGACAGAACAGGTACCTACTACAGACAAGGATTCAAAAGAGAAGAGGAGGTCCTACACTGTTGGGGGGAATGTAAATTATGCATCTACTGTGCAGAACAGTATGGAGGTTCCTCAAAAACCTAAAAATAGAGCTACCATATGATCCAGCAATCTTACTCCTGGGCATATATCTGGAGAAAACTATAATTCAAAAAGATACATGCACCCCAATATTCATTGCAGCACTATTTTAAATAGCCAAGATGTGGAAGCAACCTAAGTGTTCATCCATAGATGAATGGGTAAAGAAGATGTGGTACAAATATACTATGGAATATTACTCAGCCAAAAAAAAGAATGAAATAATGCCATTTGCAGCAACATGGATGGACCTAGAGATTATCATACTAAGTGAACTAAGTCAGAAAGAGAAAGACAAATACCACATGATATCACTTACATATGGAATCTAAAATATGACACAAATGAACATACCTATGAAACAAAAACAGACTCACAGACATAGAGAACAGACTTGTGGTTGTCAAGGGAGTGGGAGGTTGGAGGAGGGATGGATTGGGAGTTTGGGATTATCAGATGTAAACTATTATATACAGGATGGATAAACAACAATGTCCTAGTGTATAGCACAGGGAACTATATTCAATATCCTGTGATAAACCATAATGGAAAAGAATATGAAAAAGAATGTACATATTTATATGCATAACTATATATGTATATATATATGCATTTATACATAACAATCACTTTGCTGTAAAGTAGAAATTAACACAACATTGTAAATCAATTATAGTTCATTAAAATAAATTTTAAAAAAAGAGTGAGGATGAGGAAGGCACTGCTCCAAGAACTCCAAATTATTTCTCCCAAGTTCACTGATCAGTTGAGTTCTCTTTCCCTGGGGAAGGAATGAATAAGAGAGTGGAGTGGAGCCTAGGATGTTTCTCAGGGAGAGCTCCTTCTTATTGAAGGTTGAGGGAAAAGTGGACAACAGGCAGAAGTCACGTGCAATGTTTGCAAAACAAAATATCAGGTGAGAACTAGGGCACCTGCAGGATGCTGGTGGGGGACGTCGACGTCCAAGGTGATGGAAGGAAGTCCCAAGCAAACTGGTAGGTTGTGGGGGGACTGAGAGGGGAGGAGAAGTGGATGCCAGACAGGATCAGAGCCCCTGAAGGGTGGCTGAGGGGGGGGTTCCCATGTCTAGAGGGACCCTTGGGGGCTCAAATCAGGGGGTAGCACACCCAGCGTATCCCCTGCTCAATCAGCTGGAGAAGCTGCCCGGCTCTCAGGCCGGGTCCTACAATCTCAGAGATCCCCTCTGGGCCATGTGTGTCCTGGGGACACAGGAGGGAGGCTGCAGGAGAGTACTGGAGGAGTGGGAGATGAGTGGAGGATGTTTGCCCTGCCCACTCAAGCCCAGGAAGCCTGCTGGGCTCCTAGGTGGGGTCCTCTGCCCTCTGACACCAGAGGCAGGGGGAACACATGGGGCCCTGCTCTTCCGTTGAGCCTAATTCCCACCTCCCACAGCCCCCAGGCCATTTCCTTTTCTGTGGATCCTAAGCTTAGGCCCCGCCCTCCACAGACAAGACCTTTTCCACTTTTTTTTTTTGCTCTTCCTCTTTTTTACTATTGTTGTTCTGTTTTACCTTCTAGTTGTTGTTTCATCTATATTTTTATTTTTATATTCTTTCCAACATATCTGTTAGTTTCCTAGTCTAATTGTATTTTTTACTTTGTTACTGTTCTCCCCCTTTTTTTGTGTGCCACTCTGCATGGCTTGCAGGGTCTTGGTTCACAAGCTGAGGGTTGGGTCGAAGCTCCTGCGATGGGAGATCTGAGTCCGAACCACTGGACTAACAGAGAACCTCAGACCCCAGGGAATATTCATTGGACTGAGGTCTCCCAGCGGTCCTCATCTCGGCACCAAGACCTAGCTCTACCCAACAGCCTACAAACTCCAGTGTTGGAAGCCTCAGACCAAACAACGAATTAGGCAGGAGCACAATCCCACTCATCAAAAAAAAAAAAAAAAAAAAAAAAAAAAAAAAAGAGAGAGATGGCAAAAAAATATGTCACAGATGAAGGAGCAAGGTAAAAACCTACAAGACCAAATAAATTAAGAGGAAATAGGCAATCTACCTGAAAAAGAATTCAGAGTAATTATAGTAAAGATGATGATCCAGAATCTCAGAAATAGAATGGAGGTACACAATGAGAAAACACAAGAATGTTTAACAAATATCTAGAAGAACTAAAGAACAAACAAACAAAGATGAACAACACAATAACTGAAATGAAAAAATACTAGAAGGAATCAATAACAGAATAACTGAGGCAGAACAATGAATAAGTGAGCTGGAAGACAGAATGGTGGAAATAACTGCCAAGGAACAGAATAAAGAAAAAAGAATGAAAAGAATTGAAGAAAATCTCAGAGACCTCTGGGACAACACTAAACACATAAACATTTAAATTATAGGGGTCCCAGAAGAAGAAAAAAGGGAAAGGTCTGAGAAAATATTTGAAGAGATTATAGGAGAAAAATTCCCCTAACACGGGAAAGGAAATAGTCACCCAAGTCCAGGAATCACAAAGAGTCCCATACAGGATAAACCCTAGGAGAAACACAGCAAGACACATATTAATCAAATTAATAAAAATTAAATTCAAAGAAAAGATATTAAAAACAGCAAGGGAAAAACAACAAATAACATACAAAGGAAACCCCACAATGTTATCAGCTGACTTTTCAGCAGAAACGCTATGAGCCAAAAGAGAGTGGCAGGATATATTAAAGTGATGAAAGGGAAAAACCTACAACCAAGATTACTCTACCCAGAAAGGATCTCATTCAGATTCGACTGAGAAATTAAAACACTTACAGACAAGCAAAAGCTAAGAGAATTGAGCATCACCAAACCAGCTTTACAACAAATGCTAAAGAAACTTTTCTAGGCAGAAAACACAAGAGAAGAAAAAGACTTACAAAAACAAACCCCAAACAATTAAGAAAATGGTAATAGGAACATACATATCGATAATAACCTTGAATGTAAATGGATTAAATGCCCCAACCAAAAGACACAGACTGGCTTAATGGATACAAAAATGAGACCCATATATATACTGTCTACAAGAGAACCACTTCAGATCTAGGGACACATACACACTGAAAGTGAAGGGATGGAAAAAGATATTCCATGCAAATGGAAATAAAAAAAAAGCTGGAGTAGCAATACTCATATAAGATAAAATAGACTTTAAAATTGAGACTGTTACAAGAGATAAGGAAGGAAACTACATAATGATCAAGGGATCAATCCAGGAAGAAGATATAACAATTGTAAATATTGATGCACCCAACATAGGAGCACCTCAATACATAAGGCAAATAATAACTACCATGAAAGGGGAAATTGACAGTAACACAATAATAGTAGAGGAATTTAACACTTCACTTACACCAATGGACAGATCAGCCAAAAAGAAAATAAATAAGGAAACACAAGCTCTAAATGACACAGTAGACCAGATAGATTTAATTGATATTTGTAGAATATTCTACCCGAAAGTGGCAGAATATACTTTCTTCTCAAGGGCACACAGAACATTCTCCAGGATAGATCACATCTTGGGTCACAAATCAAGCCTCAGAAAATTGAAATCTTATCAAACATCTTTTCTGACCACAATGCTATGAAATTGGATATCAATTACAAGAGAAAAACTGTAAAAAAACACAAATACATGGAGGCTAAACAGCGTGTTAATAAATGACCAAGAGATAACTGAAGAAATCAAAGAAGAAATTAAAAAATACATAGAAACAAATGACAATGAAAACATGATGACCCAAAACCTATGGGATGCAGCAAAAGCAGTTCTAAGAGGGAAGTTTATAGCAATTCAATCTCGCCTCAAGAAACAAGAAAAATCTCAAATAAATAATCTAACCCTATACTTAAAGCAACTAAGGAAAGAAGAACAAAGAAAACACAAAGTCAGTAGAAGGAAAGAAATCATAAAGATCAGAGCAGAAATAAATGAAATAGAAACAAAGTAAACAATAGCAAAGATCAATAAAACTAAAAGCTGGTTCTTTGAGAAGATAAACAAAATTGATAAACCTTTAACCAGACTCATCAAGAAAAAAAGGGAGAGGGTAAAAATCAATAAAATTAGAAATCAAAAAGGAGAAATCACCACTGACACCACAGAAATACAAAGGATTATAAAAGACTACTACAAACAACTATATGCTAATAAAATGGACAACCATGAAGATATGGACAAATTCTTGCAAAGGTACAATTTTCCAAGACTGAACCAGGAAGAATAAGAAAATATAAAGAGACCTATCACAAGTAATGAAATTGAAATTGTATTTAAAAATCTTCCAACAAACAAAAGTCCAGGACCAGATGGCTTCAAAGGTAAATTCTATCAAACATTTAGAGAAGAGCTAACACCAATCCTTCTCAAACAGCTCGAAAAAATTGCAGAGAGAGGAACACTCCCAAATTCATTCTACAAAGCCACCATCACCCTGACACCAAAACCAGAAAAAGGTATCACACAAAAAAATTATAGACCAATATCACTGGTGAACATAGATGTAAAAATCCTGAACAAAATACTAGCAAAAAGAATCCAACAACATATTAAAAGGATCATACACCATGATCAAGTGAGATTTATCCCAGGGATGCAAGGATTCTTCAATATATGCAAATCAATCAATGTGATATACCATATTAACAAATTAAGGAATAAAAACTATATGATCATTTCAGTAGATGCAGAAAAAGCTTTTGACAAAATTCATCACCCATTTATGATAAAAACTCTCCAGAAAGTGAGCATAGAGGGAAACTACCTCAACATAATAAAGGCCATATAAGACAAACCACTGCAAAGATCATACTGAATGGTGAAAAACTGAAACCATTTCCACTAAGATCAGGAACAAGACAAGGATGTCCACTCTCACCACTCTTACTCAATATAGTTTTGGAAATCCTAGCCACAACAATCAGAGAAGAAAAAGAAATAAAAGGAATACAAATTGGAAGAGAAGAAGTAAAACTTTCCTGTTTGCAGGTGACATGATACTATACCTAGAAAATCCTAAAGATGCCACCAGAAAACTACTAGAACTAATCAGTGAATTTGGTAAGGCTGCAGGATACAAAATATTAATGCACAGAAATCTCTGGCATTCCTATACACTAACAATGAAAAATCAGGAAGAGAAATTAAGGAAATAATCCCATTCACCATTGCAACAAAAGGAATAAAATACCTAGGAATAAACCTACCTAAGGAGGTGAAAGACTTGTACTCAGAAAACCATAAAACACTGATGAAAGAAATCAAAGATGACATAAACAGTTGGAGAAATATACCATGTTCTTGGATTAGAAGAATCAATATTGTGAAAATGACTATACTACCTAAAGCAATCTACAGATTTAATACAATCCCTATCAAACTACCAATGGCATTTTTCACAGAACTACAACAGATAATTTCACAATTGGTATGGAAACACAAAGGACCCCAAATAGCCAAAGCAATCTTGAGAAAGAAAAATGGAGCTGGAGGAATCAGGCTCCTGGACTTCAAACTATACTACAAAGCTACAGTAATCAAGACAGTATGGTACTGGCACAAAAACAGAAATATAGGTCAATGGTACATGATAGAAAGCCCAGAGCTAAACCCACACACATATGGCCACCTAATTTACGAAAAAGAAGGCAAGAACATACAATGGGAAAAGACAGTCTCTTCAATAAGTGGTGCTGGGAAAAGTGGACAACTACATGGAAAAGAATAAAATTAGAACACTCCCTAACACCATACACAAAAATAAACTCCAAATGGATTAAAGATGTAAATGTAAGTCCAGACACTATAAAACTTTTAGAGGAAAAACACTCTTTGACATAAACCACAGCAACATCTTTTTTGACCTATCTCCTAGAGTAATGAAAATAAAAACAAAAATAAATAAATGGGGCCTAATTAAACCTAAAAACTTTTGCACAGCAAAAGAAACCATAAACAAGATAAAAAGACAACCCTAAGAATGGGAGAAAATATTTGCAAACGAAACAATGGACAAAGGGTTACTCTCCCAAACATACAAACAGCTCATGGAGCTCAATATCAAAAAACAAACAATCCAATTAAAAAATGAGCAGGAGACTTAAGTAGATATTTCACCAAAGGAGACATACAGATGGCCAAGAGGCACATGAAAAGATGCTAAACATCACTAATTATTAGAGAAATGCAAATCAAAACTAAAATGAGGTATCACCTCACACCGGTCAGAATGGCCATTATCAAAAAATCTAGAAACAATAAATGCTGTAAAGGGTGTGGTGAAAAGGGAACTCTCCTGTACTGTTGGTGGGAATGTAAATTGGTACAACCACTATGGAGAACAGTATCAAGGTTCCTTAAAAAAACTAAAAATAGAACTATCATATGACCGAGAAATCCCACTACTGGGCGTATACTCTGAGAAAACTATAATTCAAAAAGAAACATGTACCATAGTGTTCATTGCAGCACTATTTACAATAGCCAGGACATGGAAGCAACCTAAATGTCCATCAAGAGATAAATGGATAAAGATGTGGCACATATATACAATGGAATATTACTCAGCCATAAAAAGAAATGAAATTGAGTTATTTGTAGTGAGGTGGTTGGACCCAGAGTTTGTCATACAGAGTGAAGTAAGTCAGAGAGAGAAAAACAAATACTGTATGCTAACGCATATATATGGAATCTAAAAAAAAAGAATGATATTGATGAACCTAGTAGCAGAGCAGGAATAAAGACATAGACATAGAGAATGGACTTGAGGACACAGGGTGGGAGGGGGAAGCTGGGGTGAAGTGAGAGTAGCATCGACATATATACATCAACAAATGTAACATAGCTAATGCAAAACAGCAGCATAGCACAGGGAGATCAGCTTGGTGCTTTGCAGTGACCTAGAGGGGTGGGATAGGAAGGGTGGGAGGGAGGCTCAAGAGGGAGGGGACATGGAGATGTATGTGTGCCTATGGCTGATTCACTTTGCTGTGCGCAGAGGCTAGCGCAGTATTGCGAAGCAGTTATACTCCAATAAAGATCTATTAAAAATAAATAAATAAATAAAACCCCCCAAAATATCAGGTGGTGTACACAAACTCTACAACTTCCTATTAGTCAACATGGCCTGGAAAAGTGCCAGGATGTTGCTGTTCAGGGCAATAAAACAAAACAAAACAAACAAAACCAAATGAGTTTCTTTTTCTGAGATAATCTCCGCGGTACCTCAGCTACCTTGCCTAACTCCCAGTGGAGTTTTTCGAGAGATGTCAGCTCTTCTTCTAAAATAGGATTTAAGTTTGAGTGCATACTTGTGATGCCTGAAGATGGTTATTTTAATGACTGATGGGAGTAGGGTCCATGCTGTAGGGGGGTTATATAAATTACAGATACAGAAAGCCCCAAGAGGCATGGCCAGGTCGGGTCCTAACACCCAGGCTCCTCCCATCCTGCCAAGGTGTACCGAGGATGTGTATGACTGCACTACCTAATTAATGAGGCAAATTCTGGGATCTGTTGATGCTCACTCCTAATGAACAAATACAGTAAGGCAGGATGCTTCCACTTAGATATGCTAATGAACATAATTTTAATTTTGCTCCATATTTCTTCTTTCCAAAGCAATTGAGGTTTCACAATCTGGAAAAAAATGTGGTACGAGACAAGGAGCGTTAGAAATGGGCTTTCTCCCTGAGGTAATTTACCTGAAACAAGAACCCTCATGCAAATAAATAAATAAATAAATAAAATATAAAAGTTACCATTTGGTGCAGATTAGACAAGCCTTCCTGTCTTCATTTTGGAGTCCCACTGGGCCTAGAACACTCTATGCTCAAGGGCTCTCAAAGTTGTTTGTTCTTTTTGTTTGTTATTCCTTCCTTTGAATTTATTTTTAATGACTTGTTTGTAAGAACAATGTATTTGAAAAAAAAACATGTTAGGAGTGAATTAGGATATAAAGATGTCATATCCAGCTGTGTTGAATAACTAGCTGAGCTTGGAGGTTATAAAAGAGGTTGGGATAAAGAGTGAATCCAGGGCTTCCCTGGTGGCGCAGTGGTTGAGAGTCCGCCTGCCGATGCACGGGACACGGGTTCATGCCCCAGTCTGGGAAGATCCCACATGCCGTGGAGCGGCTGGGCCCATGAGCCATGGCCACTGAGCCTGCGTGTCCAGAGCCTGTGCTCCGCAACGGGAGAGGCCACAACAGTGAGAGGCCCGCGTACCGCAAAAAAGAAAAAAAAGAGTGAATCCAGGTTTTGGGGAGTCCAAAGCTTATATAAGCTGAGGTACTCCCTTTAAGAAAAAAAATCAGATTAAGAATATAAAATTAGGTACTGGGCTTTAGAAGGAGTCAGTGTAATTGGGGGACCTTAAAGCTTAAGTTTCATTGGTTTCATGGCAAATTAACCTTTGTTGGGATCAAATCTTATCAGAAAACCATATATGACCTGATAATTTATATTGTTTTTTATAAACATGAACAGGACATTGATCAGTGACTTATGTGTTTTGTAGCAGAGAAAAATAATTATAGACGATATACTGGTTACAGGTATGTTAGTTTTCTAGGGATGCTGAAATGAAATACCACAAACTGGGTGACTTAAACAATAGAAATATATTGCTCTCAATTCTGGAGGCCAGGAGTTGAAGATCAGGGCGTCAGCAGGATTGATTCATTCTGAGGACTGTGAGGGAGCATCTCTTCCATGTCTCTATTCTAGCTTCTGGTGTTCTGCTGGTAATCTTCAGTGTTCCTTAGCTTGTAGATGCATCACCCTGTTCTCTGCCTTCATCTTCACATGGTGTTCTCCCTATGTGCTTATTTGTTTCTGTCCAAATTTCCTCTTCTTATAAGGACACAGCTATATTGGACTAGGACTCACTCTAATGACCTCATCTTAATTTGATTATCTGCAAAGACCTTATTTCCAAATAAGGTCACAGTCATAGGTACAGGAGTTAGGACTTCAACATCATTTGGAGGGACACAGCTCAATCCATAACAATAGGTGACACAATATTAATATATGAACTATCTTAAAAAAGTCAATGTCCTCAGTGAAAAGGCTCCAGCATACCACTTACATCCTTCTTATTCTAATAGGTGGAAATGTACTCAGACAATGTCAGAATTTATCATTTTATCAACATAAAACCAACTTGTAAAGTAAGTCTAAGTTAATCCCTTCCATTATGTACCTAACAAACTCCTATGAGTCCTTCAAAATGTTGTTGAGATATCACTTTCTTGGAGACACCATTTCTAGCCCACTTATCCTCTGATTCTTGCTCCAAATCCACCTCCATGTTTCTCCCCACTGACCTCTGCCTGGAAAAGCAAGTTCATGGACACATCAACTGGGCTCCAAGTCTTGTGACTTCAGGCTGGGATCAACCTGTGGGGGACCTAGGAGGAGGTGGGAGAGCATCAAGTGGGTGAGATCTGGGGATGTATTTCCCCAGATCCTTCCTGTGATCTGATGTCTGGCTTTGTCTCAAGTGAACACCATTATTCCTCTCAAGGCCTCTAACTCTATACAAATGTTCCTCCCCTGGTACCATTTCATCTCCTTTGAACCTTGGATGAGAATAACTCAGCTTCTTCTATGTCCTTGGTGAGGGTTCTTTGCCCTATATTTCTTTACATCCACACTTGGGTTAAAAATTTTCTCCTAGAATTATTCTATTTTAAATGTCCTATCTGTTTTGTGTTAGGAGCTTGACTGATACATCCTTCAATACACAAATTTAATCACTCCCTCCTCTATCCTTCTAGTATATTGGACTTAATTCTGTTTGTCTACTGGGTTGGCCAAAAGAGAAACCTTCCATAAGATGGCTCTAGTAGCATTTAGTTTTCTTTAACTTCATTCAAAAAAATTTTGTTAGATTGTATGTGACAGCTGTCATATCAGTGTGCATTTAAAAACAGACATCAAAATTGGTGAATTTTTGTGTAGCCATTGTCATATTGAAGGTGGAAGAAAAAAGGAACATTTTTGGCATATTGTGTTTTATTATTTCAAGAAAGGTAAAAATGAAACTGAAACGCAAAAAATGGATTTGTGCAGTGTATGGAGAAGGTGCTGTGACTGATCAAACGTGTCAAAAATGGTTTGTGAAGTTTTTTGCTGGAGATTTCTCACTGGATGATTCTCCAGGGTCTGGTACACCAGTTGAAGTTGATAGTGATCAAATCGAGACATTAATTGGGAACAATGAATGTTATGCCACGTGGGAGATAGCCGACATACTCAAATTATCCAAATCAAGCGCTGAAAATCATTTCCACCAACTTGGTTATGTTAATTGCTTTGATGTTTGGGTTCCACATAAGTTAAGTGAAAGAAACCTTCTTGACCGTATTTCTGCATGTGATTCTCTTCTTAAATGTAATGATGAAAATATTCTGTTTTTAAAACAAATTGTGATGGGTGAAGAAAAGTGGATACTGTACAATAATGTGGAATGGAAGAGATCGTGGGGCAAGTGAAATGAACCACCACCAACCACACCAAAGGCTGGTCTTCATCCAAAGAAGGTGAGGTTGTGTATATGGTGGAATTGGAAGAGAGTCCTCTATTATGAGCTCCTTCTGGAAAACCAAACGATTAATTCCAACAAGTACTGCTCCCAATTAGACAAACTGAAAGCAGCACTTGACGAAAAGCGTCTAGAATTAGTCAACAGAAAATGAATAATCTTCCATCAGGATATTGCAAGCCCACATATTTTTTGAAGACCAGGCAAAAACTGTTACAGCTCGGCTGGGAAGTTCTAATTCATCTGCCATATTCACCAGACATGGCACCTTTGGATTTCCTTTTATTTTTTTATCTTTACAAAATTCTCTTAATGGAAAAAATTTCAATTCCATGGTAGACTATAAAAGGCACCTGGAGTAGTTCTTTGCTCAAAAAGATAAAAAGTTTTGGAAAGATGGAATTATGAAGTTGCTTGAAAAAATGGCAGAAGGTAGTGGAACAAAAGGGGGAATATGTTGTTCAATAAAATTCTTGGTGAAAATGAAAAATGTGTCTTTTATTTTTATTTAAAAACCGAAGGCACTTTTTGGCCAACCCATAGAATATCATACGTTGCATTCTGTGTTGATAGTGGTCTACACCTGCCTGACTCTCCTATTAGGTTAAGAGGAGGAAACTATCAAGTTAGACCACTGCAGAGGTAACAAGGATATCCTGTCTTTTCAATTTAGAATTCACGTACTCAATTAGAATGACTAAATCTGGCATTTGATTAAATCTGCCTCTTTCTCCTTTTTCTCTCTGTCACTAGCAATTGACCTCTAAAAGCAGCCAAGTTAGCAATGTTTATTTCCAGATAATAGGTCTTCCCTGTATAGCACGTTGTTTATCAAAATTAAGTAATTGAAAAGATATAATCATAGTGAGAAAAAAGGTGAAGGTGTTAACTTCATTCCATATAATAACTGTGCAAGAAACACCACTCTCCTTTTCCAAAAATCAATCTATTTCACAGGTTTAGAGGAAAATTGGACCTTAGCAATTTTCCATGTTCCACTCCTGAAATTTTACACAGTGACAAGATGTTTGGAAAAGATGCTGTGGGACTAGTCATGGGTCATTTGTCCACAGAATTATGCCAAGGTCTCCACTGTCCTGGAATATCTCTGTTTCATCTGTTTCAGGTTTGGGGCCCTAGCATACTTCTTTCAGGCTTCCTCTGCTCCTATAGGCTTAGGCATGCCTGATAAACCATTTTCCTTCTGAAATCCTTCATCACTACCAGACTGTATGGAAGCTCTACCCCAGTCTCCCCTTGCTCTTCCCTTTTGACTCTCCAATCCTCAGCCAAAGGTATATTTCTTCCCCTTGATGTTTTTCACTAAAACATCTTGTCTATAGCTCAACCCTCTTTCTTCAGCTGTTTGACATGTCTGCTGAAGTCCCCTAAAGTCTTAGCATGGTGGAACAGAAAAGCCACAGAGAATTATGTCTTTAGCTTTGATCACAGAGGCAGCGGAGCTGGGAGGAAATAGAAGGTGAAAACCCCCTCCACAGTGATTGGAATTTTAAAATATTATCCTACCATAATATCATACATTGAGTTGGAGAGGTAAGCACCTGACTATGAAGAAGAAATGAAGCAGGAATCTGGAGCTAATGAGATAAGGACTGGGTTAAGAAGTAGCTGCAGACAGATGGAGGTAAGGAAGTTGAGAATACCAGCCTGAATCAGAAACAAGTTATCTCCAGGCCTTTTTAATGGTTGAATCTACAGGCACTGACTGTCCTTTGGGTGGACTAGAGATGTTCCCAATGAAAGACGTGATCACACATGAGCTTGAGATGGCAATTCAGCCGTGTTACCATTTCATGAACATTTACAACAAAGTGTATGAGTAACAGGGTGGGAACCCATGATATCATTCCTCAGTTTCACCAGAGGTTCCCCAATAACAAGAAATCAGCAACCAGGGGCATCCGTGGAAAGGGTCCTGCCATATACCACTGGAGAAATCCCCTACATTGCCTCTGAGTGACGCTGTCCCTTACCTGCAACCGCATGGGGTATCTGTTCCTAAGAGCACTTGCTTCTACCGGCTGCTTTCTGCCATTTCCACTTTTGCCTCACTAACCTGAATTATCTAAATTGCAGCTCTGTGGTTTCTTGAATCATTTCTTATACTCACCAAACGTGTAGATTCACCCAATGAAACCTGCTTCCACTTCTTTTATTCACTTGTTCAGGAATTCAGCATTTCTTGATCAGTGATTCTGAAACTTGAGCATGCATCAAAATCACCTGGGGCAAGGGGGTGGAGGGGGGGCTTGTTCGAACACAGATTGCTGGGCCCCACCCCCCAGAATTTCTGATTCAGTGGATCTGGGGTGAAATGTGAAAATATTCATTTCTAACACTTCTCCAGTTGATACGGATGCTTCTGTCTCCAGGTGATGTTCGTCTAGCAATGCCAGAACGCAAATGCTTACATTTAGAAATGGGAAACTTAGTTCTGCTCCCCTGAAAGTGTTTCCATGACAAAGAGATCATTCTATTTTTCTCTGTCAAAAGTGGTTATTTGTTTTCCACCCCATGTGCTTTGCTACAGTTTAGGCAATTGAAAGAATGTAAGAATTTTGATTCTGTAAGTCAGGCTTATGCAATGCCATCTGAATTATTTATTTACTAAATATTTAGTAAGCACCTACTTTCTGTGGTAGGTATTATGAGATATATGAAGAGGAGACATACTGCACCTTGTATGAAGGAGGTAATACTATGTCATCAAAAGCCCCCAACTTTTGGAGTCCCAAAGTCTAGGTGAAAGCTCATCGCTGCTACAAGGGATGCTAGGTATGGCTGTGCCTAGTTTGTGTTGATTGCACACCCCAGGGCCACTATGTCATTTATCTAAACTAGACCTACATTTCCAGGAATTCTGTTCTGTGTGTGATTCCAGCTAGGCTTGTACACAAGAGGAATTTGTGCAAGATTTGGAAGCAGCAACCGTTATACCCTAAGTCACTGGAGGGCAACTTGCATTGTACATTTTGTCACTGATCTCAGGGCTCACCTCAAGGGCATTGGCAGCAGCCAGGCAACAGTCCCCCAGTTCCTACCATCTCCTCCTTCAGCTTCTCCAGGTGCAGATGCATCTACAGCCACATGGTGAAATGTACCAGTCTCTCCTTAGCATTGCTTGCTTCACTCAGATTGCGGACAGGGAGACACAGACGTGGGCTCCAATTTGTCCTCATTTGGGATCCAGTTTGTTCTTGTGGGACCCACATTTTCCTTGGGCTTCCAGTTTGTCTTCCACTTTATATAACATTTTCTTAGGACTATTAGCCCTGGTCACATATAGTGAATTCCATCCCACACCAGACAAAGAGACGACTTTTCATAGACTCTTCATCAGCTCTCAAAATTATGTATGGTTCAGTCTCTTACCAGATCCCTTATTTCACATCATTCTTGGTGGTTCTGTCCCTCTATCAAATCCTGGTTGATAGAGACACCATTCACATAGACTATGACATGAATGCCGCTCTTTAGAATTTTGCAATGCACAACCTGTGCCATCATAGACATTATCCCTGTTCTAATACTCATGATCTGAATGACTTTGGTCAACCTATAGAACTTCACTTAACTTCAGTTTGCTCATCTGTAAACTGATAACAGCAAGAAGTAGCTCAGAGTATTATTCTGAGGATGAAATGAGCTGGCATATAAAAAAGGTCTTGACCACTCTGATTTAATGCAATCATACCATCCTGAGTTTTTATTCTCTGGACCATTATTCTGTTTTATTTTCTACATATCACCTATCACCCTGTAAATCACCCTATTTATTTATCTTGCACATCTTTATGATCTATCTTCCTCCACTAAGATATAAATTCTATGAAGGAATGTGCTTCATCTACCTTGTTTACCATTGTATACTCAATGCCTGGCCCCAGAACAGGCTTTGGTGCTCACTAAGTTGAAGTTGATAGATGGATGTATCAAAAAAAGGAGGAGTATGTATGGATGAATGAATAAATGAATATAGTGCCTACAAGACTGGCTAGTTCATGGTGAGAACTCAATATAGGACAGTATTCTTTTATGAATTTTTAGACTGGTCATGGAAATGTGTCCACCATTAGCTACAATAGCTAACAGGTTAAGATATAGGCTGTAGGGCTTCCCTGATGGCGCAGTGGTAAAGAGTCCGCCTGCTGATGCAGGGGACACGGGTTCGTGCCCCGGTCCGGGAAGATCCCACATGCCGCGGAGCGGCTGGGCCCGTGAGCCATGGCCACTGAGCCTGCGCATCCGGAGCCTGTGCTCCGCAACGGGAGAGGCCACAACAGTGAGATGCCCGTGTACTGCAAAAAAAAAAAAGATATAGGCCGTAAAATGGTACTTATAGAATCTGAGACCACAGGGAATTCATATTTAGTTAAATAATAAGCCAAGATGTTATGGATAAGAAGACATTTCTTGGAGAGTCTTCAATTATGGATAAAATTAACTGGAGAGGTTTGGATTTGAGAGTGATAAAAAGAGGAAAAAACACAGGTGTTCAGGCTGTGAAAGCATGCGCTTGGCTTCTCGAGACACCCCTTTCTCCTTTGTGAGTACAGCCTGGGTACAGAATGTCACCATCCTTTGCTTGATTTCATCAAACAGGCCTTCTGACAGGTTTCCCATCCTCTAGCTTTCGACTGATTTCAGTCCATTTTCTCCAGGATGACCCAGGGTCTTGGTGCTCTGGCCAGGTATCAGGCCTGAGTTTCTGAGGTGGGAGAGCTAAGTTCAGGACATTGGTCCAACAGTGACTTCACAGCTCCTTGTAATATCCATCAGCGAGAGCTCTCCCAGAGATCTCCATCTCAATGCTAAGACCCAGCTCCACTCAATGACCAGCAAGCTCCATTGCTGGACATCTCATGTCAAACAACCAGGAAGACAGGAACACAATGCCACCCATGGCCTAAGATCATAATAAGTTCACTGACACCCCAAAATGCACCACTGGATGTGGTCCTGCCACCAGAAAGACAAGATCCAGACTCATCAATCAGAACACAGGCACCAGTCCCCTCCACCAGGAAGCCTGCACAACACACTGAAACAACCTTACCCACTGGGGGAAGACATCAAAAACAATGGGAACTACAAACCTGCAGCCTGTGAAAAGGAGACCCCAAATACAGTAAGTTAAGAAAAATGAGAAGACAGACAAACACACAGCAGGTGAAGGAGCAAGGTAAAAACCCACCAGACTGAACAAATGAAGAGGAAACAGGCAGTCTACCTGAAAAAGAATTCAGAGTAATGATAGTAAAGATGATCCAAAATCTTGGAAATAAAATGGAAAAAATACAAGAAACATTTAACAAGGACTTAGAAGAACTAAAGAGCAAACAAACAATGATGAACAACACAATAAAAGAAATTAAACATTCTCTAGAATGAATCAATAGCAGAACAACTGAAGCAGAAGAACGGATAAGTGACCTGGAAGATAAAATAGTGGAAATAACTACTGAAGAGCAGAATAAAGAAAAAAGAATGAAAAGAATTGGAGACAGTCTCAGATACTTCTGGGACAATATTAAATGCACTAACATCCAAATTATAGGGGTCCCAGAAGAAGAGGAGAAACAGAAAGGGTCTGAGAAAATATTGGAAGAGATTACAGTTGAAAACTTCCCTAATATGGGAAAGGAAATACTCAGTCAAGTCAAAGTGCAGAGAGTCCCATACAGGATAAATCCAAGGAGAAACATGCCAAGACACATATTAATCAAACGATCAAAAATTAAATACAATGAAAAAATATTAAAAGCAGTGAGGGAAAAGCAACAAATAACATACAAGGGAATCCCCATAAGGATAACAGCTGATATTTCAGCAGAAATTGCAAGCCAGTAGGATGTGGCAGGGCATATTTAAAGTGATGAAAGGGAAAAACCTAGAACAAAGATTACTCTACCCAGCAAGGATCTCATTCAGACTTGACAGAGAAATTAAAACATTTACAGCAAAATCTAAGAGAATTCAGCACCACCAAACCAGCTTTACAACAAATGCTAAAGGAAATTCTCTAGGCAGGAAACACAAGAGGAGGAAGAGACCTACGATAACAAACCCAAAACAATTAACAAAATGGTAATAGGAACATTACATTTAAGGAATAATTAGCTTAAATGTAAATGGATTAAATGTTCCAACCAAAAAGCATAGAATGGCTGAAAGGATACAAAAAAAAAGACCCATATATATGCTGCCTCTGAGACCAACTTCAGACCTAGTGACACATACACACTGAAACTGAGAGGATGGAAAAAGATATTCCATGCAAATGGAAACCAAAAGAAAGCTGGAGTAGCAATTCTCATCTGAGACAAGATAGACGTTAAAATAGAGAATACTACAAGAGACAAGGAAGGACATTACATAATGATCAAGGGATCAATCCAAGAAGAAGGATATAACAATTGTAAATATGCACCCAACATAGGAGCAACTCAATACATAAGGAAAATGCTAACAACCATAAAAGGAGAAATTGACAGTAACACAATCATAGTAGGGGACTTTAACACTGCACTTTCACCAAGGACAGATCATTCAAAATGAAAATAAATAAGGAAGCATAAGCTTCAAATGACACATTAAAGAAGATGGACTTCATTGATATTTGGATGGACATTCCATCCAAAAACAACAGAATACACTTTCTTCTCAAGTGCTCATGGAACATTCTCCAGGATAGATCATGTCTTGGGTCACAAATCAAGCCTTGGTAAATTTAAGAAAATTGGAATCGTATCAAGTAACTTTTCCAATGGCAACGCTATAAGACTAGATATCAATTACAGGAAAGAAACTGCATAAAATACGAACACATGGAGGCTAAACAATACACTACTAAATAAACAAGAGATCACGGAAGAAATCAAAAACAAAATCAAAAAATTGCTAAAAAAATGACAATGAAAACACGATGACCCAAAACCTATGGGATGCAGCAAGCAGTTCTAAGAGGGAAGTTTATAGCAATACAATCCTACCTTAAGAAACAAGAAACATCTCAACTAAACAACCTAACCTTACACCTAAAACAATTAGAGAAAGAAGAACAAAAAAATTCCAAAGTTAGCAGAAGGGAAGAAATCATAAAGATCAGATCAGAAATAAATGAAATACAAATGAGGAAATTATAGCAAATATCAATAAAACTAAAAGCTGGTTCTTTGAGAAGATAAACAAAATTGATAAACCATTAGTCAGACTCATCAAGAAAAAAGGGAGAAGACTCAAATCAACAGAATTAGAAATGAAAAAGGAGAAGTAACAACTGACACTGCAGAAATACAAAGGAGCATGAGAGATTACTACAAGAAACTCTATGCCAATAAAATGGACAACCTAGAAGAAATGGATGTATTCTTAGAAAAGCACAACCTTCTGAGACTGAACGAGGAAGAAATAGAAAATATAAACAGACCAATCATAAGCAATGAAATTGAAACTGTGATTAAAAATCTTCCAACAAACAAAAGCCTGGGACCAGATGGCTTCACAACCAAATTTTATCAAACATTTAGAGAAGAGCTAACATCTTTCCTCCTCAAACTTTTCCAAAACATAACAGAGGGAGGAACACTCCCAAACTCATTCTACGAGGCCACCATCACCCTGATACCAAAATCAGACAAAGATGTCACAAAAAAAGAAAACTACAGGCCAATATCACTGATGAACATAGATGCAAAAATCCTCAGCAAAATACTAGCAAACAGAATCCAACAGCACATGAAAAGGATCATACACCATGATCAAGTGGGGTTTATCCCAGAAATGCAAGGATTCTTCAATATATGCAAATCAAACAATGTGATACACCATATTAACAAACTGAAGGATAAAAACCATATGACAGGGCGAGAGAGAGTCATGGACATATACACACTAACAAACCTAGTAAGGTAGATAGCTAGTGGGAAGCAGCCGCATGGCACAGGGATATTGGCTTGGTGCTTTGTGACAGCCTGGAGGGGTGGGATAGGGAGGGTGGGAGGGAGGGAGATGCAAGAGGGAAGACATATGGGAACATATGTTTATGTATGACTGATTCACTTTGTTATAAAGCAGAAACTAACACACCATTGTAAAGCAATTATACCCCAATAAAGATGTTAAAAAAAAAAAACATGTGATAACCTCAACAGATACAGAAAAATCTTTTGACAAAATTCAACACCCATTCATGACAGAAACCCTCCAGAAAGTAGGCATAGAAGGAACTTGCCTCAACATAATAAAGGCCATATATGACAAACCCACAGCCAACATCGTCCTCAATGGTGAAAAACTGAAACCATTTCCACTAAAATCAGGAACAAAACAAAGTCACCCACTCTCACCACTCTTATTCAACATAGTTTTGGAAGTTTTAGCCACAGCAATCAGAGACAAAAAGGAAATAAAAGGAATCCATATTGGAAAAGAAGAAGTAAAAGTGTCACTGTTTGCAGATGACATGATCCTATACATAGAGAATCCTAAAGACTACCAGAAAACTACTAGAGCTAATCAATGAATTTGGTAATGTAGCAGGATACAAAGTTAATGCGCAGAAAACTCTTGCATTCCTATACACTAATGATGGAAAATCTGAAGAGAAATTAAGGAAACACTCCCATTTACTATTACAACACGAAGAATAAAATATCTAGGAATAAACCTACCTAAGGAAACAAAAGACCTGTATGCAGAAAACTATAAGACACTGATGAATGAAATTAAAGATGATACAAACAGATGGAGAGATATACCATGTTCTTGGATTGGAAGAATCAACATTGTGAAAATGACTATGCTACCCAAAGCAATCTACAGATTCAATGCAATCCCTATGAAACTGCCAATGGCATTTTTCACACAACTAGAACAAAATATTTCCCTATTTGTATGGAAATACAAAAGACTCCGAATAGCCAAAGCAATCTTGAGAAAGCAAAACGAAGCTGGAGGAATCAGGCTCCCAGACTTCAGACTATACTACAAAGCTACAGTAATGAAGAAAGTATGGTACTGGCACAAAAACAGAAATATAGGTCAATGGAACAGGATAGAAAGCTCAGAGATAAACCCACGCACATACGGACACCTTATCTTTTTTTTTTTTTTTGTGGTACGCGGGCCTGTCATGCTGTGACCTGTCCCATTGTGGAGCACAGGCTCCTGACGCGCAGGCTCAGCGGCCATGGCTCACAGGCCCAGCCCCTCCGCGGCATGTGGGATCCTCCTGGAGCAAGGCACGAACCTGTGTCCCCTGTATTGGCAGGCAGACGCTCAATCACTGCGCCACCAGGGAAGCCCCTGGACACCTTATCTTTGATAAAGGAGGCAAGAATATACAATGGAGATAAGACAGCCTCTTCAATAAGTTGTGCTGGGAAAACTGGACAGCTACATGTAAAAGAAGGAAATTAGAACTCTCTCTAACACCATACACAAAAATAAACTCAAAGTGGATTAA
Source organism: Grampus griseus (assembly GCF_964374135.1). Classification (NCBI taxonomy): domain Eukaryota; kingdom Metazoa; phylum Chordata; class Mammalia; order Artiodactyla; family Delphinidae; genus Grampus; species Grampus griseus. Next base: position 7,676,731 of record NC_138998.1, read on the forward strand.
AGACCTAAATGTAAGGCCACACACTATAAAACTCTTAGAGGAAATCATAGACAGAACACTCTATGACATAAATCACAGCAAGATCCTTTTTGACCCACCTCCTAGAGAAATGGAAATAAAAACAAAAATAAACAAATGGGAGCTAATGAAACTTACAAGCTTTTGCACAGCAAAGGAAACCATCAGCAAGACGAAAGGACAACCCTCAGAATGGGAGAAAATATTTGCAAATGAAGCCACTGACAAAGGATTAATCTCCAAAATATACAAGCAGCTCATGCAGCTCAACATAAAATAAACAAACAACCCAATCCAAAAATGGACAGAAGACCTAAATAGACACTTCTCCAAAGAAGACATACAGATGGCCAACAAACACATGAAAGGATGCTCAACATCACTGATCATTAGAGAAATGCAAATCAAAACCACAATGAGGTATCACCTCACACTGGTCAGAATGGCCATCATCAGAAAATCTACAAACAATAAATTCTGGAGAGGGTGTGGTGAAAAGGGAACCCTCTTTCACTGTGGTGGGAATGTAAATTGATACAGCCACTATGGTTGACAGTATGGAGGTTCCTTAAAAAACTAAAAATAGAACTACCATATGACCCAGCAATCCCACTACTGGGCATATACCCTGTGAAAACCATAATTCTAAGAGAGTCATGTACCACAATGTTCATTGCAGCACTATTTATAATAGCCAGGACATGGAAGCAACCTAAGGGTCCATCGACAGATGAATAGATAAAGAAGATATGGCACATATATACAATGGAGTATTATTCAGCCATAAAAAGAAATGGAATTGAGTTTTTTGTAGTGAGGTGGTTGGACTTAGAGTCTGTCATACAGAGTGAAGTAAGTCAGAAAGAGAAAAACAAATACCATATGCTAACACACATATATGGAATCTGAAAAAAAAAAAGGTGCTGAAGAACCTAGGGGCAGGATAGGAATAAAGGTGCAGATGTAGAGAACGGACTTGAGGGCACCAGGTGGGAGAAGTGTAAGCTGGGATGAAGTGAGAGAGTGGCATGGACATATGTACACTACGAAATGTAAAATAGATAGCTAGTGGGAAGCAGCCACATAGCACAGGGAGATCAGCTGTGAGCTTTGTGACCACCTAGAGGGGTGGGATAGGGAGGGTGGGAGGGAGATGCAAGAGGGAGAGAATATGGGGATATATATATACATAAGCTGATTCACTTTGTGATACAGCAGAAACTAACACAACATTTTAAAGCAATTATATTCCAATAAAAATATTAAAACAAAACAAAACAAAAAACAACACAGGTGTTCAGAAAAGCAGAGGATATGTTTGCATAACATAGTCTGCAATGAAGCTTTAGTAACAGGAAATTTGTAGAAGGTAAATAAGATAGAATGGGTTGAGAAAGAAGGACTAAAGCATGGAAGCCTTTTAATTACTCTAAATATTAAAACGTTACCTGTTGAACAATATTTCATTAAATGCGTCCTCCACAGATCCCTAGCACTACTTACTCAAGATGCCCTAGGGAATAAAAAGGTATTCCTGGTCAAGAACAATAGCCTTTCTCTTCCTCTGGGAATATTTCAAATACATCACCATATTTGTCTCAGGGAAATGCTGCAGTCAAGTAATTTATTTAAGTTTTGTTAAGCTGGTGGTTCCCACATTTACTGGTGGAAAATTGTGCAAAACTCACCTTTATATCCAGCGTCCAATGGATAAATTTTGAGAAGTACTCTACCAACTTCCTTTGGTAGTTATAAAGGAAATACAAGGATGAATCCTATATATTCCAGACCATGAGTAATGTAATGCTGTGGAGTGAACAAAGCCCAAGGTTTATGGCATGATTTAGAGATGGAGAACAATATAATCAGAATAAGAACATTGACCTATACATCTTGAAATGGCAGATAATAAACTTGAGAGTTGGGGAATACGTACAGAGAAATCAATTATGAAACATCTACACTTGTCCAAAAAGGAGAGAGTGAAGCGTTGAGTTAGGAACTAACAGTGAATGGGCTCCTTTATCCCCCTTCTCCAGTGGTGATGATGGGGTCCAGGCCAGCTGAGAAACCCCGTGAGACCCAGAGGCTGGGTAAGGCTGCACCCTGGACAATTCTTGACATCTGAGAAAACTTGTCAGGAGGTCAGAGCTGGGAGAGTGAATGCAAACCAGGCGATAAAGTAAGAGGGCTAGAAGGAAAGATCCAAGTGGAAGTTGAGGTGTAAGGCAAAATAAAAAGTTGGTTAAGGAAATAGCATAAAGAGGAAAGAGAAGTCACAGTTAAGACAAGTGGGAGATGCACGGATGCCGTTAGGACTTCAGTTCAGTGTATGTGATCAAAGCCAGGTTACTTTAAAGGGAAATGAGGTTAAACGCATTGGAGAGGAAGCATCCTTACAGTTTGGAGGCTGATGAGGGTGGAAACAGGCACAGTCTTACAGCGAAGATGGACCTTTTTCAGGTGACCTGATGGAAAATTTGTTTTCATTGCTCTTTTCTTTAAGGAGAGATGAAAATGTTGCCAGGGGGACATGGAAATGGATTTGGCTATGGAAAGCTGTCTGGGTTTTCTGTAGCTGTGTAGAAGCTAGACCTCTGGGAAGAGAAGGAGCGCATATCCCTATATTTAGCTAAGACTCCTGTGGCTGTCTATCCATGTGAACCACAAGCAAAGAACTTCAACTTCCATATTAATGACTACTTCCTTGAGTGTGTCATGTATACCTCTGTACCCGTAGATTCTGGCTCAGCACTGAGGCAGGAGGTAGATGGGCCCCCGGGGCAAACGGCTGGAGTTCACTCCCTGTGGACCGACACTCCAAGATGAGAACGACAGGACAATTGAGAGAGGAGGCTGGGCCCTGCCCAGATAGAAGATAAGAGACCACATATTTCCCATTCTCGAAGTCAGGAGACCTCCCTGACTACACATGCGCAAAAAGGCTCCTTGGAGGTCAAAAGGGGAGTGATGCTAAGTGATGCTAAGTCTACCCATAGGCCTCTTCGGTAGAATCCATCTTGGCTAAGAGATGTGTGCACACACATGGGAAGATACTGAGATATGCCAAATATGGACTCAGAACCAGGCAAGTGGAAATGATTGGCTATAGGACATCCTGAAGACATGCCCCATATCCAAACTGCCACGAGGGTGTGACTCTCTCTCTGAGCCTGCCCCTGTGTCTATCCACACGTACTGTACTCTTTTTTTATCCTAATAAATACTTTACTTGTTTCACTACTTTTCCACCTCTGTGGGAATTCTTTTCTGCAAAGCCATAGGGCCAGGGTCTCGTCACTGACCACTGGTCTAAGGGCCAGAATTCGGTACTCTCACCGCCGAGACCCGACCTCAATCACTGGCTGCGAACAGAAACCCTGCTTCAAGCAGCTGCAGGCCGAGGCCATCCGATATCAGCAATAGTATGTAGTGTTAGTATGTAGTATGAATTCAGTAAATATTTGATGAGTGAATGAAAGGAAAAAGAAAGGAAGGAGGGAAGGGCCGAGAGGGAGGAAGAGTAATTCTGCCCAAGATCAGAGAACACACAAAGATTATTTAACATCATGAGAGCCTCTGATAAAACCTAAGGACATGATGCAAATGCCTAAGGACATGAGACATGGCCCCCCGAGTTTTTTCTCTGACTTTTCTGAGGCACCAAATCAAAATCAGTGTATCTTTTAGATGTTTTCTAATTCTTCACCTTTATCCCATAGTGTAAACAAAAGGCAATTTTGCGTTTGCACGAGTGAGTCAACTTTCAGTGACAGTCTGGTGTACTTGCTGTGAATGTAGGACCCATCTGAACACCCACACAAAAGCATATCCGTCAGTCCTCAGTATCTGTGGGTCCTGCATTTGTGGATTCAACCAACCACAGACTGAAAATATTGGGGAAAAATTCCAGAAAGTTCCAAAAGCAAAACTTACATTTGTCACACCAGCAACTACGTACATTTACATTGAATTAGATGTATAAGTAATCTAGAGATGATGTAAAGTATACAAGAGGATACACATAGGCTATATGCAAATACTGTGTCATTTTATAACAAGGACTTGAGCATCGGCAGATTTTGGTATCAGAGGGTGTCCTGGAACCAATTTCCCTTGCACACCAATGGATGACTGTGTATAGACACAGAAATAATGAAGAAAGGGAGCAAAGCAGAGTGGGGCACTGTCATGTGATGAACTGAGCAATATTGAGGAGAAGTCGGGTATTTGGGGTCTAAAATTAGTCTAGGGTATTTTTACAGTTCACAATTTTTGTCTGCACAGACCCAGTGAAGACGTCCTTCCCTCAATCAGAGAAAAAGCACTTTTTATTTGCCATTAACATTTGCCTAATGCATAGTGTCAGTCACCATTAAGAAAAGTTGGCCAGGTAGAGTTAGTTTAGACTGAATTCTTTGGGGGAAGAGGAAACCTGGATTATTCCAGTAGTGAGGTAATTTAAAATCCATAATAAATAAAGTAATGAGATTTTCAGAGAATCACTTAAGCAGAAAAAATAGTATGAAGTTACTAAATCTATAGCAGAATAAGGGTTCTTTAAAAGTCTTAGCTCTTATTTTATTGAACAGTAATTTCATGTTTATTTTCTAATAAAAATAAAAGATCTATCTTTCAAGTTTTGACTAAAATCTAAATATTTTCTGTTACTTGTATAAATTTACTGCTGAAATTTTAGTGTTGAGAATCTGCATAGCATTGCACATTAAATGGATATTGATCTAACATTAGAAATAAAAAATAATACCCATTAAATTAATCAATAAGGATTTAATTCCTGATGAACTCAGCAGCCTAAGGTGGGGTATTTGCTTGCTTTTCCCCTTTCCAAATAAACTATTTCATGTTATAGGAAATAATCCAACATTTAAAAGATTATACTGGGGGAAAAACAGCATTGGTGAAAGCTGCAGTTTGTAATTGCAAAGTTAATTATCTTTCCTAAACCATCAGTTGTCACTTAGAGAGACCAGATTCTTGCAGACTCTCCTGGGATTTCCTTTATTTCATTCCTAATGGCTTGGGACCCACCATTTTGCTGTCTCTGAACATTTGGTCACTGAATGCACCATTTATGGAGTATTGTTTAATTAAGGACAAATTAAGAGAACTGTGCACAGAATTTAATTTCACAGACTCTGTAAATTCTTTTAAAGAGGATACTAACTATAGGCATGATAAGTTTTCATTATCCATTGCTTCTATAAGGTATTGAAAATTTATTGTTTGCCACAGTTCCAAGTTTTGTTTACTCTTCAGGGGATTTTGTTGGCACTGTATTTTTGTGTTTCACAGAAATCCTATGGAGGCATCCGTCTCCTCATTAACCCCTTCGGTTCTGAGTCAACCCAGATGCAGAAGACCACATGCTTGGAAGATTGCGTTTGACTTTTGTAAAGACTAGTGATTTATGGCAAGGGTCAAATAAAAACTGACATCATTAGGACATGTGCTTAATGTTCTAGATCTTGGGATATAAAGTATTTCAAGTGGATAGTCATTCATTTATTCTTTCATTTGGCAAATATTTACTGAGTGCCTGCTATGCACCAGGAAATATTCTAATGAAGAATGTACCATTTACTAAGAAGTAGAGGAGTTAAATATTTTGCTTTAAAAATTTTTGAGAATAGATTTTACCAAGATCCCCACTGCATTCTCTGAGAAGTCAAGTACAAATGATAAGTTTTTTCTACTGGTGCTTTGATAGAATAATTCTGTATTTGATATGAAGTGGAATCTTAGAGATCTTATTATCCAAACTCCCATATGTTACTAATGAGTAATTTGAGTCACAGAGAGGTTCTTTTACCTGTCCAAGTTCATTCAACACATTAGTATCACTTACCAGATACTTCAATCCTCATGTATAAAATTATTTTACGATAACTATAATTATAATTATAAAATATCTGTAATGTTAAGGCTCTTATATTTGCATGTAACAGAAGCTCAAGCCAAACTCTACTAAGCTGAATTTATTATAAGGATATAGAAGCTTCAGGACAAATCGACACCAGGAATCTGATCATCAGGGTTTTTGGCAATCTTACAGTTGTGCCCCTTTGGACAGCTCCTTTATTCTTCTCTCCCTCTGCAGATATTTTAATTTTTTTCTCCTGTCCATTTGGAAAACATGGCTGCCGATAGTTCCTAGAGTTACGGGTTATATTCTAGCAAGTCAGAGACATACACTCTCCTTTTGTTCCAATTCAAAATTCCCAGGAAGGCACTCATTGGTAAAACTTGAGACCAAGGATCATCCGGAACCAATCCATTATGGCCAATTAGGAAAGATGTCTTGAGGGCACTTGATTAACTCTATGCCAGAGGTTCAACTGTGGATCAGTCCGCTAATAAGGGAGTCCGGCAAGAGAGTATAGGGGGGAGTGGGGGCGGGATTAGGGAAGTGGGGAGACCCTCTTTTGAATCGTGAGTGCTCCTACTAAAGTCATGGGAGCTTTATTCTTAGAATTGAAAGCAACACAAATGCCCTTCAACAATAAAATGGCTAAATATATTGTGATGTTTGTATATAATGGTATACTACACAGCAGTGGAAAATGAATGAATTGCAGCTACACACAATCATATTCATCAGTTTCACAAACTTACTTCAAAAACATGATTTTTGTATGTGAGAAAAACCACAGACGAAAAATTTACACTGTGTTACTCCTTTTATGTAAAATTTTAAACATAGACAAAGCTAGTGTCTAGTAATTCATACTCAAGCAGAGAAACTATTAATAAAAGCAAGAAAAACATATTGAAAAATCAGGATTACCTTTGGGTAGAATGATAAAATGATTATGGAGAGGGCCCATAGGAAGATTTGGGGATCTAGAAGTTTTATTTTTTGAACTGGAAGGAGTGACGTGGGTATTCACTTCATAGGGATTCACTGAGCTATATATTTATGTTCTGTGTACCTTTTTATAAGGGAATTATGATTCATAATAGAAAATAAGACAAATTTTCTAAGAAAGGGTCTTGGCCCATGCACGCTCTCCCCAATCCAGAGATATTATCAAAGAAATGGAGGGACAATGGAACTCCACATCATTTTATGGCTCTAAGAGTGGAAGAGGCTTAAGTTTTATTTCTGCTCTAGTATTCTAGGTGTTCCCAGGTCTCATCAGAATGTCCTCTTGCTAATAGATCAGGAGCCTAGGGAAGGGGTGTTTGCCCTGTTTGCTTGGATGGACTGGCTTGAGCAGCCCTGCAAAGACCTCTTGTGCCACCTCTGGTCATGGGAGAGTATGGAATGACCGTCTTGTGGAGCCAGGATGTCATCCTGGGAGACAGCCCACCTGAAGGACACATGTGGTAAGGACATTGGAAAATGCAGCAATGAGAGAGCAGATGGGAGATTCTAGTTCAGAGGAGGGAGGATGATTAAGTCTTCAACTGAGAAAATTTGTCTTAACAGATTCCCTGTCTCTGCTGCTTCTGGACTATAGTTAGAATACAGAATCTTAGTGAAGCTTGGAGTCCTGGGCTTCAAATTAGCCCCTTGATATTTCACAAACCCACATCCTCACAACTCTCAATCCTCAGGGTTCACGAGACCCACAGACCCCTCTGGAATCCTGGAAATCAGGGAATTTTTTTTTAGACTGTAGGGTACCCTTTCCTCAAAATCTAAACTTCTCAATGGATATAAACATTTGAAGGAAACACCCTGATAGTATATTGTAAACATCCTTAGCATCAAAGCATAGCGTATAGGACCTACTTGAATAGAAGAATAAAGAAAAGTACAGGCAAACCAACAATAACAACAGAAAACAAAATCAAAATTATAACTTTAATATCAACAAATGAGACCTTTATATAAACTCATATAAAGTAGTTAGAACTGGTTGATAGCAACAAGACTTGACGTGATAGTTGAAACAAGTAGAAAGTTGCTATTTTAGTTTGTAATAAATCATAGAAAAAGACAGTTTCTAGCACGGGCTCAGCAGTTGTACACTGTCAGGGTTTGTAAATGTATTAACTTTTTCCACATAGGCACAAGGTGGTTGGTACATATTAGCTGTCACAACCTCATTCAAGGCAGCAAGAAGGAAAAAGTGGTGGGAGTGACATCATCCCTTCTGTAAAGGAAGGAAACTCTTCCCAAGACATGGTCAGTGGATCTCTGCTTACAAAACTCCTTGTTCAAAGCCAAGTTCACTCTTAACTGAAATGAAGGCTTGAGACATGAACATTTAATCAGACTTACAGTACCCCAGTTGCCAAGAAAGAATAGTGAATTAGATGAGGAGTAGATAACCAAGAACATCAACAGCATTGGTGTAGCCTCTTATTATTTATAAAAACAGTTTCACATCAAAGGATGATCCCTGTGGGGTTAGAATTATTTAGGAGCACTTTTTAAAAAGTAACTAAAGGTAACCCTAATCTAAACAGTATCAGAAGCAATAGCTTACCTTATTAGAGACAAATTTTGGAAAGGCCCATAAGTTTAAATGAGTCATATTCCTACCTAAAACAATGAATTTGTCAATATGCATTTGTTTCTTTTAATTTACTTTGTTTGAATAATGTTTATATAACATCTATGTTTTCGAGGCAAAACTGGGATAGAGGAGGAGGAAAACATTTAAAAGTACCTCTAATTCCTTCTGGTCCCATTTCTTATTTTCATCTATTAATAATCCCACATAGTCTTCACTATATGGAATCCGGAAGTTCTAGCATCATTACAATATATGAGTATTTCTTTACTACTGTAGCAATCAGTTCTTAACTATTTTTTCCCCAAACTGCAAAAATCTTTCTTTTGTATAGATAGTGCTATTCTTTACAAAGTCAACATCTGGTCACTAGTCTCTCATTCACCAGAAAAAGAGATAAATATACTCATTAAAGAAAAAAAAAAAGACAGTGTGTGTGTGTGTACCTGTGGGTGTGTGTCTACACATAAAGTGGGACCAAGACAGATTTTATAAAAGACTGGATCACTGAGCATAGGGGACAGGACAAATTCTTGCAATTTGTATTTCTACCATCACAGAAGAAATAAGAGTATATACATTTGGGTATGGGAAATAAAAAATAATAAATCAATAGATAGATAGGTAGATAAAACTCTGATATGCACCCTCAGATTTGTAGATGTGCACACTCGGATTTGCAGCCAGTCTAGAGGGTTTTGTATTATCATACTTCATAAAGAATCCCCTAGCCATGAGCTCACTGCTAAAATATTTAGATATGATTGAGTGTTTATAGAGGGAGAGAAAGGGGAAAAAAGAGGAGGGTGTGACAGGGAAGAGAGTGAGGACTTGGAGGGGAAAGACTAAAGAGCTTAGACGTGAAATGTCATCTGAATCATAGCTAATGTATTGCTTACCCAACACTCAAACGCTATAGAAAAATTATACCAAATCCAAAACCTGTCAAATGAGATTTACGAACACAGTTCAGAAGTTATCCTCCATTGGGTAACTGTCTATAATCTTGCAACAAACCCCATAAGTGTTCACGGTAGTTATTCCATATGCTAAGGGTAGCATAACATTGCAGAGCTGTCAGTTTTAATTTCGGCTTTATTAATTTTACCATAAGCCTACAGATGTCTATTTCAGAAGGCATATATCTCAAAGATCATAAACTCCCACAAAGAAGCTGGTGATAGTTATAGGTTATGTCACAGGTTTCATTGATATTAGATTCATCAAGGGAATAGTAAGAGAAGGTTTAATGTATATGTCAAAGCACGCATGGAGAAAATAGCCTGTCCACAAATTGGCAGTCAGGACATGTCCAAGTGATTAAAAATACTGTGGTGAGGAGTTTGTTTTTAAAATTAACAACACATTGTGTTACAAAAATGTGGGTTTTAAAAAAAACCTAAGAGCTTGTGATGAAGGGTTTATTTTTTTTTAAAGAAAACTATTTTTATTTCTAAAAGTACTGCTTCTTACATCAGTATTTCTCAGTAACTTCATTATTTTTTGAGAACTGGAGTAAAAATTTTTATAGTGTATTAGCAAACATCTTTCTATCACTGATTGGCTTATGTCTGTGGACTTTAAATTTTATACACTGAAAAATATTGTGGTGAATTAAAGATGGCTGCACAATTTTTACCACTCATCCCATTGAAAGATAGAATCTATTTCCCTCCCCTTGAATCTGGGGTGACTTTGGGACTTGTTTTGTCTGGTGGAATGTGGTAGGAATCACTCTATTTAACTCTCATGGATGAGCCTTAAGATATTAACTCTATGGTAAACTTAAAATAGATTCACCTATGGAAAGGCAGTCATGAAATATTTTTAAATCTCAAAGATGACCCACTGGTAGTTGCTGGACCCTTTGATTACTATGACATAAGAATTTAGAACCCTAGGGCTCTCACCATTGCGTCTTAGCACATTTGCTCCAGGAAGCCACAGCCACCATGTAAGAAGCCCAACCACTGTGACACCTCCATGCTGAAAGGAAGCCCAGGTCACTTGGAAAGAGAGAAGCTATCTGGAGGAGAGCTGCAGTGCCAGATGCATGAGAAACTTTCTTATATCTTCCAGCCTAGACTTATCAGTAGCTGAATGCAGCTAAATGAATGACTTTAGCTGACACCATGTAGCAGAAGTACTACTCAGAAGTGCACTGTCCAAATTCCTAATTCACAAGACAATGAAAAATATTAAATTGTTTTTCTTTTAAGCTACTATGTCTTGAGGCAGTGTGCAGTAAGACAACAGATAACCTACACAGTTTATGCGTATGGTGTATGCTCATGTGTAACTACATATAATACAAACACATGCATATTCGTAATTTAGAGAGAAGTGATGTGAAATAAAACTTTTGATAAGAGATTACTTTTGTATATTCATAAAAAACTAATAAGCATGGATATATTGGAAAATGGGCACAAGGTGGAGAGGAAACACAAATAAGAGACTTGTCACTCTGTACTTTTTAAAAATGTATATTTTTTCTAGGTGAATTTTTTTTTAACATCTCTATTGGAGTCTAATTGTTTTACAATGGTGTTAGTTTCCGCTGTATAACAAAGTGAATCAGCTACAAGTATACATATATCCCCATATCCCCTGCCTCTTGCATCTCCCTCCCACTCTCCCTATCCCACCCCTCTAGGTGGTCACAAAGTATAAATATATATATATATATATATATATATATATATATATATATTTTTTTTTTTTGCGGTACGCGGGCCTCTCACTGTTGTGGCCTCTCCCGTTGTGGAGCACAGGCTCAGGACGCGCAGGCTCAGCGGCCATGGCTCACGGTCCCAGCCGCTCGCGGCATGTGGGATTTTCCCGGACCGGGGCACGAACCCGTGTCCCCTGAATCGGCAGGCAGACTCTCAACCACTGCACCACAAGGGAAGCCCTATAAAAATATTTTTAAACAATGTGATCGTATTTTTTTAAATTAATTAAGTAATTTATTATTTATGTTTGGCTGCGTTTGGTCTTCGTTGCTGAGCGCAGGCTTTCTCAATTTGCAGTGAGTGGGGGCTATTCCTCATTGTGGTGCACGGGCTTCTCATTGTGGTGGCTTATCTTGTTGCAGAGCACGGGCTCTAGGAGCGTGGGTTCCAGTAGTGTGGCACGTGGGCTCAGTAGTTGTGGCTCACGGGCTCTAGAGTGCAGGCTCAGTAGTTGTGGGACACGGGCTTAGTTGCTCCGTGGCATGTGGAATCTTCCCAGACCAGGGCTCGAACCCGTGTCCCCTGCATTGGCAGGCAGATTCTTAACCACTGCACCACCAGGGAAGTCCTGTGATCGTATCTTATCCATTTAAAAATTTAAAACTAAAATTTAAAAATAATTACTCGGGAGAGAGAGAGAAAGAGAAAGAGAGGCCGACAGATAGAGACAGAGAAACAGACAGGGGTGGGGAGAGAGAGAGAGATGCAGAAGACTGTGGTTTGAATGCTATGTACTTTTAGTTAATTAACTTGCCAAGTAGTGCTCTTCCAAATATGACTTGGCTTTGGAAAGGCTTCTTTCAGGGATTATATTTTAAGTAGCCTGGATGCCAGCCCTATGGAAGTCTTCACATAGGCTGATCAACGGAAGCGCTACCATGAAAAAGTGTTAAATCTCAAATATGGACCATTGATGGATACTTTGATTGTTGTTACCTAACAATAGCTCCCCAGGGCCAAGAAAGGTAAACCTATTCATTTTATATACCATGTTGAAACTGAACATCTTTGCTCAAAAGAAGCCTCAATTTTACTTTGCAAGTAAACTTCAGTTTTTAGCAAAGATCCATATAAATCTCCTAAAATCTATAAACAATTCATTTAATATTGAAATGGTCCAAACAAGAAGCCCTTTTTACCCAGTAGACATTTGTAAGGGGGGTGTGTGTGTGTGTGTAGAGGAATGAAGTTATCTTCACTGAGTCTGATCTTTTAGTAAGTATACTGTTGACTCGAGCATTTCTTCAAAGAAAAAAAAGATTTTTAACTGGATTTTTATCAGAAATCATCTTGAGCTCCTTCTCTGTCACAAAACTGCACATATTTCTGTCCTAGGATCTTTGCTATGTTCCATGAAAACATAGTATCATAATGATAAAGCATGCAATTCAATTCATAAGCATTTTTTAATGAAATGGCTGAAACAGCTTCTTAGTAGAATAAACTCCAGTTTATTTTAATGATTACTATGCTAATTATTAAAACAAGCAAACTGGTCAGAGTATTCAGTTAGTACTGCACTGCAAAACTGGATGTGAATATGACATAAGAAGGCACATCCTGGGACTTCCCTGGCGGTCCAGTGGTTAAGACTCCATGTTTCCACTACAGGGTGTATGGGTTCAATCCCTGGTTGGGGAACTAGGATACCACATGCTACGTGGTACAGCCGAAAAAATAAATTATCATGCTATATCCAAGAAGGTATATTCCTCCCCTTATAAAACTTTCATTCTCAGGAGAGATTCACTGACTCACAGCCAGAGGAAAAGATATTCCTATATTCCTGCATCCATATTGTCTTAATAATTATTTTAAAATATTATTTCAGTGTTCTAATTTGTTAAGGGTTTGAAAATTAAGAACAAAGTATTTGAAGAAAATTTACCTTTCCACAACAAGCAAACAAATAGTGAGTGCACATGTACACAAAGACACACACACACAAAACTTTTAACAGCATGGTCATTTTTTTTACTTTGAATAGAATGTTGGACCTTTAATTATTTATTTATTAACATCTTTATTGAAATATAATTGCTTTACAATGGTGTGTTAGTTTCTGCTTTATAACAAAGTGAATCAGCTATACATATACATATACCCCCATATCTCCTAACAGCATGATCTTCAACCATATGAAAAGGTTTTGATTGTGGTTGCTACAAACTTGAAAGCACACACAAAGTTTCAACTGAAAAAACGATTAAATGTTTGATGAAATGAACATTTTATTTGAGGACAGGCTTACCAGGGTAGCTTTAGCCACAAAATAAGTATTTTGCCCAACATCGTTTGAGGCCAAATCTATCCTGGTACCTTGTTTGATTGTGCTTGCCATCTAATGCCTCTTCCAACTTCATGTGAAGAAATACACGAGAAGAAATACACCAGGGGTGGGTGGTACCGTTTCAGCCCCAACCTCAGACTGAAGACATGCAGAACAGATCCAAGACCAGCTCAAAGCAAAACACCAAACCTAGCTGGACCTATAGCCAGATCCACCTACCAAAGCTCAGCCTAGAGATCTCAACTTCAGTTGGCCCAGAGATAGGTGAGAAATGAGTGGTTCTAAATGAGTGTCTGCTGCTATGATTGTGTGAATATCTGTTACGTGGCAATATCTGACCGATATAATTTCTTAGAAGATTTTGGGAGAAAGGGATAAGTGGATTTTTGAAGAGCATTTGCTAAATACTCTCTGTGTATACTGGGATTTCTGTCTCTACTAAGCAAACACTAGACAGAGAGAAAATATAGAGGGGAATTGATATAAACAACTGATTTTCTAAAAAAATCTGACTGGGTCCAGTGTCAGGGGAAGGACAAACGAGTTTAGAAAACAAGCAAAAGGAAAATCACCATGGACAGACAGACACCATCCCATTACACCTCATCAGTAGCTAGGACTGCGATGTTAATCATAAAAATAGGGTTACTTACATTTATATTAACCTTTACCAAAAAACAAAAACAACAGAAAAATCTATCTGGTATATGATAGTATTTTTGTCATTTGACCCTCACAATATGCAAATGAAGAAAACAGAGAAGATTTTTTTTTGTCTTCATTTCATAAATTAGAAAAACAAAGCTCAGAAAAGTGAAATGCCTCATCTGGTGTAAAAACTTGACTCTAAGTCTTTTTTTCCTGAGACCTGGCTCTTTCACAGCAATGTTTTTCATCACATTTTTATCAGGAAAAGAAAAAAGGACTTATTCCAACCTGGAATTCAATAGAGTACCTTGCCTAAGAACCATAAAATGCTTTAAAGCATTAGCTGTGCTTATTTAAGGACCCTGTCTGTATGCTGCTTTGGGTCCATTTGGTTTTGTCTGTGGTACAAATGTGTCATGCAGGTCAATCATTCATTTTCCTTAGTGGTTGGCCTCCTACCTAATGTTGCTGACTGAAGCTGAGTCCTATCAATGGATGAAGTCAGAAACTGGGGGGAAAAAAAGGCATAGTGTTGGCTCCTATGTAATGGATTAAGCAGAAGCAAAATGCCGACAGTAATTAAAAATATATCTCGGTCCTAGGTTGATATTTAGTATCTTGTCCATTAGCTTACTGGCTTGAGAGTTCATAGCCTTTGTGGTCATACCATTTGAGGGTTTTGATTTGGGTATTGTGGTCAACTCCATTGTCAGCACTCATTGGGGCTATTAATAGCAAAATCTAAAAAGTTCTAGTGTATTAGATTTTCTTGTTTTGGCGTATTTTTCCATGGGAATAACAGAACCACTGCCTTTCTCATTAAAAAAATATTCTATGCCCATATTCCATTAGCCAAACACATCATTAGTTGCTCATCTAGGGTGTTCTCTGAATAAAAGCCAAGTATTTTATTCTACGAACAAATATCACTACTATATGCCAAGCATTTTGATACAGGTTAAATAACACAAAATTCCAAAAACGTTCCTTTGGCTGGGCTATTTGCTAATTTTTATGATAAGAAAATTATTAAAACTTCCTGGTCCACTTAAATAAATTAAATTCATCTGTTTGATGATTAGTTTATTCAAGACACTTGTAGACCATCTCCTATGAGAAAAATGTCCTAGGAGCTCATTAAGGGATCTTCTCCAATTAAAATGTGTGAGCAGAAATGGGAGACATGATATGCATGCATGTAATGCGTGTATGCACCCCTCTCCTCCTCACCCCATGAAGTAAGTACACTGCTTTTACTTCATCTGAGGGGGTCTTTGGATCATGTGCCTGCTAGAGCAACCTTCACAAGACCACTCTCTCCACATTCCCCCACCTTCAGATTCTGCTGCAGAGACTGGACCTACTGCAGATCCATGGAAACATTGGAAAGAGGAGTTCTCCATCCCACTTGTGCCACCTCTTCACCTGGCTCCTAAGGCAATAGTTCCCATGCCCTGAGCTTCCCAATTTTCTCCACCAAAATGACCTCATGTTTAACCTACATCTCTGTGATATGGTGCTATAATAAGAAATACATATAGTTTGGTTTCTGTTCCCATCTCCTGGCCAGAGCTCCTAAAACTTTTTGTAATTTCCTGTGATAAAGGTGCTAGATGCATCTTTTGTTCTAATAGTTTATCGTTGATCCCAGTTTCTGACACAGACCTCCTAAATCCTTTGGAATTTCCTGGGTGATAGGAAGGTCTTTTATTCGAATGACCCTTCGTGGGCTCCTGGATGGGGGCTGGTCACCAGAAAAACCAAGTCAAGATTAGAAGTTTGAACTTTCATTCCTACCCCCCATCCTCCAAGGAGGAGAGAAGGGCTGGACATTGAGTTAATAATTGATCACAGCTACATAATGAAGCCTCCATAATAAACCCTGAATTACAGGGTTCAGAGGACTTCTAGGTTGGTTGGTTGACTTGTGGAGGTATTGAAAAGGTGGCTTGCCTGGAGAGGGCATGGACATTTCACCCCATCCCACATACCTCATAAGCTGTATCCTCTTATAATAAATGGTAATCTAGTAAATAAACTGTTTTTCTGAGTCCTGTGAGCCATTCTAGCAAATTGTTGAACACAAGAGGGGGTCATGGGAAACCTGACTTATAGCCACTCAGTCAGAAATACAGATGACAACCTGGGACTAGCAAGTGGTATCTGATGTGGGGACAGTCTCGTGGGACTGAAACCTTACCATGTAAGATTCGATGCTAACACGCTGTAGATACGTCAGAACTGAACTAAGTTGTAGGACAGACAGCTGGCATCAGAGACTTGGTCAGTGTGGATAAAATCCCACACATCTGGTGACATAAGTTAGTGGAATAGTAGAAGAAAACAGTGCATTTTCCTTTGTATCCCTTCCCTCTCTTGTCTAGGTCACACTGTCCAATATATGTCCACTTGAAAGGTGGCTAGTCTAAATGGAGATGAGCCTTAAGTGTAAGATACATACATTTCAAAGATTTAGTATAAAAAATAATGTAAAATAGTTCATCAATAATTTTATATTGATTATATGTTAAAATGATAGGAGGGGTATGTTGGGTTAAATACATTATTAAAATAAATTTCACCTTTGTCTTATTATTGTTTTAACAGGCTACTGAAAATGTAAAAATACATGTGTGGCTTGCACTAAAATTCTGTCAGCCATCACTGCTATAGGCTCTCAGATCAATACCATGGAGTAGCTTGTTGATACTTCCGTTCTCAGTATTCTTGTCTCTGTCCAGCACCCCCTCCTCCAACTTCAGGCAAGAATCTAATTTCTGCAAAGCATATCAAAGAATTAAAACAGATGCCTGAGGGTGGGTCCCTCATCAGTATTTAATACCTTCAAAGTTAATTAAGGTTTAAGTAGATCATCCCATCAGACCTGGTGGAGGTTACATACTATATTAGCTTTCTATTGGTTCCATAACAAATGAACACGAACTTCGTGGTTCAGACAAAACCAATTTATTATCTTATAGTTCTGTAGTTCAGAACTGACCTGGATCTCATCAGGCTAATACTAAGGCCTGAGCAGGGCTGTGTTCCTTTGTGTAGATCCTGGGCGGGACCTATTTCCTTGCCTTTTCCAACTTCGAGAAGCAACCTGCATTCCTTGGCTCATGACCCCTTACTCCATCTTCAGAGCCAGCAAAAACAGACCAAGTCCTTCTCACGTCACATCACTCTGACCTCTTCTGCCTCTCTCTTTCAGTTTAAAGACTTGTAATTCCACTTGGCTGTTGACTGAGAAATAAATGTACAACCTAAAAGTTGAGAGTTATATTTTAATCAGCAGAAATTTTGGGGAGGCGGCAATTCAAGTAATCCTGAAAGAACTGCTCCATGGAGACCAGGGGGGAGCTAGGATATATAGGGGTTTTGCAACAAAGGGCAGGTAGTCTGAATGTCAAACGATTATTGTTAATTAAAGAAAACCAGATATCTCAAGTTAAGGAATTTAGCGCTTTTCTTTGTATGGGAAAATGTGAGAGTCTGGGCTCAATGAAATCATTCGTTTGATATGCACCTCAGCTATCTGGGGCCAGCATCCTGTATTTTCCTATCCTGAGTTTCCTCAAGGCTCACCGTGGGGAGTGGCTGTGGTCTGATGGCTCCTAAATGGCAGGTATTCTTTTCCTTCCTGAGTTCCCTCAGGGCTCACTTGCTCACCTTCTGCAGTGGCTGCACTTGCTGATGACTGTGACATACTTTGTTTACTGATATGGCAGGCAATATTCCATTTCTCAGGGCCTACCCAAATAAACCAGGTTAATTACCCCATGGCAAGGCTTTTAACTTAATCACATCAGGAAAATTCCTTTTATCATGGGTTCCCAAAATTGGAACATGGATATCTTTGGGAAGGTCGGGAGCATTATTCTGCCTACCACACATACCAACCTTCGCTTAACCTAAAGTAAATACATGCTTTAATTTTGTCCATATTTTATAGGAAATGTGTCTTCAAGGGAATGGAAGAACCCTGGATATCTGATGAGCAAAAATTGTCACCTTGGTGTATAAGGTGTGGATGACCTTATGAGTCGGTACAAGATTAAACGTGGGTGCAGATGATAGTGTTTCTGTAATTCTAATAATTGTAACTTCTACTCCAGATGATTTATGAAAACGTCTTATAATATGTGAGGAATTTGGTTTGGTTTGGTTTGAAACAGGGCTAATCATCATTCCCAGAAAACTTAATCAGGGCGTCATTCTCTAGCTAAGAAACTTTAGAGTAGACTTGCAAAAAAAATTCAAATAGGCTAAAAATTATGTGTGGGTTCCCATCCTGGTCTTTTTACCCTCTTATCTTGCTCCTTTAAAGCTCCTGGAATATGTAGATCAGAGTTTCTCAATTTTGGCACTATTGATGTTTGGGGCCAAATAATTCTGTGCATTGCAGGATGTTTAATAGTATCCCTGGCCTCCACCCAGTACATCCCAATAGCACACACCTCCCACCCGAGTTGTGTCAACCAAAAATATCTTTGGAGATTTCCAAATGCACCCTGAGTGGGTTGAGAATCATTGTTCTATAGGACTATATAAGCATAATGTTAATGGGATTTGATTCAACTACCCCATTCCTTCAAGCCCTCAAAGACTGAATTTTCCAGTGAAATTTACTACTGATTTTACTACTGTAAAATCCTACATTTTTCTAAATGATTATATATCTAAATTAAACCCTTCCTCAAATAATCTAACTAGGTCTCTCCCTTTTCTGTATAAATCATCATTTAGTAAAAAGTATGAGGTTTGGAGTCACAGAGACTTATTGTGACCTTGGTTGACATTTCTGAACTTTAATTACCTCATGAATGAATATGGTTAATATATCTCCTTTTATAAAAAGTGTCTGGCACAGAACTCACTGGTACTCAACAGCTGTTGCTTCCTTCTCCTAGATAACAACAACCTCCTCACAATTCCACAAATATCTGCTGAAATAAGAAAATGCAGATCTCCTGTAAGATTGCAGACTATCTTACACATGTGTGTATACACAGATGCACACACACACACAAACACACACACAAACACAATGATATGAAATCACCAAAATCAGAGGCATAGACAGCTTAACTCTGCTTAAACCACAGTCTGAGTGTTCTGGACCAAGTTTGATATTTGGACTGGACTATGATGGCAAATGCTTCAAGACACATCTACTCCAAAGATGAGACAAATGACTACTTTGGTTTATCCTGGAATCCTTGAAGTCATATTACAAAATCCTGGAATTTTAGAAGGGGAATCATGCTTGGAGATCATCTAGTCCAGCAGCTTTCAAATTGTGTGAGTAATAGGGAAGAACAAATCTGACTCCATATTAGATCTGTTTCTTTTACTTTAACCTTTGTATTCTATTGCTTTTGCTACAAGTTAATCACTAAAGTCATGTTGCCTATAGCTTGAAGTATACATAATGGCCCATCTCCCAGAACCCTCCCATGCCTGAGCATTAAGCTAAAATACCTTTGTTTAGCTCACAGGAAACATCCTGACCACCCATGTATGGCTGCAGAAAAGAAGAAATTAACACATCCCCTCTGGAGTCTGGTGGGACCAGGAAATATTTGCAACAATTTATCACATTTTTACTCTCCCTCCTCATGTCCCATTCTTTGTTCTATTAAAGAAGCTAGCATCTAAACCCAGACAAGATGGTTCTTTGGGACACTAGTCCGCCATCTTCTAGGTTTGCTGACTTTCCAAATAAAATCACTATTCCTTGCCCCAACACCTCATCTGTTGATTTGTTGCCCTGTTGTGCAGTGAGCAGTACAAGCTTGGACTTGGTACCATGTGTCCTGGAGTTCTTCAGCATCTGCTTGGGTGGTAGGAGACAAGAACTGGGTCAAACTCTGCACTTCCAACCTTGCTTCAGTGAGAGTTAACACCACTGGGGCTTGTTTTACATACACAGCTCTACATAGAATTTGTCTGATGAAGGAGTTCTGCTGAATTTTTATTTTTCAAATCATTGATTTAGTTCAACCCTGTCATTGTACAAAAATGAAAGTGAGCTGACCTTTGATACTCAGTGAATTGACTGTGTACCCTTTTCACTTCGGCCTGCTTCCTTTCTAGGGGTAGTCATGGTGAGAACAGAGGTGGCTGGAGATCACTGTCAGACACAGCATCAGCTCCTCTGCAGTCAGCCAAGGGCATTGTTCTGAGAAGCCATCAATTATCCTGAGTAGTCAATGAGAGTTTGCTGTTGTAAAGGGATTCAATTGAAGATAATCCATAAAAAATCAATTACATTATTATTTCTTAATTAGGGCACTTGACAATATAGCTTTCCTCAGCAAAGCCATCAGTGAATAAGCACATAAATACACATAAATAAATGCCACTTCCATCCCGTTGAGCTCCTCTATAAGTTCACAGTGACCTTTATCACCAAACATTCTTCCAGAAAAGAATGTTTGCCTGTTTAAGAAAACTCCCAAGCTGTTTTTCTCATTTGGTTGGAAAAATGAGTCCATCACAAGTGTTAATAATAATAATATTTGTAGATTATTAAAGTATCATTTAATATTTGTGTAAGTGTTGTCACAGTTTATTTCCTCTCTTTGAGGCAGTAGTGAACTCAACTCTATACCTTGAATTATGCCAAATATGCCCTTGCGCCAATAAACAATAAGGAGGTACCTCACCATGTGACATTATTTTCAGTGACCCTTCTCCATTCCCCGACCTTATTCCATTTCAGCTGAACTTCTTATTTATTTATTTATTTATTTTGGCTGCGCGGCATGTGGGATCTTAGTTCCCCAACTAGGGATCAAACTTGGTCTGCCTGCATTGGAACGGCAGAGTCTTAACCACTGAACCGCCAGGGAAGTCCCCACAGTTTCTGAGTCATGGCTATATCTCTCATTTGCAGCCTTGGGAAAGTCCTCTGGACTTAGCATTGTATTGGTTTTATTTGTTCATTCAACCACCATTTGTAGAATGTCTGATATGCAGCAGACATTACCGAAAAGTTTCCTGATTTACAGAGTTTGTATTTCAATGGACAAGTGATTACAATGCAGTGTAAATAGCAAAGCTCTACAGGTTTTTGGGACCAGTGATCCGAGCACCTTGCCCATCTTTAGGAGAGGGGAAGTCTTTCTGAATGAAGTACCAGCTACACTGAGACTGAAATAATGAATAGACCAAGAAGGAGTGAACACCATGTTCAAGGGCCCAGGAATAAGAGAGTCTATGGTGTAATTTGAGATCTAACAGCAGATCTAAAATGACTGGGGCTCAAATGGGACGAGGGAGTTTGATTAGAGCCCCATGTAGGAGTAGAGAGTCAAGGAAAGCTGTGGGGAAAAGGTGTTCCAAGCAAGAACTTCAGCATATGCAGTCTCAGAGAAAAAAGAAAACAGGAACAAAACAGTTGACTATGACTGGTAAAGTATGAAGGATAATGGTAAGCGATGAGAATGGAACCAGAACCAGACCACAGAGGACCTTGCAAAACTTGTTAAAGGGTTTGAACTCTTCTCTAAACGTTTAATAGTTTGTATTCTCCAGAGAAACAGACCCAATAAGATATACAGTTGACCCTTGAACAACACGGGTTTGAACTTTGTGGGTCCACTTACATGCAGATTTTTTCAATGGTAAGTACTGCAGTACTTCACGATCCGTGATTGCTTGAAGACCTGGATGTGGAACCAGATACAAAGGAACCATGTATACATGGTGCCGACTACAATTTATACGCAGAATTATGAAGGAATGTATTATGAAGCAATAGATAAATGGAACAGAATCAGACTTCAGAACGCCTAGCTCACCCAATAAAATGCATACAAAGTATTTTATTTATTTATTTATTGGTATACCAAATATTTTTAAAACCCACACATACAAAATTACGAATGTAAACATATTTATATTATTCTGATCATAGTGGAAAAACAGTCAATTTTTCAGATGGTTATCCTACTCAGGAAGATTATAACATACCTTCAGACATCAGCAGAGCCTAAAGCAGGGATCAAATGGTTTCCTTTTTTTCTTTTTTCAGAGAGTTGAGGATAATAAAAAATTTAAAAAAAAAGAAAGGTTTTATTCTCTTAGGGACTTGTGTGCATGAGTCAGGGTGATCCTGTTAGTTTGAGTTTGTCTCAGGATGCAATTCTTTTTTTCTGACTGTGGAATGTGAGATGCATAGTCATAGTGGAAATAGAGCAAAGTGTCAGTTCTGCTTTCCAACATACACAGGCTTTTCTGATCACTCCATTTGTTGCGGCATGCATCCACAAGCTGTTTAATATAAGATCAGTGTCATTAAAACATTAGTTATCCTTATAAATGGCTGTAAAGGCAGTATACTATAGGGCAGTTGTTCCCAAACTTTAGCAGAAAAGAGAATCACCTAGTGGGCTTGTTAAAAATCCAGATGATGGCCACACTACAGATTTTCCAATTCAGTTGGTCTGGAGTGGAGCCTAAAAATCTGCATTTCTTTTTTTTTTTAATAGCCACGTGGTTCCAATTGGGTTTTTTGTGTTTGTTCTTTATTTTTTGTATTTATTTTTTCTAGCTTTATTGAGATATGATTGACATACCATGTAAGTTTAAAGTGTACAAATTGATGAGTTGATATATGTATGTATTGCAAAATGATGACTACAATAAGGTTAGTTAACACTTCCATCATCTCAAATAGTTACAGTTGTGTATGTGTATGTGTTGAGAACTTTTAACAATTGCTCTGTTAGCAACTTTCAAATATACAATTCAGTATTGTTAATTATAGTCGCCATGCTATATATTAGATCCCTAGAATGTATTCATCTTATAACTGGAAGTTTGTAGCCCACCTTTGCCCATTATCCTCCCCCCAACCTCTAGCAACCACCAATCTCTGTTTCTATGAGTTCAATTTTTTTTTCAGATTCTGCCTTTGAGATTGTGCATTATTTGTCTTTGGCTTATTTCACTTAGCACAGTGCATTCAAGGTTCACCCTTTTTGTCACAAATGTCAAGATTTCCTTTTTTATGGCTGAATAATATTTCATTGTGTTGTGTGTGTGTGTGTGTGTGTGTGTGTGTATGTGTGTGTGTGTGTATATATATATACATATATATATATATATATACATATATATATCCTGTTTTCTTTATCCAGTCATTCATCAGTGAACCTTTAGGTGGTTTCCATGTCTTGGCTACTGTGAATAATGCTGCAATGAACATGGGAGTGCACATATATCTCCCAGATAGTGATCTCATTTCCTTTAGATATGACCCAGGAGTGGAATTGCTGGATCATATGGTATTTCTATTTTTAATTTTTGAGGAATTTCCAAACTATTTTCCACAGTGGCTGTATCAATTCACATTCCCACCCACAGTACACACAAATTTCCTTTTTTCCACAGCTTTGTTAGCACTGGTTATCTCTTGTCTTTTTGAAATAGCCATTCTAACAGGTGTGAGGTGATATTTCATCATGGTTTTAATTTGTATTTCTCTGATGGTTAGTGATATTGAGCAGCTTTTCATGTACCTGTTGGCCATTTGAATAGCTTCTTTGGAAAATGTCTATTCAAGTCTTTTGCCTTTTTTTTTTGGCTGCGCCACGAGGTATGCGGGATCTTCGTTCCCCAACCAGGGATCGAAGCTGAGCTCT
Organism: Grampus griseus; assembly: GCF_964374135.1. NCBI lineage: Eukaryota > Metazoa > Chordata > Mammalia > Artiodactyla > Delphinidae > Grampus > Grampus griseus. Next base: position 7,700,561 of record NC_138998.1, read on the forward strand.
CTGCAGTGAAAACATGGAGTCTTAACCACTGGGCAACCTGGGAAGTTCTTTGCATAGTTTTTAATTGGATTATTTGTTTTTATGCTTTTGAGTTTTATGAGTTCCTTATATATTTTGTGTATCAACTCCTTATCATATACGTGGTTTGTAAATATTTTCTCCCATTCCATAGGTTAACTTTTCTATTTGTTAATTGTTACTCTTGTTATGTAGTAGCTTTTTAGTTTGATGTACTCCCCCTTGTTTATTTTTATTTTGTTGCTGGTGTCATATCCAAAATATTCATTGCCAAGACCAGTGTCAAGGAGGTTTTTCTCTGCTTTCTTCTAAGAACTTTATGGACCTTACTTCTTTTTTATTTTCTCTTTTTTTTTTTTTCTTGCCTGACTGTTCTGTCTAGGACTTCCAGTCCTATGTTAAATGGGAGTGGTGAGAGTGGGCAACCTTGTTTTGTGCTTGATCTTAGAGAAAAAGCTTCCAACTTTTCACCATTGAGTATAATGTTAGTTGTGGGCTTGTAAAAGATGGCCTTTATTTTGTTGAGGTATACCTCTATACCCAATTTGTTGAGAGTCTGTATCATGTATGGATGCTGAATTTTGTCAAATGCTTTTTCTGTGTTTATTGAGATGATCATATGATTTTAATCTTTCATTCTATTAATGTGATGTTTCACATTTCTTGATTTGTGTATATCAAACCATCCTTGCATTCCAGGGATGAATCCGACTTGATCATGTTATGTGATCCTTTCAATGTGCTGTTGAATTAGGTTTGCTAGTATCTTGTTGAGAAGTTTTACATCTATATTCATCATGAACATTGACCTATAGTTTTCTTTTCTTTGAGTGTTCTTATCTGGCTTTGGTATCAGGATAATGTTGGCCTCATGAGTTTGAGTGTTTCCCTTCCTCTTTAAATTTTTGGAAGCATTTGACAAGGATTGGCATTAATTCTTCTTTAAATGCTTGGTAGAAATTATCAGTGAAGCCATCAGGCCCTGGGCTTTTCTTTGTTGGGAGGTTTTTGATTATTGATTCAATTTGCTTAATCATTATCAGTATATTGAAATTATTTATTTCTCCATAATTTAGTCTTAGTAGGTTTTATGTTTCTAGGAATTTATCCATTTCTTCTAGGTTGTCCAATTTATTGCATATAATTGTTCATAGTATTCTCTTATGACCCTTTATATTTCTGTGGTATCAACTGTAATGTCTCCTCTTTCATTTACAATTTTATTTATTTGATTCCTATATCTTATTTTTGATTAGTTTAACTAAAAGTTTGTCAATTTCGTTTATTTTTTCAAAGAACTAACTCTTAATTTTTTTTTTTTTTTTTTTGTGGTACACGGGCCTCTCACTGTTGTGGCCTCTCCCGTTGCGGAGCACAGGCTCCACACGCGCAGGCTCAGCAGCCATGGCTCACAGGCCCAGCCACTTCATGGCACGTGGGATCCTCCTGGACTGGGGCACGAACCTGCATCCCCTGCATCAACAGGCAAACTCCCAACCACTGCGCCACCAGGGAGGCCCAATTTTGTTAATTTTTTCCATTTTTTTCTTATTCTCTATTTCATTTATTTTTTCTCTAACCTTTATATTTCTTTCCTTCTCCTAAGTTTGGGCTTAGTTTTTTCTTCTTTTTCTAATGCTTTGAGGTGTATAGGTAGTTTTTTTTTTTTTTTTTTTTAATTTGAGATCTTTTCTCTTCTCTGATATATGCATTTACTGCTGAAAACTTAGCTCTTAGAATTTCTTTTGTTGCATCCCATAAGTTTTGGTATTTTGTGTCTCTATTATCCTCTGTCTCAAGAGATTTTTAAATTTTCCTTTTGGTTTTGTCTTCTATCCATTTGTCGTTTAAGTGTGTGTTGTTTAATTACCATGTATTTTTGTGTTTTCCAGTTTTCTTCCTGTTATAAAATCTTCATTTCTAACATTTCCCAAGTAAGGCTGTTGCTGTTGTTCCAAAACTCACACTTTGAGAAACACTATTTTATAGGATGGTAGTTACGTGGTGTTGCTGCTGCAGCTGCAGACTACCTGGGTTTGAATCCTGGGTCTGCCAGTTACTTGTCTTTTGACATTGTGCATCTACTTCTTCATAGTAAGGTAGAGATAATAAGAATTATCTACATTATAGAGTTGTTGAGAATACCAAACAAGAGAATACCTGTAAAGCTTATAGAACAAATCCTGGTATATAGTAAGCACCCAATAAGTGCATTTGTCTTTACTGACACACTGTTTTACTCAAACTTAGGCTTTATAAGTTATTATCTATTAATAAAATCACTATGGAAATGTTCAAACTTATGCCATTTTCCTCTATAGTGTTTTTAAAATTTTTCTCTGCTTTCTTCTTTGATCTCTCCTTATTCTTGGTCTTCCTTTCAGATTGTATAACACAGTTAAAACATGTTCAAGATTAGTTCAGTAATTAGCTTGCTCTCATTGACTATTTCATTTCAAGAACAACCAAGCACCATAGAACTGTGATTAGTCATCTGTTCAAAGGAGATTATCTAATTTGCCACTTCTAAATTTTAGTATATATCCATATTACATATTACATATTAAAGACTCCACCAGTCACTTTTTCTAAAAGGAACACAGGACAAAAGGTTTTTTAAAAAATAATTTTACAGGCTCAATGTTTGCTGTTATTGCATGAAAGATGAAATGTTGTCAAGAGGAAATGTCAGCAGTACCAAGAAATGTTTACAAAGCAGAAATGACTCTTAGAATTCTTACAGCTGCAGAGTACATTTTATTTTGGCTGACAAGACAATCAAGTATTTTCCAATTTTTTTTTACTTCTTACCCTGAACATTGCCAAAGCTGATCTATTCACCCAGTCTATAATCATTTGGCCTTAAAATCAGGTTTTTGTTACATACATTTGTGTTATCCCTTTGCAAAGTTTTATTTTTCTTCAGAGGTTTTGCCCACGAATTGCCCCATGTCTGTATAAATCATAAATGGAGCTTATTTAAAATTCAACCTCCTTAGCTGATCTTACCAAGCCATTCACTACATCCCCTTATTTAACTTTTCGGACTAACCTTCTCAAAACTGCCAGTTCTAACAAGTTGTGCACTGATGAATGTTTAACATTTAGCTTTCTGAGGGAAAAGAACAACAACATTAACAACAAACCCCGATTTAGACTGTTTGCCTACTTTCCAGGTGTAAATACTCCCACAATGGCCAACTGCAAACTACCAACATGGTATCAGTGAATGAAAAGACAGGAAGAAATATGGACAACTGGCTCTCGTGTGTGAGCTTGTGTGAGCTGACACCAGCAAACCACTGCCCCTAGCACGCATCTACACTTCAATACCATAATCATAGCAGGGGAGCTGTAATTTTGAGTACAATAGTAGCTTCAAGTTCCCCTGCCTTTGGTTATGCTGTGAATACTGCCAAAAATACCCACTCACATGTGTATCTGACAAACTTCTACTTAACTTTTAAGGTCCAGGAAAGAATGTTAAATGTTCATAATTTTGCTACTTCCCTTTAAGAGAAAAATTCATTATTCTCCTTCCCTTTTTATAAAAACAACTTTATTGAAATACCTTTGACACATAACACTGTGTATGTTTAAGGTGTACGACTTGGTATTCTGTACACATATACATTGTGAAAAGATCATCATAATCAAGCTAAATAACTCATCCACCACCTCTATACTGTTATCATTGTGTGTGTATGTGTATGTAGTGAGAATATTTAAGATCTATCCTCTTAGCAAATTTCAGGTATATAATACAGCATTAGCTGTCATCTCCATGCTGTGCATTAGAACTCCAGAACCCATTCATCTTGCGTAACTGGAACTTTGTATCCTTTGACAAAATCTCCTTACTTCCACCTCCCACACCCTGCCCCTGGCAATCACCATTTTACTCTCTGCTTTTATGAATTTGACTATTTTAGATTTCACATGAGATCATGCAGTATTTGCCTTTCTGTGTCTTGCTTAATTACTCCTTTTCCTGTGTTCACTTCAGTAATTCTTTAATTAAACACTATCACATTGCCTATGTGTGTATGTATTTGTCTATCCCTAGCACAGTTCTTGGCATCTATTAAATAATCAATACATTTATATTGCATTACCCAGAAAAAGGCTCCAAGTAAACAAAGGTCCAGAGGTTTAAAAAACAGAAGAAAATATATTTTCAAATAATAAAACAGGGAGAATAGCTTAAAACCTATTAAAAATTATATTACAACCCTTTTGAGGGTAAAATATTCAAGTAAGAGCATCAATCACATAGTATTTTTTATTTATAGAATACAATATTTAAATATTTTAAACATATTCTTTTACTTAAATTTTACTACATTTCAGAAAGGCTAAAAAGCTAAAACACAGAGGTAAGGCAACCCACTCCCCAAATCAGCAACCTAATTATTAACAGTCAAGATTTAAAATTTTTCTAATCTGCCTTTTCTGCTGAAATATGAAGTCAGTCTACTCTATACCCAAAAGCACTTTAAGCTTCCTACAGCATGGTGCACATAACAATCACAATAAATATTACTGACTTTTCCAGCCCAAGCCTGGTGAAAAGTAATTCAGCATTTAATTCATTTTAGTCTTTCAAGTTTTGATAAACTAATGTAGAAATATGACTTGAAGGACATGTTAAAATTATAAAGTGTATAATTTTCTAATTCAGTGATACAATACTAATTCAGTCCTTCATCACTATATATTGAGTGCCCATTATGAAATAAGTAACATTTGTTGTCTCCTTAATATGTGCCAGGCAGTATGCTGAACACGTTACATGTATTATCTCTTTCACTCTTACAGCAATTTAAGGCAGGTACTATTATTAGCTGCATTTTTTTAGATAAGGCTTAGTAAGTTAAAATAACATGACCAAGGTCACATGGCTGCCATGTTTGTTTCAAGTCTGACACCTGCACTCTTAACCACTACGAAATGCTGCTCTCTTTCTGTTATAGAAATAAAGCTATTGAAGATTCTTGGCATCAAGAGCAACAGATACTCTTTCTGGTAACAAGGATTTAAGAGTCAGAGAACTAGTCCCTGACTTTAAAAGAATTTAAGGTCTGCTCAGCAAGACAGATATTGGCATAAATATATTTAGATAAAGACACTTTTGTGCTTATACATGTTTCAGAAATTCAGAAAAGATGGGATTTATTGGCAACTAAAGCAGACTAATAAGTGTCAAAATTTGTGGTGGGTACCAAAGGTGGGCAAGGAAAAAGAGCAGGAGGAATGTGTTCCAATGAAGTAAAAATGTCACCCTTGGAGGCAGGAATGCAAGGTAATGACACGTCACCCAATGATTAGGATCACTGTACATGGATGCTTAGACAGTAAGATTAAGATTGAATGGGAGAGGGTCCTGAATATAACGGGAAGGAAATTAGACCTTATTCTTTAACCATTTCTTATAGAGGCGCAAATAGCTGGCCAAAAACATGGTATGATAAACATACTTTCTTGGGCACCAATTTGTCAGACAGATCAGTGAGAAGGAGGGCTATAATATAGATCTAGACGCTGAAGATTGGAGATGCAATTGTGGTGGGAAATGCAATAAAAGAACATGCTGTAGAAGTCATTATGAGGGAAGACTCAAAACTATTTTGTAGGTATGGATAGGGGAACTTCAAATTTTGTAAACCCAGTACCTAGGTGCAAAATAAGAATATGTGGGAAAGAGATACTAGTTTGTGAATATGGATAAGACCTTTGTTTGAAGATATTCTAAGTGTGATACAGTAGAAAAACTTACAAGTAGAAACAACCAGTAGGCAGCCAGATAATTTTATGGAAATGAAATGTAGGAGAGTATCCTAGACCAGTAGTAAGAGACTTGTCTATTTAGAGATAATAAAGTCTTGATGGAGGAATACATCTTGATTCAATACAATTACAGAAAAGTAAGATCTAAATCTTTGAGTAAATTGACATTTAGGGGGTGGGAAGAGAAAGTATCATCACTAAAGAGGAGATGAAGAAATATCAGCAAGTGTCAAGGATGCCAGATTGAAAATAGGCGCTGAGTCCCCTGTGATCAGCCGTGCTGAGTGCTCATCAGAGGCCAAGTAGGATGAAAACTGAAAAAGTCTCTTGCTTTTATCAACTGGTTTAAAGGATTCCTGGAGAGTCCTAATACAATGAGATGTAAAAAAATTGCATTGCTTTGAGTTAAGGACAGTGAAGAAGTGGAAACAGAAAATAAAGACCTTGTTTACAGTGACATTTTAAGAGAAGAGGCAGCAGGATGTGGGAATGCTTTTGTTAGGATGGAGGAGACTTAGGTAGACTACAGGAGGAAGACCCAAGATTGGAGGAAAGACAGATGGAAAAAGGTCCTCGAAAAAGCAAGAGCAGACGATGAGGTCAAAGGAAGAATTGCAGGAACTAACATTAGACTGGAAGATAATCATCTTTGCCTTCTGGGGAGGCTCTGGAGAAAGAAGGCAGGGGCAGAGAAATGATTCTGCAGTGCAGGAGAGGGGAGAGCTCTCAGGGAAAAAATATCTTTGGTAATCTACCTGCATCCAAACCCAGTCTGCCTGCCAATCGTCACAATCACTGTTTAATGGAAAGTCCTCCCGTAAAGGGAGTAGGTGTGACTGGGACCAGTTCAAGTGTGAAAGAGCTAGTGCTTCCTTTGACAACCTCCCACCTTTCTTCTCACTTTTTTCCACCACATCCTGCAGGTCCCAGCAGCCCCCAGCTGGGGAACTGCATCCAGGTCTGCTCCCTGAGGACAATTTTCAAGACGGTACTCATTAAAAATATGGGTCATTGTTTATGCCTACCAAGAGAATTTTGATAAAATACTTGATGACCTAGCAGCTGACATATTATTTCTTCCCTCATATGTTGTTTCCACCAAAAGATTCTCTATGACTAGACCTTTGTCCAAAGAAATGTGTAGAGTTTCAAGTGCTGGACCAGTGCACTTGGGGACGTTGTATGGGGTAGGGAATCCTGACAATCTGAGACTGTATCATCGGGTTGAAATTGATGTGATCTTGATGTACTACCAGCCCACAGAGAGGTGGTTGAATAGAGGTAGGCAGCAGGGTACAGGAATAAACACTTGTCTGACTCACACCAGTGTTGACTAAATAGTAGCCAGTATTATTCATAATAATAAGTGTTACAAATTATTGCCATCAGTTTTTTCTCTAAAACCTGCTTTAGAAGAGAAAATAAGATGGGTGGGAAATTTCAAGTGGGAGTGGGGCCAGTACTGGTAGTTGGTGTTCTCCAGAGAAACAAAAGCAGTACAATAGATAGATGGATAGATGATAAGTTGATAGATTTTATTTATTTATTTCAAAAAATTGGCTTACACCGTTGTTGAGTAGGACTGGTACTCAGGCTGGAACTCTTAGGCAGGAGCCGATATCTCAGTTGTAGGTAGAATTTCTTCTGGGAAACCTCCATTTTGCTCTTAAGACTTTTCAAGAGAGTGGAGGAGACCCTCTCACATTATTGAGGATAATCTACCTTATTTAAATTCAACTGATTATCACTGTCAACCACATTTACAAAATACCTTACCAGCAATACCTAGTATTTGATTGAATAACTAGCCAAGTTGACATGTACCGTACATCACAGGGGGTAAGTAATGACTTGTAGGAATAAGGATGCATAGGGCGTGGTTTTAAATTTATGGTTGTGTTGCACTACCTCCATGCATTCACACATCTGCTTTGCATAGGTGATTCTTTAGGGATAGCCAGGACAAGAGGAGAAATATGAAGGATTTGAAGAATTCAGTAGAAGCAGGAAATAAAATAAGATTTATTTAGGAGAAATTATCAGAGTCCAAGAATCCCCATTGGGGGACTTGAGTATTCATGGGATGGTTTCAAATTATTTTATTTAAGCAACTAAAAAAGAGTGGCCCCCAATACTGGAAGATTTGGGGATACTCAGACAAATGACACAAGTTACATAATAAGGAATGAATTTGATGAATGAAGTAATGTTTCATCCGTTGTATTTAGTTCTTTTGTGTTGATGCTTTTCTTTTGCCTATGAATTATTTCTTAAATTTAGGATGTAAAACCAGCTATAATTCTCTTATTAGTTTATTACACTTGGGAGCCCTGAGTAAGACATGTGGCTTATTAAGAGAAGGAGACACAGCTAACATTTATTGCGTGCTCACTACATGCCAAGGTACCTTGCTAATTTCCTTACCCTTATTTTCTCCTCAGGAGAGCTCTTTTAAGTTAGGTATAATTATCACTATTTTGCATCTAAGGAAGCAGGATTAAGGAGATTAGAGATGACACCTATGATAAATGGCAGAGCTCAGAATGGATATAGGTCTCAAGATAGGGCCTCCAACGTCCAGGCCTTTGACCAATATGCTGAAGTGCAATTCCAAAGCAGTAAGACTATTGATTCTGCACGAGTTACTAAATGTGTTCCTCAGCATGCCACCAACTTGCCTTAAGGGCAACCTGGGAAGATCAGAAGAAGGCTTTGGAGTTGGAGGACTCAACCAGGAGCCTCACTTCAGCTCGATCAAGCTCCACATTTATCAAGTATATTTTGCTTCCCAGTACTCAAAAAAATATATAAAAACATTGTTTTAGAGATTCACGCCAGGTATCTGTTACATCAATTAGTGACTGAAGTTTTTCTTGAATTAACATTTATGATCTAAAGAACTCAATATGGTTTATAGTTTGGTGATTGAGGTCCAATCATAGTGCAGAGAACTCCCCATTTCAAACAAAAATCACCTCACTAGGAAGGCCAACTTCAGGTTGAAGTAGGATAAATGTTCTCTGAATAAGTAGCCTGGGACAAACCAAACTAATTTTTAGATTTCATTTCATCTCGGGCTGCCTATAGAAGTCCAGCCATAAATCAGACCCTATCCTTACTGGATTTCTTTGTAAACGTAGATTAGTAGGATATAAGCCTCAGCTCCCACTATATTAGGTAGTATAATTCAAAAATCAAAACATAAAGAGTCTTCAAGTTTTATCAAATCTATTAAGTCCAAAATAGTTCATTGATGACCAATTTCCAAGTGCTTAAATGGTGCAACTGCATCTCAGCTTATGTGAAAATCAATGCAAAAACATGAATCACCAGAGAGTATGCTGGAGTCTTCAAAGACATTTTGTAATTAGCAAACCATTGATCTGAATAGACAGGAAAACTACAGAGACCAGGCAGGTGAAAAGCCAGAGTCCCTGTCCTTTATAATTAATCATTACTGCTCTGCTCCCTCTCAGCATTACGCAAGGGACTTCCATCCAGACTGGAATCTTGGCATTTCAGTTGGTTTGGGGGTAATAACTCAACTCTGGCACCAAAGAGAAATATGCAGGATGTTAAAGGGAACTCATTACATAACTTATATATGCTCCATTATAAGGCCAGCACTATTATCATTAATATTTCTCATATCTTTTTCCCACCACACCATATTCTGGTCAGTCTTAGATAAATCCAAGTAAAGATTATAATTCATAGAATTACAGAATCTTGGAACTGAAAGGAAGCCTAGAATCCCTTTCGTCTAACCACTTCATATATGGAGGTGATGAGACAATTTTTCTACAGTTACAGGGTGGTAGATAGGAGGCTAGAATCATGGTCTCATTCCCAGCCGTGCCATTCCCACCACATCTCATAGACTAGTAGCACAAGAGGTTTAAACTGGTGGTCTAAATCTTTTATCTTAAAGTGATTGATCTAACTGTTAATGACACCATTTTCGGCAAAAAGATCTCACCTTTTCTAAGAGACGGCTCTAGTCAGGCCTGGATTCATGCCATGGAACTGACATGCATTTGTAGTCGTTAGACAAAGAATTCCCATCTCCTTTGCTTCCAGATTCAAGCTGTTGTACAGATTCCACCTGAGGCCAGCTGTTCTACTGTTCACTAAGATCCAATTTCCCTCATGGGAACTTGTGCTTCATCATCTCTTTGAAGATAGGCAAGGTCATGATTACTTCCTGGTCTGTCAGGGGGCTAGTTGATTGTGGGCAGAAATGACCTGTGTCACATTTGGGACAAATCACTGAATTGCTATTGTAAGCCTTTGCTCCTTGCCCTTTCCCTGTCTTTCTAATACAGACCACACACATCAAGGTAGATTGTCCATCAGCCTGGTCCCCGAGTGACTCTAATGAGCAGAGCTGACCACTGCTGGGGGAGTCGTGTGAACCACTGAGATTTGGGGGGCCATTTATCACTGCAAAATTACCAAGCCTATCCTGACTAACACTCTAATACATGATCCAATCAAGGTTCTCTTGGTTTGTTGAGGGATTTGAAAACACATACACACACTTCCACAATTGATCTAGACAGAGAAATGCATACTCAGGCAAGATAAGAGTTTGTTCCTTTTTTTTTTCTTTCTTTTTAAACATCTTTAGTGGAGTATAATTGCTTTACAATGTTGTGTTAGTTTCTGCTTTATAACAAAGTGAATCAGTTACATGCATACATATATCCCCATATCTCCTCCCTCTTGCATCTCTGTCCCACCCTCCCTATCCCACCCCTCTAGGTGGTCACAAAGCACCGAGCTGATCTCCCTGTGCTATGCGGCTGCTTCCCACCAGCTATCTATTTTACATTTGGTAGTGTGTATATGTCCATGCCACTCTCTCACTTCGTCCCAGCTTACCCTTCCCCTCCCCGTGTCCTCAAGTCCATTCTCTACTTCTGCATCTTTATTCCTGTCCTGCCCCTAGGTTGTTCAGAACTTTTTTTTTTTAGAGTCTATATATATGTGTTACCATATGGTATTTGTTTTTCTCTTTCTGACTTACTTCACTCTGTATGACAGACTCTAGGTCCATCCACCTCACTACAAATAACTCAATTTCGTTTCTTTTTATGGCTGAGTAATATTCCACTGTATATATGTGCCACATCTTCTTTATCCATTCATCTGTTGATGGACACTTAGGTTGCTTCCATGTCCTGGCTATTGTAAATAGTGCTGCAATGAACCCTGTGGTACATGACTCTTTTTGGATTATGGTTTTCTCAGGGTATATGCCCAGTAGTGGGATTGCTGGCTCATATGGTAGTTCTATTTGTAGTTTTTTAAGGAACCTCCATACTGTTCTCCATAGTGGCTGTATCAATTTACATTCCCATCGACAGGGGAAGAGGGTTCCCTTTTCTCCACACCCTCTCCAGCATTTACTGTTTGTAGATTTTTTGATGATGGCCATTCTGACTGGTGTGAGGTGTTACCTCACTGTAGTTTTGATTTGCACTTCTCTAAAGATTAGTGTTGTTGAGCATCCTTTCATGTGTCTGTTGGCAGTCTGTTGCTCTGTGTGCATAGCCTGAAAGTGCAACCAATCTTATTTATTCATCTAACAATATTTTTGCATTCTTTTGGAGACCCACCTCAACTACAGACAATTATTTACCTGGATTGTCATTATATATATAACAAGGGTCATTAGCATTTGATTTCTGCTTATGAGTATGATATTTCTTTAAAAATCAGTTTAAGTAGTGTTGAGAGTAAAACTAATTGAGGGAAGGGGGATCTGAGTGTAGAGCCAGCAATTCCACAATAGTTACCTGAGAACACTACAGGGATAATTATTATCGAGTCAGTCAACTGTTCTAGCAGCCTGGTCACAGCAGGACTCAATGCACTCCTCTATTTTCCATATCAAGGGATCCTCTCAAAATCATCAACATTTGTGAGAGGTGTAAGTGCATAGTGGCCTGGGTAGGGTTCCCTCATCACTTATATTTCAACCAACTCTTTCTGTGAGAAGCAGGGGGAGAGAGAACTTTTTAAAACTCCATTGCATTAGTAGAACATAAAAGTAGAAATAAAGCTAAACACTTTTGCCTCTCTCTCTCTCTCTCTCTTTCCTGTTCTCCACCCCTAATAATGGTGCCTCTTGCTACACTGGACAAATACTGTCATTGGGGAATAATATTAGGTGTCTAATGGATGTGTGTTTATCAAATTTCTTTGGCTTTGAACCTAATAATCATTGAGCCATTTACGAAGCAGTGGACCCACCAGAGCTCAGAGACCAGTGAACAGAAATTCCAGAGTTTCAGGACATTTTTGGGCAGAGCAGGAACTTTCTGGAACCTGTGAATCCTCTAGATTGTAGAGAAGTGAAACTCAACATGTGGTCCCCTGGTCGACAGCAGTAGCATTTCCTGGGAGTTTGTTGTAGCAATTCAAAGGCTCAGACCTCACTCCAGGCCTACTAACTCAGAATTCTTAGAGAAGTGTCCAAGGATGTGTGTTTTAACAATCTCTATAACCAAAGTTTGAAAATAACTTCTCTAGAGTTCTTAATCAACCTCCATGTGTTTCTGTGCTTTTCCACTTTCATCTGGAGCTCAGATAGTGGACATCTCCAGGACCAGCAGACATGAGTGTACATTATTCAGCTGTTCTGATGCCTCTGTCCGATTAGACGCTGTTGGTGGCAGTGCTGATAGCGGCTTTTGCTCTGTGAGCTGAGGAAGTGCCAGGCAACTGCCTTTTCTTAGATAATTCCAAGATTGACGGGCTTGCATTGCTCAGATTAGCAGCGATTCCCACCCTGCAGCCAGCAAGAGAGGGAACACGCTGTCCTCTCTGCGGGCCAAGGGCTTGGCTTCCCAGCCATCAGTTTGGGCAAGAGAGATGGTGATCAACATAAGTCACTGCCTGTTCCCAGATTGTCACCATTACCCAACCAGTGAGACTTTCCATCCTGACGCTCAAGCAAGACTCTGCTGGTTTGCCTGACTCATGCTGTGGGTGGGCAACAGCATCACCAATTACAGAGGGCGTTCTTTTCAAAAGGGCAGACAGGGAAAATCCTTCCCACCTGACTCTGGGAGGAAAGTCAGTGCAGTAAAACGGTCGTTGACAGAGAGCAAGGGTGAGATATGCATGAAAGCTTCTCACACATCCCATGGAAAGCCAGCTGGCTCTTGAAGTACTCACTGTGTTTCCCAGGGGAGGTCACAGTGTGGACACCTCACCTGCTGGGGAGAGGGGCAGTGTAGGGAGAGATTTCCGTTATTCCTTTCTTGCATTTCACTTTTAAACTGACTGAATTTTTGTTCTGTACCATTTGAAGCTAGCGTCAGTATGTGTAAGCTGCAGGAAGCTTTCAAAAGGAAACAGGTAAACGTAATGAATAACTGCCTTTAGTAGCAAAAATGCCTGGCAAAGGATTCTACTCCAAAATCTGCCAGAGGCAGTGATAACAATTCAGGTGAATGTGGGCTCTCCCTCTCTTAAAGAAAAGAACATCAAGACATTTTTACATGATCATTCTTTGAAAAGAAGGCTGCTTATTTTAAAGCCTCTGGCCATAAAATAAAACAAAATCCAAGTGTTCAGATTTGCAAACGTGACCCTCCTAAAGTACGCAATTCTGCCCAATTTTGTTCAAATGGCTTAATTCTGTCCAACCCCGTCAGATGAGATTCAGAATGGCTGTACTAGAAACAATAGCAAAAATGTTTTGCTACAAAAGTAGCAATGACAAAAGCCTGGTTTCCTCTCCAGCCTCTCAAAAAAAAAAGATCCCGGCTGCCCATTATAACACCTGCTGCTCTCAATGAAAGCCCAAGCCAAGGAACTCATGCCCTTCCATCCAAATAACCAATCTACCCGCAGAGAATTCAAGCTGTCCAGCCACACACCAGCTGCTTGCTTAGTCACTGCAGAAGGCTCAGCTTCCACTCTCTCATCTCTCCTAATGTCTTTTCTCTTGTTTTCCCTCTCCTCTGTCTCTTCTGCAAAACAAGAGTCATCAACGCAGTCTCAGAATTCCCCATGAACTGCTGAACCAAGATCTGTGGTGCTTCCAGCAAGGATCATTGAATTTTAGGCTTCCCTTTCACCTTCCTTTTTTATTCCTAGTATGACACAAACCAAACACTTCTAAAATGTGAGAGAGAACAAGCAGGTTCCACTCAGCAGTTAGGGTCAGCCATGATGCTCTGATTGCACAATTCATGGAATGGGATGAACTGGGACCCAACCTCACTAATCTACCTTCATCCCATTTTCCAATTACAAGATGAAGCAATGGCTCTCAGCATCTCAAAAACCCTGTTAGGAAGTTCCATCTTCTTCTTTTGGCTGTATTGCTTTCTCATAGACTAGTATGCCTCACTCAGGCAGTGACACATACTAGTCTAGCGAACCCAGATGTTTATAGTGCCCTCAGGCTTCATCTCTATGATATAATGAATGATCCTGTGATATAAATAATTACTCCCACCTGATCACATTTGCAAGACACGGTGTGTGCTACAGAGGCCCTCAGACCTGGAACATCCTTGCTCTAGCCCTAAGCAAATTTGGTTCCTCCCACCTTTTATCTATCACTCCTCAGCGAAGCTCTCTCTGACCATCTTATTTTAACCAACCTTTCCTTACTCCAAATACTTTCTCAGCCCACTATTTAATTCCAGCAGCAAAACAAAGCAGTGATTAAGTTAGTGGCAGATTTTGTTAGCCTTCCCCATGCTCACGCTTTTTCCCCTGTAACCTTCCAATCTCTTCCCACTTGGCCCTTGTTATTCCGTTTGGCCAACAGAATGAGGCAGAAGTGTGATCACAACTGCACACTTTTTTAAAAAATAATTTTGAGATTTTTTTTTAGCTGTGCTGGGTCTTAGTTGCAGCACACAGGGTCTTAGTTGTGGCATGCAGACTTCTTAGTTGCAGCATGCAGGCTTCCTAGTTGCAGCATGCATGCGGGATCTAGTTCCCCCACCAGGGATTGAACCCCGGCCCCCTGCATTGGAAGTGTGGAGTCTTACCCACCGGACCACCAGGGAAGTCCCCACAACTGCACATTTCAAGCCTCTGTTTGCAGCAGTTTAATAACATACCATTGGCCAAAGCAAGTTACATGTCCAATTCTACAGTCAAGAGAAGGGAAAGTGGGAAGAAATGCAAAATTCCTTGACAAAGGGCATAGATACAGGCAGGGATAAACAATTGGTGCCAATCAATTAATACACTGCATTGGCCAGTTTCTAACAATTGCCTGCAACCTCCTGGAACACTGTGTTGAGAAGGATTCTGAAGTTTCAACTGGGTTCATTGGAAGGTGAGCCATCATGAATGGCCATGCCTCTCATCCTATATAGTGTATCTGATGACATAACAGAAAGATGCAGAGAAAGAGAATCAGATCAGAGGAATCAAGAAAGTAAATACTTGTCAATAATCCCAGAGCTTAGGAAACATCACTGGCCAGTAGCTTTGTCACAGATTTAGTGTTCTATGCCTCTTATTTGTTTTCCTTTTCACTTTTCCAAAGTCTGTGATTTGGAGACCACTGGCTATATTTGCTGTAGACAGATGAGTATTTTCCTCCATCTAAAAACTGAGACCATGGAGGAGGGTAGAAAGGGGAGGATCAGTGTGAGGGACTAAATGCAGATGTTGAGCTGAAAGGAGCTTAATTTTTTGCAAGGCTAACTCTGGAATTGGTTTCAAAAAGTCCATTGTTTTTCTCCTATAATTTGGGTTCATCAAAGGATTTTTCCTATGTGGGCTCCTTATTAAGGTTTGTTGATAATTTGCTTAAAAGCCTAAGAAAATGACTGGCATAGAAGTGTTGACTTAAACCTTTTTTTCTAATGCACCACTATTTCAACACCCACATGAAATCTATTGTTTACTTCCCAAACCATTTAAACCTTCAAATACCATCAACTTGTTTGTTTTTATTTAATGTCTGTCTTTGATAGAAAATCTGCATAATTAGGGAATTCTGAGCTTCTGGTCTGGAGGAGCTACTGATTCCCTCTTCACTGATGTGACTTTTGTATATGCTGATGGTAGCAGCTCTTTCATATTTCTGTTTTCTGAGAAAGTTAGCAATGTATTGGACCAAGTATAGAAATACAGTTGCCATTACAGAGGAAAAGAGCAGAAGGAGAAAATTAAATCAAGAAAGGTAACACATACACACGCTATATATAAAACAGATAACTAATAAGGACCTACTATGTAGCACATGGAACTCTACTCAATACTCTGTAATGACCTATATGAGAAAAGAATCTATAAAAGAGTGGATATATGTACATGTATAACTGATTCACTTTGCTGTACACCTGAAACTAACACAACATTGTAAATCAACTATACTCCAATAAAAATTAAAAAAAAAAAAAAAAAAGAAAGGCAACACAAAGTTCAGAAACCACTGACACTGTAAAGGATGACTTCATCTCTTTTCCCCTCCAAACCTGCTTCTCCTGTGTTCCTCATTTTGGTGAATGTGGTCACTCTCTGCCCAGGTACCCTAGACATAACTCAAGAGTTACTCTTAATGTCACCTCTTCCTCAAACCTCAGGTCCAATCAGTCACCAAGTCAAGGTAATTCCATTTTATAGAGAGGGCTCATATTTATCATGTCTCCCTCTCTTCCATTCCCACCCTCTGAGTTAGGACCACCCCATCTTTCACCCGTGTCATTGCCTAGCCTCCTATCCAGTCTCCTGATCCCCAGCCACACCCAACCCTAATCTCTTTTCCAAACAGCAAAAGTGATTTTCTAAACAACAGTTCTGATCAAGATCCTTGCCTGAATGCTTCATCCTTGTCACCATTCCTAAGATGAAGATTGAAGTCTAGGGTCTGGCTCCCAAGATTACCTACACTGCCTCGTTGCTGACCACTTTCTCTACATAATTCAAGATGCTTTTGGTTCTCTGAACACACCATGCTCTTTCCAGAATTTCGTTCACATTGTTCCTTTCCCCTGAAATATCACTTCTCACTCATCCATCACCTGGCTAATTCCCACCAAATCCTTGCACAGTCTTCACATTATCCTGGAGGTTCCCCCTGGTGCTCTAGGAAGGGTTAGGTAACTCTGCTGTGTGCCTTCTTGCAGCTTCTCCTATGGAGCTGGAGCTCTGATCACACTGGAATGATAATGACAGTCTATCTGATGTGTGTACCCGGCTAGACTGTAAGCTCCAGGACAGCAGCATCTATGCCTCACTTGTTGACATTTGTCTCTACCCATCACCCAGCAAAGTGCTTGGCATGTGTTAGGCATTCAATAAATATCTGTTGAATTTAATACACATGGAAGGCTGGAGGTCTATATCAATTTTCCTCATGGGCTGAGAACACACCCATAAACTGATTGTCAGGTCAAGGAAATGTTAGAGCACAAAGTCTGGTACCGAAATGCCTGGCCTTGAGTCCAATTTGCACCACTTACTAGTGTGTGACCTTGAGCAAGTCACTTAGTTATCCTAAACCTCAGGTTCCTCCTCTTAAAGTGGAAATAAGAATCCTTAGTTAACAGGGTTGTTAGAGATTAGGCATCCTTATAAAGCACCCCTACAGTGTCTACCTTAGTAAGTGTTACATCAGACAAAAGAGAGCCAGTAGGATTGAATATGTATACTGAATATGCAAAAAGTATTAGAATTAAGAGACAGGAGGAAAGAAACAAGAAACTGGATGGGATGGGAGGGATATAGGAGTCCCAATGTTGGTGTAGCTCTTAATCTTGTATTAAGCTTTGATATGCAACCAAAGCTCTATTTGAGTTTTTTCCATGTTCATCCTCAGATTCAGACATGTATGTGTGTATCTGGAGGGCCTCTGTACTTCAGTTTGGACTCTTTTCAGCTCATGACAAAAGTACAACTCACATGGCTTAAGGTCTAAAATGAGTTGATTGATTCATGCAACTACAATATAGAGATAACACTGGCTTCAAGCAAAGCTAAACCCCTGGCTTTAAAATGCCACCAAGAGCCCAGTTACTTTTATATCTACTTCAGAAATGACTGCCAGAGGCTCTCCAGGAGACTTTCATCTACCTTCATGTTCAGCAGGAAAGAGCAAGTCTTTATCTGAACTTCAAGCCAAAGTCTTCACATACACTCTGATGGTTCTAGGAAAGGGCACATGACTCAAACTGTCCCAGTGAGGGCTGAGATTGGGACACTTAAGTGTCCTTTAATCAATTCACCATGATCAGGGAGACAGGATACACTGATTTGCTTAAACTAATCTAGATCCACCAGTGATATTGGAATTAGGGTCAATCTCATTAAACTATAATGCTGAAAATAAGGGAGAGGACGTTTCCAAAGACCTTAGAAATAGTATTACCATTAAAGAGAGGGAATGAATGTCTGCCAGCAAATAATGGTGCTTGATGTCAAGAAGCTTCCTTGGAAAAGACCTCATCTTCAAGGAGGGAGAAACCAGGTTTTAGGGCTTCTTCCAAGGACCACACCCAGTAGAAGGAAAGGGTGGAGAGTAAGGATGGTATCCTCTTGCAGGAACATTAGAGGATCTCCCATAAAGGGTGTCACAATAATCATACCAAGAAGAAAACCAAGGATCTAAAAGCTCATCCACATTGCCTTTAAAAGATCGGTTAAGGACTCAAATCTAAAATTTATGACTCCAAATCATGTGGCCTTTCAGAGTCTCATAAATAGAAGTCCCAGTTGAAATAACCAACTTCACAGCCTCCAGAAAACTTTTAAAACAATAGACCCAAAAGTAAATTGATAGGTTTATCTAAGCAATGTATACAGAATAGGTACAACTCTACTTTGTGTCTTCTAATCCATTGCATCCCACAATAGTGGGATCTCATGTATCTGTAAGCCTCAAAGCTGTCTTTCCATTAAATGCATAACTCTTCTTTTTGGTAGCATACACACGTCTTATATTTATTTTTAGGGACTCTGCACTGAGCTGCTTGCATCACGTCAATGTTTGCTGTGCTAACTTTGCATCTAAAGTTACTCAACACACTAAGATATGAAAAAACACTCACATTTTTACCTTGAAGAAAGAGTACTTGGATTCTGCTGTATGTTCTAATGGTGTTAAATGTCAAAAAATACTGGAAATATAAGTATAGGGAAATGCACTGCAGCTCCTGCCCTAGATGGCTTGTGCAGCTGAAGGATGTGGGGACATCATGGTATGGCATTCTGGTGTCAGCACGTCAGATTTCGAAGAGGAATACAAATTGGAAGGTGGGAAAACAAGTCAGTGATTGTTTATCAGGGCCTGTGGTTCATCCAGTAATGATCATCAGCAAAAGAAGCAGCAGCAACTGAATGAACTGAGCAAACACATGAGTAACATAATAACTCCTTGGTTGGCTGAGTCAAGCATTTGGATGTTTTCCATCTCCTTTAATGCCCATGTCAACCCTGCAAAGTGGGGATGTTATCTCACTTCCTCAAATGACGAATCTGGCAGTTGGGCAGGTCAAGTTATTGGCTAGGTGGTGACTTGTGCCATTCTCAGACTGGTGGCACAAGTAAACTCTTAATCGCTTATATCTGAGTGAACTTTCCATTCTAGCCTGTGGGTCAGCAGTGACACCTCCAGTGTCTCTCCTGCTGGGAAGTAGCTCTGGTTGGCTCTGTGTTTCCCCAACACTTCAAAGTTTAGACAAGATGCTGTTGTAACTGCTGTTTCAGTAAAGCGACAAATTGCTCATAAGTCAGGAGAGAGACAAACCCACTCTCAGTCTGCCTATTTAAAGACTTTGGGAAAGCAACGGTGAATTGGAGAATGCTCGCAGCTAGAGCTATGCATTTCAATCAATGCCACACACACACACACACACACACACACACACACACACAGAGGAGGGTTGAATATTATATCAAGGAAGGAGAGGGAACAAAATTGAAAATAAACTTTAAAGTTCCTTCTTTGTTTAGAAATCATATTGACTTGCTTTTTATGTTTCTACTTATGAGTAAAGGATGCTTGTATTTTAATGTCTCCAAAGGGAAAAGAATAGAGCACTATTTATTTCTAATGATAACAATAGGTGTTATTAGTCTGTTATAATTAAAATAAATTGTTGCATTATGATTACCTTATAATTTAATAATAATGTAATATGATAAACATCATTATAACAAATAAAGCCCTATTTTGCATCTGGATGGCTAATTTATGACCATATACAGACATGAGATTTCACTACATGAGTTTGTTTCCCTGTTTACAATCACAAAGTTAACAGGTAATCATCTAGATTGGGGCCTGCAAACTATGGCCCTCAGGCCAAATCCAGCCAGCTATCTGTTTTTAGAGGTTTATTAGAACTCAACTACATCCATGTGTTTCTGTACTGTTTATGGATGCTTTCATGCTAGAGTGGCAGAATTGAGAAGCTGTGATAAGAACTGTATGGTCTACAGAGCTAGAACTGTATATTATCTGGCCCTTTACAAAAAAAAGAAAAAGGTGTCCAGCCTCTGATGTAGATTATGTGACACCGTTTATTTATTTATTTTTATCTTGACAGGCATGTCTGGCAATAATTAGGCTGGCTTATAATAATATAAAAATGATAAAAATGATTCTACATCCATTATTTTGCTATGTTTGCATCCCTTATTAGATCTATAATAAGGCATAATTATATGTCATTAGAAGAAATATTCTGTTTCCCTTTACGCAGACCCCTTAGAGACTTGATTTTGTTTCACTGACATTTATGAAACACCTACTATGTTCCAAATACAGGAGTCCTTACTCTCAGACTCTAACATTGTTTGTGAAGAAGAAATAAGTGACGTCTATGGTTGGGTAGCAGAACATTGTGAAAACTCCTCAGTGTTCTTGGAAAAAACAGGACTGTTAGATGAATTGATAAATAAATATGTTCTCTCTTTTGCTGCCCAGATTGATTAGGACGAAAAATGCAGAGTATCATTTGACATCAAATGATGATGATCAGTGTGCCTTCCCAATGCCACTGCTACATTCCTTTGATATTCCAACAGTACACTGTTACCCTACAGCAATAACAAATAATTTTAACTCCTCTTTCACAAAGACTCCAATTATAATTCAATTCCTTTCAGATTAAGTACACTTTGATAGCAAGTCCCTTATACCAAAAAATATAGCCCAAGATAATGGGCTGTGAGTATAGTTTCAATGCTAATAAGAGGCAGTTTAACAGCCTGGAGAAGTTCATTCTGACTGCATCTTCATTGCCATGATAAACAGCATATAATGGCCCACAATAATAGCCTTAATGTAAAAAATTGAAGTTATAAGACAACTTATCCCAACTAAATTGTAATTTCATTTCTGAGAGGTTGCCCTTTTAATAAATAAAAAATCCGCTTACTCATTCCACTGTTCTCAGGTTGGGTTTTGACAGAGAGATCAATTATAGGAAAAACAGAATTACAGATGAAATCAATGATACCACTATAAGTAAATCAGTGGGAGTTTGGTCAGGTCACCACAGTTGAAACACATCTCTTCCCCCCACCTTTTCTCTCAAAGAGCATTAGAAAATAGGATGTTATTGCTGATTGCAACTTTAAATGGAATCGTGGCATTAGGAAAGTTCTTGAATCACATGCTATTGTTCATTTTTCGGACTTCATTGAGGTGCAAATATATATATATATATATACATACATATATATATATACACATGTATATATATATACACACACATTTAGAAAAGTGCATCTCTCACAAGCATACAGATCTACGAATTTTCACCAAGAGACCAATGAAACCATCAGCCAGCCAAATCAGGTTACAGAACAATAGTGGCTCCCAAAAGCCAGTGATGGCCTCTCCTAAACGGTAAACACTATCTAGACTTCTGACAGTAGCAGTGAACTTTGTGCATTTGTACTTTATATAAATGAAACCAAACTTTCATGACTGGCTTCGAATTCACTCACCATTATGTGTGCAAGAGCCATCCATATTGGGGTGTGTGTGTGTGTGTGTGTGTGTGTATGTGTGTGTGTCTCATTCCATAGGGCGTCTCAATGGTTTTTTCATGGAACTTTTACAATTTTAATAATTATGGATTTATTTAGAATTAGGCAAAAAACACAAGAACATCAACCTTGTGTTTTCAGGGAAGCTTCGAGCAAAACCAACTTTAAGAAGATAGTTGCAAACCCTGTACATGAAATGTTCATCACAACTTTACTGGTAATAGAAAAATACTGAAAACATCTTGTCTTAGGCAACTGGGGCTGATCACCCCCATGACCTCAACTTAGGCAAAGATGCCACTTCCAAATACCATTACATTGGAGTTTAGGGTCTCAACATATGAATTTTTGGAGAACATAAGCATTCACATAGCACAACTTAAATGTCCTTAGATGAGCAAATTCCAGTATATCCATACAAACTCCAGTATATCCATACAATGGAATATTATTCTGTAAAAAAAGGATTGAATGATTGGTACGTACAACAGTCTGAATGAACTTAAAGGACATTATGCTTAGTAAAAAGTGTTAATCATAAAAGATTACATATTGTATGAATTCACTTATATAGCATTCTCAAAACCATGTAGATGAACAAATTAGTGGTTGCCAGGGCACAAGGGTGAGGGAGGGGGTGATGGTAAGATGGGGGTGCGTACATGTACAAAGGAGTAACCACTGTTATCTAAACTTCAGATTTAACTAAGTGCTCACATTTCGGTTGGAAACCTTATCCCCATATTCTAATCCTCATACGGATCTGTGTAATTGATTTTCTTTTTGTTTTAATTTTTATTGGAGTATAGTTGATTTACAATGTTGTGCTAGTTTCAAGTGTACAGCAAAGTGAATCAGTTATACATATATCCACTCTTTTTTAGATACTTTTCCCATATAAGCCATTAAAGAGTATTGTGTAGAGTTTCCTGTGCTATACAGTAGGTTCTTATTAGTTATCTATTTTATATATAGTAGTGTGTATATGTCAATCACCATCTCCCAATTTATCCCCTCCCCTTACCCCCATAACCATAAATTTGGTTTCTACATCTGTGACTCTATTTCTGTTTTGTGAATAAGTTCATTTGTACCATTTTTTTAGATTCCACATATAAATGACATCATATGATATTTGTCTTTGTCTGACTTATTTCACTCAGTATGACAATATAGCTTTCACTTCTTTTGATCATCAGAATCCTTTCCACATTGCCCTTTTGAACTCACTGTTGGACATCATCAAATTCTCCAAAATCCTCAATCTCGTCTCTTTTATCTTGTGTTTCAAACTGAAACCAGGTGCTCTCCAGGGAACACCATTTCCCCTGCTCTTTCCCACTGCTTGTATACCAGCAGGCTGGTTGAGAGGTAGGCACGGTCTTTAGCTCTCTTACACATCAAATCCTTCTCCCTCACCTCCCGGCTCTCTCCAGCTCTGACTCTTTTGTCATCAGATTACACTTTGGATCATTCCTTCTTTCTCTAAGCATCTATGGGCTAACAGGTCGTCTCCTTCCAATTCTTTGAAGATTTTCGTTCCTGGCGCAGGGTCGCTTACTCCTATCATAATTCTTAGTTATTTCAACGTCCACACAGATGATATTTCCCAAACTCTGTTTGCTTATTTCCTTAAGCTCTTCTCCACGTTATTTCAGCATCCACTCTCACAGTCACCCAAGCCTTAGACCTGTAGTTACCAGAATTTATGACCTCATCTTAGTTCACCCCTCTCTGTTCACCATCTTCAGTCTTTCCAGTTTACATCCTCTAGCACTCCAACTCAACACGGGTGTCTGCAATCCATCGATCCTACCTTTGAAACTGCCTCTTAGCTCTTTACACTGCCACTTCACTTCTTTTTTTAAAATTTATTTTATTCAAGTATAGTTGATTTACAATCTTGTGTTAATTTCTGCTGCACAGCAAAGTGATTCAGTTATATATACATATACAACCCTTTTCAGATTCTTTTCCATTATGGTTTATCACAGGATACTGAATATAGTTCCCTGTGCTATATGGTAGGACCTTGTTGTTTATCCATTCTATTATATATATATATATATATATATATATATATATATATATATATATATATATATATATAAGCATCTGCTAATCCCAAACTCCCAATCCACCCCCCCCATGCCTCCCCCTTGGCAATCACTGGTCTGTTCTCTATGTCTGACCCTCACATCACTGCTTATGCAGATAAAACGCTGTAGCCACTCATTATAATCACTCTGTGCATATGCCCTCTTTCCTTTGCTGTCTCTCCCTCTTTCTCTTTGGTCTACTCACTTGAAAAATGCAACTCTAGTCAAATCCAACTCTCCTCTTATCCTCACCTGCCCTCCTGAAACTAAATGAAGCTGGAAATAAACACAGGACTGCTGACTCGCCTCACTTTAAATTCCTGCTCACTCTCCACAAGAGAGCCTTTATTGTGGCTGGACAATCATACTATGTTTTCCCAGTCCACTCACTCTCCTGCTTTCCTAGGTGACTATTTTGTACCTCTTTTCCTCTCCTCAAATATCGAAGAGTTCCTCCTTTGTCCTCATCCTCATTTTACTGAGGAAATAGAGGCAATCTGATGAGAAGCTCCATGAGATCTCACACCTACACCCACCACCTCCCTGCACCTGGGTCAGATAACGCTGCTTTCTTCCCTGTTTCTGCAAGAGCATCCCTTCTGTGAGGAAAGGCCAATCCCTGCCCTTGTATACTTGGTCCTGTCCTCTTCTGCTGCTCAAAATAATTGCTCTAGAAATTTTCTCTCTCCCATCTACTGAATCAGCACCCCGCATCTACTGAATCTTTTTCATCAGCATATAATTATCTAAAGAAAAAAACTGTCTCTTAATCCATTACCCACACCAGCCACTGCCTATTTCTCCCCTTTTCTTTACAGCAAAACAAGTGTCTATACTCATAATCCCCACGTCCTCTCCTCACATTCTCTTCCAACCTCTAGACAGGTTTCATTCTCACCGCTTGGTGTAGACAAAACTCTTGTCAAGGTCATGAATGATCTTTGTGTTCTAAACCCAATGGTCAAACCCCAATCTTTATTTTTTACTTGTTCTATCAGCAACATTTGTTCCACTCACTCCTTCTCTTCTTCCTGAACCCTTCCTTCCCTTAAAGTCCAAGGGTTTTCCTTCCACCTCCTAGTCAGGTATTCTCCATCTACTCTGGTAGGTCTTCCCCATCCATCCAAACTTGGAACGTTGAAGTGCCTCAAGTTCAGCCTTGGAGCACTTCTCTCATTGCCGAGGGCTCCCGTCTGAGGAGGCTCTGATGGCTAACAAATTTCTATCTCCAGCCACACCTCTGCTTTGAAGTCCAGACTCATCATAGCCAAGGGCCTTCTCAGATGGTTACCTGAAGAGCTAATAACCATCTCAAATTCAACATGTCGAAAATTTAGCTCCTGATCAGACCACCACTACTCCTTTAAAAATCCACAGCTCCCACACTTCTGTTTGACAAGACACAAAATCTTGGAATTATACCTGATTTTTCTTCTCTCTGCCATACCTCTGATCAACCAGAAAAATCTTGTGGACACCACTTGGATAGTAGATATAGTCTTACCAGTATTACTGCTAACCATGTCATCTGGATTATTAGGATGGTCTCCTAATAAGTCTACCTGCATTCACTTTTGTCCCCTGGCAGTTAGATTGGAGTCATGGGACTGATTTATGGTCAATGGAATGCGGACAGTAAAAAGTAAGTATATGTGTGTCCATCCTCTTCTCAACACCCTCCAATGCTTCTAGTCTCATTCAAAGAAAAAGGTGAAGTTCTCACCATATATATGTATATATAGACTTTCCTTTCCCATTGCCTCCCTGACCTCATCTGACCTCATCTCCTACTAATCCCCCTCCCACCACCACCAGCTCACTCCACTCCAGCCACATTGGCTTCCTCCACACTCCTGCCTTAGGGATCTTGGATTTGGACAGTATCCTCTGTCCAAAATGTTCCTCCCCTAGATATCCACAAATTCCCTTGCCTCCTTTAGATCTTTTCTCAAAGGTCTCCTTCTTAGTGAAACCTTCACTGATTGCCTTATTTAAATGGTAATTGAGTCCTGACACACTTGGACCCTCCTTACCTGAGTGCTTTCTACTTTGCACTTATCACCACTTACACTATGCATTTAACCTGTTTCACGTATTGTTTATTTCCTGTCCATAAAGGCAGGGCATTTGTCTGTTTCCCCAACCCTCCCTCCACTGATAAATTTCTAGACCCTTAGAGAATGTTGTTGCTAATCAACATCCATATTATTATTTAGTAGGAAGACAATATTTCCCAGAACCCCTGGCAGTTAGATTGGAGTCATGTGACTGATTTATGGTCAGTGGAATGTGGGCAGACGGGTTGTAAGCCACCTCTAGGGCTGGTCCATTAAACCTTTCATGGGTGATCTTTGTCTCTCTTCCTGTTCAGCAAACTTGGAGGCCAATTTTTACAGATGGTAGCACCTTATGGTAGAAGAAGCATGGGTCCCAGAGTGACCAGCACTGGACTGTGACACAAGCAAGAAATAAAGCCTTGCACTAAGCTACTGATATTTTAGAGTTGTTTAAGAAATTAACATACCATACAGTACTCAATAAATATTTGTGAATTAGTAAATTTAAAATTTTATGTTATTTTTAATCAAACTCTCCTTAAAAGACATAAAACACTGTTCCCTAACATGGCACACAAAGTATAGTGAACACAATCTAACCATTAATATCAAATATTGTTCTACAATCCACAACCAGACCTATAAAAACTTGATGATGTACACTGCTGTGTGCCCTTTATACTTTTCAAAACCCATTCTCCACATCATGGTTTCTGTTCTCTCCTTTTTTCTGACCTTACTTTTTTTTTTTTTTTTTTTGCTCACTATTGCACTGAATCTTGGTGTTTCATTGTTGTCCTCATATCTAATCTTAGACGTAGGAATTCCCACTTCTACTCATTTTTTGTTTTCCCCTTCTCATTTTCCCCTCACTTTTTGTTGTATAGTTTTTGTGTTTCAGCTGATAATGATAAGGCTTGGGTTTTTTAGCTGTCACCATTGAATAAGAGAGCATTTTCTGGTTTGTAAACCATCTATTATACAATATCTTCTTTGTGGGCTCTTGGCTCAGGTCTTGCCATGAATAGTCACATAAATACTCACAATAAAAAGCCTTTTCAAATTCTTTTGAAATTTGAGTCTGTCAGACATACAATCACCAAATAAAGGTAATAGAATAATACAAATAAATTTTGGATAAATCTTTTTTCCCTACATTTTCTGTGGATTCACTTTACCTAGTGTTGCCGTTTATAAGAATTACTTTTCTTTTTTCATATTTCCAAATTTACTGGTGAACTGAAACAACCCTTTGAAGACTAGAGTAAATGACATCCCTCGTGGTAACACTTGAGATTATTTTCTAACACCTTTTTAAAACAATTTTAATCTAATCACAATGGAGTTATAGCCTGGAATTAAAATATGCAAGAAATGAGTTTCTTAATGGTTTATTTCAATGGGATGTAAAGTTAGAATTGTTAAGAAATGCAGAATGTTAATTGACCAGAGACAGAGAGCTAGGGATGAAATAAAATATCCTGACATGAACTCTTGATCAACATTCCTTATTAAAAGTTCACAGAGCCCAGTTGACTGGATGATACAAAGCTGTGAGGTCATGGCCATTCTGACTCCTGGGGGGTGGTTCCATTTAGTTATTCCACCAACCAGCAGGGGGAGACACAGAATGCTCCTTGGAACACAAGGTAAACTCCTGAACCCTGAGACCTCCTGAGTCCTTTCTTTGTCCATAACAAGAAGAACAAGTTGGTCCAGTCTGACAAAGCTCACCCCTCTTAGTGTTTTTGGTTTCTTGAATTACAGTTGATTTTGCATTCAGGTGACTCATTGGAAGGAGAACCTTGCGTGTGTTTGTTGCTTTTGCAGATACTAGATTATATCAGTTTTTTGAATGTAAATTTTGGCCTATGGCTCCAAAACATTGATAAATCTGATTGAAGTTCAGTCATTAAAAAATTACACTTCACTCTGTCACCTAATCACTACCTCCCATAATCTTACCCCAACAGTTAACTTTATAGGAGCCAACAAAAGCAACTCTCATAGCGCTGATGACAAACTATATTGAAATTTTAAACTGTCTTGGTAGGTTCAGAGGGCCAGGTTTTGTGTTTGATCTCCCAGGAACCAGATAATTTTGCTCTTTTCTATCCATCCATTCAGGTCTACACATACCTGGGGTAAGAAGACCTCTCAAAGAGGATACATGCCAGCTCCTCAGTTGTGTACTGGCGATAAAGGAATGTCATGGCACTTGCCCTTTGGATAGATGGACATTGAACAAATAATTTCTGGGTAGTGTGATCCATGCAACACAAAAAGTGTGAATAAGAGACTGAAGTGGCTTAGAACAAGGAGAAATTCACTTCATATAGAGTAAGGCATTGAGGTCAGCTTCATTAAGAGAAACAATGCCTGAGTATGGTCTTAAAGAAGAACTAAGAAAAGAAAGAGTGTGCATTTTGGTTGAAAGTTGAAGGGGAATGGAATGTGAAAAGACATAAAAGAGAACAATCTGTTTGAGCAATTCTCCTCTGTTCATGGTGCTGAGAGATAATATGGGAAGGGGGCTATATAAGATAAAACTGAGGAGGCAGGTGAAGACCATAGTGGAGAATCCTGGACTAGGGAACAGGCTCCAGATTGAACCAGGAGTGCAAGGCTCCTAGTGGACAAAAGGCTGTTCCAAATCAGACTCAGGCTCTACCCACCTGCTGACGTAAAGTGTGCATCATAAAGGGGAGTGAGAGAATATAGAAATATAGGTTAAAACTCAGCACCCTGAAGCACAAAAACCCATGCCTCATTCCTTCAGGAAGATCATCTCCACTACATTAGCAGAAAAAGAGTAGATACAAATGACTAGATAGCACAGGTTCTCAAAAATTAAATGTTATATTCAAAGATAATTTCAACTTCTGGTTTATCTTGATTCACAGCAACCATCTTCCCTTTTTCAGGTTTTAATTTTAAAGAAGAAATATCAGTTCATGGAAAGGTCTCAGAAGAGTTCTTTAACAGGTATACTTCTGAGTTCTTAGATAACAATAAAGGCAAAATAACTTCGAATGAATACTTATTTTGCTTTTCCCATTTTGATTGCCTTGATTAATAATTTTATCTAATCTTCTACTAATTTTATACAACATTGGGTAAGGATGATGACTTTGGAGAACTAAATTGCTACTTGGGCTCTATAAAAAGTAGGTGGGTTGTTGCTTTTTAATAAGCCTTTTGAAAAAATAAAGATTAAATGTACCAAAATCCTCACCCAAATCTCACTTAACACCCCTCTCAAAAGGAAAATAAAACCTTAAATATTTACACAAAACCTAATTCCACATTTGCAGGCATTTTAGGGGGTTGAAAATGTGTGGTCTTGAGTAATAAGAATTAGAATAAGGAAATCTGTTATTTTCAACCAAGAAAGCAAGAGGTCAACAACTTCTCAGTCATAGGACAAAGAGTGCTTATAGATAACTTTGACAGGTCTCAAGTTTTACTAGTGGAAAAGGAACAAAGAAACAAAAAGAAGAGGTGTGAAGGAAACAGGAGAAAGAAAGGAGCAAGAAAAATTTTTGACTTTTCCTGACTCTCATCCAGAAAAATGCATTTACTGGAAGTAGCAGAGAGTAGTGAAAAAAGTTGGACTGTATAAATGGTTAGGCTTGGATTCAGATTTTGGCTCCTCTACCTTCTGAAAACATGACCCTGGTAGTCACTTAACCTCTTTGGATCTGCTCTGTAACAGCACAGTCATGGGAACCCCAACCACATAGGCTTGTTGAGATGGCTAAATGAGAGAATGCTCTAGAAGTTGAGGTGCTATGTCTGCACAAAGAGGTTGATCAATAAATGTTAGTCCTATTGCCTTCACCAACCCTATCATAGAACTATAAAGATTATCCAACTGAGAGGAACTCAAATTCATAACATCTCTCTGCAGATTCTCTGGTCTTTACATTAAAGATAGTCTCGTAATTGAGTCTTCGAAGTTGAGTAACCACTACATCGTCATGATGAAACCAGCAGTGAAGAATCCCTCAGAGAGCTTATAGTCTAGAAGAGGAATAATTTAATAACGATGAGTACACAAAGAAGACTCTACAATAAGAAGCATGGGATATGATGGATCAAATAACAGGGAGACCCAACCTTCTGTGTATGGGATGTCAAAGGAGACATCCAGGAAGAACTGGTCCAAAGCTAAGACATGAAGAGGAAGAAGTCATTTGGGCAGAAGGGGAGTTCCTCCTGGGAGAGGGAAGAGAGGATAGTGAGCTCCAGACTAGAGTAAGTGCAGAGTAGCTGGAGCATGGAGATCAGGTGTCTTCAGCCATTTGAATCTCGAGAAAGTAAGGACAAAGCCACTCAATCCTTTCTCTTCATGTGATTCTTTTTTCCCTATTTACCAAGTAACTTTCAATAATAATAATAAAAAAAAACAGTACCAATAAAACAGTCCTCTTGTGAGTGGAAGACTCTTAACCCTAAGTCACATTTACTACTCCCTACCTAGTTAGAAAAGATGTAGAAATTGTCAAATGAGACAATTCTAGAATATGTACTGTTCTACATTCTGGGCCCAAACAAAAAAACAAAAAAACAAAACAAAACACTGGTACTGTCAATCTGTTCGAACCATGTGGGTGAAAGTTGAGTGATTTCCTGGCTCAGAGCAAAGAAAGACCCCTTTTCTGTGCTTCATCCTCTCATCATTTTATACCAACCCTCTGCAGCTCATCCTGTATGTGGCAAAGGAGGAAGGGACCAACCCTCATTCTTCTACACACTAGAGCTCCTGTGGAAATGTAAAAACCATCCACCCTCCACAGGATGACCACCAAGGAGCCATCATCAGTGAAAAGGAATTCCAGACACTCCTTCCACAGTCAAGTAGTTTCTTTGGAGTCTTTTGCTCTGTTCCTATATATTTCTTATTCCTTCTGAATTCTAGACCCAATCTGCTTTTTTACTCTTTTGTTTTGCTCTAGTTTGACCTCTACTCTTACCCTTTGGAGTTCCTCACCATCCTCATGAATTTCAAACTGACCCAGCTACTAAGTTGAGGCAATGGGCCAGATCCTTCCAACAGGATATATTTCTCTGTTGGGCATTTCGCTCTGTTCAATAACTGCTGATTCTTGATCAATAGCTACAGTCATAAAAGAACTAGAACTAGAAATCACTCTTTGATCACCGGATCATCCTCAGATTCCTTGCCTTCCAGTCTTCAGGTCTGAAAAATAGGGATGGGAGGAATGAGACAAAAAATTTCCTCTCAAAAAGATATAGTGAGGATAACAGGTAAACTTAAATCATCAGATTATGGAATCTTATAATTCAGGGGTTGGCAAACTTATTTCTGTAAAAGGTCAGAGAATAAATATTTTCAGCTTTGTGGGTCATATGTACAATCTCTGTTCCAACTATTCGAATCTGCCATTATACCATGAAAGCAGCCGTACACAATAGATAAATGACTGAATGTCACTGTTTCAATAAAACTTTATTTACAAAAACAAGCTGTGGGCCAGATTTGGCCCATGGTCTGAAGTTTGCCAATCCTTGCTAAAGTAAAAGGTACTATTATATTAAATACATTTTGCTTGAGGGGTTAATAACGTGTGTTTAGAAATTTCAAACCCCAGCAGCTGATACTGCCAGTTTCTGTTACCCTTGTATTGCTCATGTTGACTTCAGAGAGACCCTCAGGAAAGAGCAGAGCAGTCTGCATTAAGGTAAACCAATCCACAGAGGGTTTTTTTTTACAATTTTAATAACATTTGTAAAATAGAGCATCCGATAGAACTACTTTTCGTAATCACATGGTGATAACCTGTGATTTAAACTTACTTAGCCCATATTTATTCTGACAAATTCCCATTGATACCCACATTGGCAATGAGGCCATATGTCACTTAACCAGAAACTCTGAAGGAACCATTGTGTCTTTTCATGTAAATCTTGCTAAGCTCATGGATCACAGACCTGCTTTAGGTGATGTGTGGCATATCAATTCATCCCCGCATACACACAATAGACCCATCCGCCCTATTTCCTTCTGAGATTTTAGTTATAAAGCAGCTCATGAGCACACACGCACCAATTTCAAACCAAGGTAGCCTGAGCATTTTGATTTTTTTTCCCTGTCAAGATGCCAAAAGCATTTAGAGCACTTTACCAATGTCCCACTTGCCAAATTTCTATTTTAACATCAGAGCTGTTAGAACCCAAAGACAAAGCACAGAGCCCTCTCAGCCAGTCAACTCCAATTGTTCTGTTTTACACTGGTTAAAAAAATGAATAAATGAATGGCAAAACAGATTGTTTTTGAAACTGATAACACAATTTGTTCTCCTGCTTCATATGTTAGATATCTGCCTGCAGCAAATATTTCCAAAGGAGTTTTAACCCTATCAAAATCAGCCTGGTTATGTAAGGGCTGCGACTGTCTTTCATACCGTACCCTTGACAATGGGGCTTTAAGGAAAATGTAGTGACCTCAGACACCGTCCTGTGTGTGTGGTCAACGTTTAGTGACAAGGAGACATATAGATAGAAAACATAGTCCCAAACTTGTTGTCAATTATTTAGCATTCCCATAAACCATTAGATGGTCAAAAATATCTTTAATTGATTCCATCGCTACCTATGCTCCTTATTATTTATTACTATAACAAACTTCTCCATGGGAACAGCTAATTGTACCTCCCTGGTGGCCACTTCAAGTGGAATAAGCCGTGCACAGTGCAGCCTAAGATACGCTGAAAGGCCTTCAGCTTTGGGGATTTGATTAAAGCTGTATTACACGAACACATCAGCAACCACTGCCAAAACAAAACACTAATTTAAAAAATCCTTCTGCTTCACTGCTTAACACAATTGAAAGGAGCTCTGTGTGTGTGTGTGTGTGTGTGTGTGTGTGTGTGTGTGTGTGTGTGTCATGAGGAGTGGTAGCACGAGACGAGGGGGGTGCATATGCTATCTCCTTTGCACATTTAATGGAAGTAATGTGGCCTTCTGTGACACACTAAGGCACAAGAAAAGGGCAATCCTGCCAGCTGCATTGTGGGTACAGCAAAATCTCTGACCTGCTGATAAGACTGAAAACTATTGTACCAGAAAATGAATTGTACAAGAAGCAGATATCTTGCCCAACCTCCCCTAAACACACACACACACACACACATACACACACACATATGCAAGCACACCTTTAAAAGAAGCATAACTGTTAATCTGGTCTTTAGTAGAAAAGACAGATGTTGTGGAAATAGTAAGCCACACTCTGCTAAGAGTGTTCTGTGGAAAGAGATTCCATAGACAGCACACTCTACACAGGGAAAATTTAGACAATTAAGCAACCGTTGTGAGGCATGCAGATGAATAACATATGCTAAATTAAATCAATACCAAACACTGTGTTGGATATAGGTTAACTGTTTATTTTAAACTTCATGGAAAAAAAGAAGTAAGCAACAGTGGAATTTGTCAACGACTTGAAGCAGTCTGCTGGCCTAGACTTACCACAGCCCAGAAAACAGAGTGTCCCATGAAATGATATCTACAGGCCTTTTAAAAACATCATTTCTCCACCTAAGCAGCAATTCCAGGTTCATCTGAAAGAAGGTGGTGGGTGAGTATGGAATTTATAAAAATGTAAGGACTGACACATTGAAATATTGCCCGGTAATTATGGCTACCCAGGCTGACCCCAAGCCCCTAAATGAAACTTGTGTCTTAATTTGCCACACTTATCCATGTAGACTTAGAGAACAGGAGCAGAAGGCCTTTGTCATTTCTTGTCTGAATCGGTTGATAAGCTAAGAGTGTCTGCAATATTATGTTACTGAATTAAAAACAACTGTTGTCAAGAGATATCTATGATATTTGACTTCAATGAGGTATCACCTCACGCTGGTCATCAAAAAGTCTACAAATAACAAATGCTGGAGGGGGTGTGGAGAAAAGGGAATCCTCCTACTCTATCGGTGGGAATGTAAATTGGTGCAGCCACTATGGAAAACAGTAGGGAGGTTCTTCAAAAAATTAAAAATAGAGTTGCCATATGATCCAGCAATTCCACTCCTGGGCGTATATCCAGACAAAACTATAATTTGAAAAGATACATGCACCCCTATATTCACAGCAGCACTATTTACAATAGATAAGACATGGGAACAACCTAAATGTCCATTGACAAATGAACGGAAAAAGATGTGTTATGTATACACAATGGAATATTACTCAACCATGAAATCAATGAAATATGGCCATTTGCAGCAACATGGATGGACCTAGAGATTATCATACTAAGTGAAGTAAATCAGAAAGAGACAAATACTATATAATATCACTTATATGTGGAATCTAAAATACAACACAAATGAACAGAAACAGACTCATAGACATAGAGACCAGACTTGTGGTTGGCAAGGGGGAGGGGGGGTGGGGGACAGAAGGATTGGGAGTATGGGATTAGCAGATGCAAACTATTGTATACAGGATGGATAAACAACAAGCTCCTACTGTACAGCACAGGGAACTATATTCAATATCCTGTGATAAGCCGTAATGAAAAAAAATATATAACTGATTCATTTTGTTGTAAAGCTGAAACTAACATACCATTGTAAAGCAATTATGCTCCAATAAAGATGTTTAAAAAAAAAAAAAAAAAAGAAAAAAAAAGAATATGAAAAAGAATACATACATGTATAACTGAATCACTTTGCTGTACGGCAGAAATTAACACAACATTGTAAATCAACTATACTTCAATAAAATTTTTAGAAAGAGAGATATCTTTATGTCATTTGAAAGAGTTAATGTATTTTAAGTATTGTTATGTTCTAAAGGGCTTATAGCTGATGTAATGTTTCTTTAATGTAATGTTTCTTTAATGTAATGTTTATGTGTAGAGAATAACCAAATGCAAATTCTCATGTTAAAACAACACAGGGAGCAAAAGGGTGATCACCTTGATGTTTGTATATTTGGTCAATAGCCCCAAATGCTAATTTTTGCATTTGGGAAAAACAGGAAAGAGAAGGAAGGCTCTCTTATTGAGTGTCTGAAGACCACTACCCAGCCTTGTGGATAGATTTTGGGGCTTAATCCTCTTCCCAGGTCTGTGAAAGAGGAATTATTAGTTCCATTTTACAGGTGGGGAAACCGAGGCTCCAAAAGGTTAAGTGACTTGTCCAAGATCACACTCTGGCCAGTGATGGAGTTGGTCCACGAAACCTATGTCTGGCTAACTCCAAACTCCAGGATTTTTCCATTACCATAGCAACCTGCTAAAATCTGTCTCCGAAGACACCTGAGGTTGCAGCTCTGAGCCTGTTTTACGATCATCCATACGCTGTGATCAGTAGAGCAAGACAGTCTTCTCTAAAGTAATCTAATCTTATCTAAAGTAATCTAAAGTAAGAAGTAATCTTACTTCTCCAAAGTAAGTGAAAATGTGTCGTATACACCCATCTCATCACTTTATTATCAGGTTAATTTGGCCAAGTTGAAATATTGATATTGGACTCTTTAAGTACTTATATATTAATTTTTATTCCTTTGTATTTTTAGGTTTATATCCCTCCTACTTACAAATTGATTAGAATTGATTTTTACAGTATATATTTCTATTATCTGTTATAATAGTTGGTTCATTGAAAAAAACAGGTAATGTAGGAAATCATAAAAGATACATATCTTAATCATTCCATTTCACCTTAAATGTATAAATATACATTCATTCACCAATATTTGGATGCAGGATAAAAATCTTTTCTTGAAACACATGGTCACACTCATGATCCACCACTGTCTGCAATTTCAGGTTTTGTTTTCCTTAAAATGAAGGAAGAGTTTAAAGATATTTTCAAAGCAAGCAGAATGTAGAATCCTAAAGAACTGATTCCCTGCCCCCAGCTTTTCCACTTGCCCCTCTCATGCCTAAGTCCACATCATTTTTTAGCAACTTAACTTACTGAAGCTTTCCAAAGCATACAACTTTGTTCTCATAGACATGCTTCTATTTCTTTTTGCACTAATATTTCCATGTTTATAGAATTTTCCATCAAAATTTGTATTATAATAATAGCTGTAACACAACTGGCATAAACTAGCATGAGGTTAAATACACCTGCCTCCTGGTAACCATGTTGCCCAACTCGTGGGAACATAAACTCATAGGCCCATAAGATAGGAGAGCACTCATAAGAAAGGACAACACTCCGCCTTTCTTTCAGACTGAGTGCAGCACATTGGTTAAGGGGTAGTTAGTATCCATTACAAAATAATATAAGTAAAATAGGACTGTTTGGACTAAAAGCGTTAAGTGTTATTGGGTACCTGAGATGGCCTGCTAATCAGAGTTGAGCCCTGAGAGCCCTAGCAGTAAAGTGCAAAAGAGAAACACCCTGTGTTCCTGTTAGAGTTCCCCTCCACTGAGCCATGATGAGAAACGCTACCTGCAGGCTCAGTTCCACCCTGGCGCTGGGCCAATGAGAATTGAGTTTCAAGATACATGATGTATGTCCTCACCACCAGCAAATAGGGTGGAGAGAGGGCCGTGTGGAGTGATTGTTACATCATTTTTCAGTTCCCTCATTAGTGGCATAAATCATGGCATTCGTCTGTGGTCCCCATGTTAAGTCCCCGCACACCAGGCTACCTGTATGGGTATCACTTATCATATGTCTCCTTTGTTCTTGATGAAATAGGGGATGAGGGTGGGGAAGTGGAAGGGCACCAGTTTCTCTTATCTTCACTCTGTGGTGCCCTGGTTAACTTCTATCTTATCCCTTCTCCATCAGGTGTTCTCCTGGGATAGCACTCAAGTAGGACATGGCACTTGAGAATGGTATAGAACATGCACTTTTGTCTGCAGAGGTAAACTTTTCTTAGAACTCAGGAAGGTATTCGTCACATGGATCCCTGAAAAAAGAGAATAGTAGACAATATATTCAACCCAGATTTTGGTCCACAGACTCAGAAATAGTACAGAAATGAATGGCACTTCTGTCCTTTAAAAAGACCAAGGATTCCACTAATTATTATAAAGCTCAAAAACAAAATTTTACACATAGGAAATGTAAGGTTGAATGGTTTTAGTCCTTCCCCAGTTTCATTCTCTCATAGTTTAGACATACTACTTCCTTCATTTAAAAGTGAAAAGACAAATTTTGGAATTGTAGACGTTTACAGCTAGAAAGGCATTCAAAGGTCATCTCATCCAATCTTATTCCTGACCAATGAGAACAAGGAAACCTCCCAAGCCCTACAAGTCCCCCGGCTAATATACTCTCTCAGTTCCATGTTTTTGGGGGCCCTCAAGATTAAATTAATAAATGATTAGTATGAGAACCAGCTTCCTAATGAGTATTAGAATTGTTTGACAAATAGATCTTCTTTGTGTTAACTTCTAACAAGAGTGCCTGACACATTTTAAGTGTCATGTAAGGATTAGTTATTACTGTTACCTTGCATCCTCTGTAACTATGCCTGTTCAGAGGCTGTGTGATCCCTTGGCAGGGATGTAACAGGAGATTTAAACATAGGGAAGTATTTCAAGTCAATTCCTTTCCAAACAGTATATTCTGTGATGATGCTATCCCCGAGTACCAGAGATATTTTTGCTACTGTGCATCTTCCTTTTAGAATGAGGTCTACATGTTCTTTCAGAGATCCTGCTCTTCCATTTCTGTGTGTGTGTAGGTACACACACACACACACACACACACACACACACACACATATAATTTCTAAATTATAAATATGAGAGATGCTTTTAGATGTTTTCTTCCTTTATTGTTAGTTTCTGCTTTCTCCCCCCAAAACCTGCCACCCAGGATTCCCAGGCATTCCCTGTCTCAGACGATGACAACAACAATCGTCCAATTTTACAAGACAGAAACTTGGAAGATATTCTGGCTTGCTAATTTCACCTTCGTGTTGTTTTCAATCCACCAGCATGTCCTATTGATTCTACCCCCAGCGTCTCTCTGCATCTTTCCACTCCTGTCCATCTCCACTGTGACCCCCCTAACCATCATCCACCATCATCCCTTGCCAGGACTATCACAACCATTCTTCTAACCAAGCAAAAATTTCCCAGTCTTTATGCTTGCCAGCCTCCAATCTATTCCATTGCAGCAGCCAACATTACAGTCTTAAAAACCAAATCAGATCAGGTCTCTTTTCTCTTTAGAAAACTTCCTAGCTCTTTCCTGCCTCAAGGACTCTATGCTCTGCTATTTTACTGAAATGACTTCTACACCCTTCACATGGATCATTTCTTCTCATCCTCCAGATTTCAGACTAAATGTCACCACAAAGGGGACTTCACTAGCCATCCTCTTTAAAATCCGTCCCCCAATTAGAGTATGTTTGTCTCTTTCATAGTGTTTATCATAGTTGGTAGTTATTTTGTTTGTTTTTCTTCTGTCTATTCTACTAGAAAATTTAAGGTACATGAGAGAGGGGCTATATTTGTCTCATGCCTCACTTTACCCCCATAGCATATAATGAGCTTTCCATAAAAATTTACTAAATGACTGAATAAATAAATGAATGAAGTGGGTCAGTTGTCATAAGCACTTGGGGCCACTTTTAAGGGGTTACCAATAAATGGAAATGGAAACTGAGAAACATATCATGTGTAACATACACTGAAGGCGCTGGCTTCCTTGTGTGAGGGACAGTGACTTATTCATTTCTAGTTCCCTGTACTTAACACAGTGTCTGAAACAGCACACAGGCTTGGGAACCACCTGCTCCATAAATGAATGAAGAAACGAATGATGGGAACTTAAAGCTCAAAAGAAATGGTGTAAACCTTGCCATTGGGATGAACAGCCGTGTGCAAACACACAGAGGTTGTTTTGCAATTAACGGTATTGTTGAGGATGTCATTAGGCAGCCAATGATTAAGAGTTCTTTTATTAGAATTCATTGTTTAATACACAGAGAACAGGAGTCAGGCTGCTGTTCATCATTTGGTAACCTAGTTATGCCAGTGTCTTCTTTCACGATTCTGAGGGGCTCACTCAACTGCTTGGAATCTCAATCTTTTCTCTCTTTTAAAGTGTGGTCCGATATGCTACAATCTGATTAATACTGAAGTTAATACTACTAATAACTACTACTACTACTACTACTACTACTACTACTACTACTACTACTACTGCTAAGAGTAGTAGTATGAATGCTACTACCATTATTGTTACTAATAGGAATAGTAGCAAATTAATACTAAAAATGGACAATAAATGGTTTTCTGACATTGTTACATTTAAATCTGTTTGCAGTTGTTGTGGAACTAAAACCACAGACTCAGAAGCACAGCTTTTTGTTTACATGGACTCTTAATCAGGAAGAAATGAGGAAGTCTGACCATCAACCCAAAGCAAAGGGTTATTATACCTCAGTTCTTAACATATTAAGCTTTAGGGAAACTCTTTTATTAGGAGTAAAACCCCAAATCTCCAACATACAACTATTCCAGAATTTATTTAGGAACCCACTTAAAAGGGAGGCTCTTGTACTCAAAGTAAACACACATCCCAAGGTTGATGACAAACATTTGAAGAGCACTTCTTGTGTATTTGGAATCACGTAACATCTCCACAAACAAGGTAAAATATGCATCTGGAAGGAAGTTCAGGTATACATTTAAGAAAAAAGGGAGTCACAATTTTTATTCAGAAGAACAAAAGACAGTTTCAGCTTCCTGCCATTTTCAGTCCATCAGCAAGCCCTCCTGATTCTACCTCCTATATCTATCTTGAAAAGTCCATCTCCTCTGCATCTCCACTACCACCACCCTATTAAAGAAGTAAAACATTAAGAATATCTTTTATTAGTTGAGTTTTTAATTTTCTGAATGCATAACATAGGTGTCTATTCATTGTTTATTTTCGCTCGTCACATGGCAATGAAGGAGGCTATGCTACAATCTCATTTTCAGATGAGGAAGACAGAAGTTAAGAGAGATTAAATAAAATGCCAAACAAGTGTCAGAACTGGCAGTCTGTTTAATGGGCTACACAACAGCTACTTAAATTAGATAACCTGGTCTTTTCTTTTTTTTAATCTCTGTTCCATACCTTAGTAGTATAACCCTGAACACATTTTTTAACCCATCTGAGAACTCAGGATTTTTTCATCTAAAAAGGGGAGAGTAGTGGTATTTCCCTCAGGTTTATTATGACGATTAAAAGCCACAATCTATGTAAACACTACCATAGAGCCTCAGTAACACTCCATAAAATGTTTGCTATTATTATTAACAGGAATTTGTACCATGGCCTGTCTGATTCAAGGTCCAGGCTCTTAACCACAAAGTGTTAGCAAAGTCGAAATGATTGCCCAGGAAATCCAGAGATCTCATCCCCAGATACTAGACATTAAAGAAGAAGGGGAGTCACAGTTTTCATTCCAAAGAACAAAAAGGAGCTGATTTCAGCTTCATGCAATTTTCAGTCCATCAACAAGTGCTGCTGATTCTACCTTCTGTATCAATCTTGCATCTTCCAGCTCCTCTCCATCTTTTGCACGTATTAGATCTGATCACACCTCTCTCTGAAGATCTAGCAATGGCTCCGTATTGCCTCTAGAATAATAACTAAACACAACCCTACATGGCATGTGAGAGTCTTCATGATTGACGGACAGTACAGAGTCTGAACTCCAAAGCTAGACTGTCTAGGTTTGAATCCTAGCTCTGACAGTTACCTGCTGTGTGACCTTGGACAAGTTATTTAACCTCCCTGTACCCTATGTTCCCCATTTGTAATATGGGAATGATAGTGGTAAAGGGTTCATAATGTTGCCTCAAGGTTTAAATAAGTCAATTCCTATAGAACACTTAGGATAATGTCTGGCACATTATAAACACTTTGTTTTATATTTTATTATGATTTATGATGGGCTAGTGAGTTGCATTAGCAGATTGCTACTGGATATTGGGTTGCGTTGATTGTGAATTAGCAGCGATCAAGCTACTTTTGCTTGAATGGCTCTGGGTTTTATCATGAAATAGGTGAAAAAGAGATCAAAAGAGTGAGCTTTGGACTGATAAGGTAGGAAGAGAAATGCCAACAGTAGAGGTAAAAGGCAGACTGTATCCAACAGAGGCAACTCCAAGTGTATAAAACACAGGGTAGCATCATGGCGACATTGAAGAAAACAGTCAGGCAATCTGCACATTTCTGGTGCCTTCTGCAGTTTCTGATCTGACTGTGTGGTCCTAAATTGTCCCAGTACTGGTTACTGTTAGTGTTATCTAGAGGTAGATTAAAAATGAATGGGGATGTTTCTGGATTTTGGGGCTGCCTGAAACATCCAGGAATCTTCTGAGTAGTAAATGCATCCTACCCGGAAGAAATGGGGCTGGGAAGAATTCAGGGTCCCCGGGCCCTGTCCTCTGCCCCTGCACTTTGCAAGAGGGAGCTGCCCATTTGCTCTTCCCCCCCAGTCAACCCTAGGCTCCCCTACACTTCCATCCACTCCTGCAGGAGGCTGCATTTGAGAACAGAGACTGTGATGAGGACAGAGCCAATCACCAATCATGTTACATTCGAATTCGCATTATTACCAGGACTGTTACTATACTTACTTACTACATTTACTTACTACATTTCCTCAGTGATTTTTAAGTTCTCTACCATATATTCAGAGTCATATTTGCTTTTGAATTTTCAGTCCTTGTAAACCTGAAAACAATCCAGACTCAAAATCATAACCCCTTTCCTTAGAACAATTTTTATAACACAACATTTGAAAATATATCAAAATTGGATGACTGACAGTGCAACATTTCTAAGGATTACAATTAGGACTTGTAGTGGAGAATTATAAAATACACTTTAGTAGTATATGCTCTAGTATAAAGTGTGTGAGTGACAATGAGGGCTTTGAGGTGAGAAAAAGGAATTCAGGACAGTGAGAAGAACATTCTGGGCACAGGAAAAGGTATACTTGTATACTTCCGTGCATTTTTTTGCTTGTTTGACTCTTTCCTACATAAGATTGCAGACTGTCAGTTGTCACAAATGTCAATTATTTATTTAATTAATTAATTTATTTATTGGCCACGCCACATGGCATGTGGGATCTTAGTTCCCTGACCAGGGATTGAACCTGTGCCCCCTGTGCATTGGAAGTGTGGAGTCTTAACCACTGGACCGCCAGGGAAGTTCCTATTTTATTTTCTTATTCCGAGTGTACTTTAGTGTCTCACACATAGTGGACACTCAAAACATATTGGTTTAAGGAATAAATTATAAAAAAACAAGCCTACAATAATATGTGTTAGGCATAGTATGCAAACAGCTATCAGAAAGGAGAAGATGACAGACACAGAAGCTTCATTTGCTGCCCAGTTGTTTTGAGTTTGTATCTCATGAAGTTCCGTGTTTTATTCCTTTAAAAATAAATGTTAACTCAAAGCATGATTTGCTCAGGACCATCATTTCAGTCTTGCCTGGGCTATGGATTTCTCTACAAAAGGTCAGAAAGGGGAGTTATATCAGGACAAAGCCAGCCTCTTGCCTGACAACAAAAGTTCATCCCTTGCTATTCACAATGTGGTCCATGCAGCACCGACATGGGCATCACTGGGAAGCTTGTAAGAGATGCAGAATCTCAAGCCCCACCCCAGACCCACAGAATGGGACTCTGCCTCGGTACAAGACCCCCAGGGGTTCATGTGTGTGTTAAGTGCCCGCGTGCTTTAAGAAATCTAGTGACGTGTCAGGTGTGACACGGGGCGTCATGGTACATTCACAGAAGGCTGTGGTTTCCGGAAGACAAGATGAGGAACTGGTCTGAGTGGGAGGGATGGAGCGGCAGAGCAATGTCACTCGGTTTTAGAAAAGAGGAACTGCATTGCCCACACGTCGTGCCAGTCTGATCAGTAACAATCAGATGTAGTTCACTTCCAATATCAGGAGTTCACACATGTAGAGAGAAACTGCAAGAAAGGAAAAAACAAAACATTTAGGCTGGATATGTGTAAAAGGAAACTACTTAGTATTTAAAGATGTTTGAACTTCTACAAGCCCAGAGAGGCAGTAACAGTTCCACGGTTTCTCTGTCGTCCCCCTGCAGCTACATCAGCGCCCTGGGCTGGATTCTACAGACTGGCCAATTCACCATATCTTTCATTCTTGCTCTTTGCGCATTTAATACCTTGAAAAACAATCCTCTTAATATTGTCTAAAACCCATTTTGGATATCCACACTGTGTAAAAAGCCTCTCAACACAACTGTCTTCAAATGACACTGTCAACGTATTTTTCCTCATTTTTGTAATCATTATTACTCACTGTTGCTTATAATAACCCCATGTGAGCCGAGAATTGAAATCTGTTTTCTTACACGTTTTTAAAAACCTTAGCCTTCATTGTATGTCACTGTGACTTCTTTTTATTTTGTAATGATTATGTCAGGTTCTCCTTGAGAAATATCACAAGCATTCATTTTTTTCTTAAAGAAAACAGCCTGGAATCATTTACATGAACTTTGCCAAAATACACGTACAATGGGGGCCTAGATGTTGGGTACAGGTGCAGAAGCCAGCAGTGAACACTACTTAGGATAACGTACCTTTAATTGTCAGATCTCCAAGGGTTTCGCAAATATTAATATATCACATTACTTCCCTGGGAAACAAGTCAATATGATTAAACACTTTTTACAGATGAGAAAACTGAAAGCGTAAATTGGCCAAGCGATCGCCCGAAAGCTGTAACAAAGGTCACGATAGAGCAGTGGCCAGAGCGCTGTCCTGACCCTGGGAGCACACACCACTTGCCATCAGTTACTTGACCCTCACTTTCGATTTAAAAAGCTTAAGGTCCATTAACTCAGCATAGTGTTTGTTACAAGGCAGATTCTTTTCCCCTGAGCCTCCTACAGCCCCAAATTCTGTATCTCTTCTGTTTACCTGGTTCCATACCCCCTTCACCTATTGCCCCCGGCTCTCAATAGCGCCCCCGGAGATAAGATGAGATAAATATTATGGTTGTGTGTGTGTGTGTGTGTGTGTTCATCCCATACCTGAAAGGATAGTTGACATTTCCAAA
Source organism: Grampus griseus (assembly GCF_964374135.1). Taxonomy (NCBI): domain Eukaryota; kingdom Metazoa; phylum Chordata; class Mammalia; order Artiodactyla; family Delphinidae; genus Grampus; species Grampus griseus. The sequence continues at coordinate 7,744,559 of NC_138998.1, forward strand.
TTTTTCAAGTAAGAAAGGGCACTATTAGAGGTATTGTTATCACTGGACTCAAATCACAACACGGAGACCAAAACGATCTTCTAATTTTTGTTAAAGGGAGGAGACAAGCCCCAAACAAATTTTGAAAGTTTTAATGCTTAAAATAAGACTACCAGAGCTCCGGTTGAGAGGCTGGGGTTTGGTTTTGCCTTCCAATTCCCCATCCTTTATGACACCTCTCCCAGGAGGGACCCTCTCCCCTCCCACACCCGCAAGAAGATGGGTGAAAGTACCAGCAGCTCTGCTTCGCTCCCAGCAATGTGCCATGCCTCTGGGGAACTAACAGGGTCACACATTTGGGGGTCAGGCTGGAAGAGGGGCACACAGAAGGGTAAAGGAAAGTTTGCATCTGCAAAGATGGGGAGTTAGGACTAGGGTACTCGAGGGGCAGCTTACCCCAAAAGCAAACTGTGAAGATGCTCATCGTTCTTTCTTTTTTTTTTTTTTTTGGCTGTACGCGGGCCTCTCACTGTTGTGGCCTCTCCCGTTGCGGAGCACAGGCTCCGTCTGCGCAGGCTCAGTGTCCATGGCTCACAGGCCTGGCCGCTCCGCTGCATGTGGGATCTTCCCGGACCGGGGCACGGACCCGTGTCCCCTGCATCGGCAGGCGGACTCTCAACCACTGCACCACCAGGGAAGCCCGCTTATCGTTCTTTGTTTCCACCCAACTTAACCCGAACTCACCCTCTTTTTAAACAGACTGCTTTTTGCCCCTACATAACCTCGTCTTTCCCTTGCCTGCATTTTAACCTGGTCATCACTCACATTTCTAAGAATGTTCTGAATCTAGCCTGATTTTTAAGCATGTTCACATTCAAGAATATCTTTCTTCTCAAGTCAATGGAAGACAAGCCCCCCAGTTCCCTACCTGGCTGATGCCTCCCATTCACTTTGTCAAGGTCTTCCCACGACGCTGTGTGACTGTGACCATGCTGGACTGGTTACTATGCTGGACTGTTTTCAGGTGCACCTGGGCACAGCGGCCACGGCCATGCAAACACTGAACATAAGATTCAGTGCAAACCTTATTGTCTGGCCTGCATTGTTAATAATAATAGCTATCATTACTACTGACTATAACAGTAACTCTCTGAACAAAGCAAGAATCTCACTAATGATGATTATGAGAAGACGAAGAATTCTAAACTGAAATAACAACATAATTTCAGGTTTTATTCCTAACGGGCTGGAAATTAAATATGAGCCTCAAAGTCAAGGGAATTGGGGTGTAGTCTACATAATGGTCTCGAAACCATTATCTCTCCCTTATGTTGGAAATCCAGTTGAGAGCAGATTCAAGATTGCTATTTGGTGACAATGAACCTTTCTTAATTTATTAGAAGCAGTTATCAGAAGATTTAAGATACTGAAATGTTTAAAAAAAAACCCTACAATTTCTTTTATGGCATGGAAAATCGTAGGTATGTTAAAATCATTGAAGAATGATTAAGGTTTAGCAGAAGGCACACTTTTAAAATTCATGTTTTCTCTCATATGTTTAAAAAGTGACCTGTGCTCTCTTCCTTTAAAATAACTAAATAAATAACTGTGTAAATAGAGAACTACATACATTTAATAGAGTAAATAATGTTAATTGAAGTCTGAAAAATAATTCTAGCTACTTTTCCACTTCCCAACATACGACACTATACAAAACACAAACTGGATAATGCCAGATAACAACCTTAAAACGGTCAAAATAGATATATTTTTAAAATGTTAAATTAAAACCCTTTTAAGGGTATATTGAATTCCTAAATTTTAACTATTCTTCCTCTTTGTCTCCCTTCTCCTCTTCTGGCAGAGATATTAAAACAGACTAAATGGAAAATAAAATCAAGGAGTAAAGAGAAGAGACCAGATAAAGGATGAAATGAAGAAATCAGCTGTGTACACAAACACAAACACACACACACAAATGGTTTTGCAGTATAATTTTTTCTTCTTCAAAAAAATCCTATTCTTCAAAATGTCTCCCTCTGCTACCTTAATCCTTTTTCTCTCCAGCTCCATTTGTGAGATGCATATTCGACCTTCTTCCCTGTAAATATTTAACATTCACTCCTAAACAGACAAGAAACAAGTTAAAATGTAGATTTCAGAATCCCACTTGCCAAGAGGTTCTGATTTAGTAGGCCTGGGATTGGGCACAGACACATTTTTTTAAGCACATCTGGGGGCCTATGAGGTGGGTGGACCAGGAACTCCAACTGGGAGAAACATCCTGATATAAAACCAAAACAAAGCCACTCAGAGTCTTCAGCGGGCCAACGATTGATGGAGATCAACATCAGTGGACAGTAGAGAGTGAACTAGCTAACAACTCAAAATGTGTCACATGTGGATCTTTCTGATGAAACATTTAATTAAAACTGTGATGTAACCACCGACATTCTCTTAGTAGAAGGCATACAGAGGCTATAGCACCAGGGCTAGAGCATTAGAGAAAAATGAACATGCCAATAGGGTGGGTGGGTTTAAGAGTATCCATTTTTAAAAAATTATCTTTCAAAGTCTGTGACTGAAAAATCCCCAACTGATTTTCAGCAATGATTTTCCGTCAAGTTTTATGAGATAGAATCATTTCATCAAGTAGCCAAGCAAGATATCTGGGAAGAACTATTTAATGCCAAGGAACAGTTTTCATCAGACCATTTAAGGCCTTCCTCTTAGAAACAGGAAACAGCTTTCTCTTGCAAAGATGAGTGTGGTTCAAAGGGTTCATGGTTGGCCTTAATTCAAAACTCATATTAAATTTGGCAAAATGTGGTCCCTGTGGAAGGGAAGGAAATTAATATTACAGTAGATAGCGTTGACTCTCTTTCTGAAATTGACTGAGGCACACTAATGAGGCATTTCCCGAGAAATTTTGATGCTAATCTGTGGTGGATGGACTGGTAGTATTTACGTACTTCTGAGGGACCACAAACTTACATTTGTGTGAATGGGTTACTTCCTATTAAATAAATGACTCTTCTTTTACATGTGTCAGAATACTTAGACTTTGCTTTTTTTCCCTCTGCCCTCCCAAAGAAGTTGCTGTCCCTCCCGTCATTTGTTGTTATTGTGGTGAAGTTATTTTTCTTGATGAGTTCCACCTACTCATTGTTAACCTGAAGGTCTTTTCCACTGTCAGTCTGCTGTGAATGCGCAAAGGGAAGCTTCCTATCACAAGATCAGCAACTCAAATGACAGCGTGATCAGAAGTGACATCACCGTGTGGTTTCATTAATGATATTAGAGAACAGACTACTTTCAGTCATTCTTTTCATGTCCCAAAATGATGCTTCTTTTTCCCTTCTTTCCCCGTCTCTCACCCCTCCCTGAATGGCATCATGGATTCCTTCTCAGGATCTCTTCTCTTCTCTGGCCCCTGGCCGTTATGAGTGTGAACATCTCCTCATTCTGCCTGTGGAGAGCCGAGAAGAAACAAAACAAAACAGAGTACGTTACCACTACTGACCTGATAACTTTCTTTTCCCAGAATAAGATCTGAAGAGAACTCAAGAAAACCACAGATACTAGAACTGATAAAGCCTACTTCCTGTGAATTTGTGAGGCTTTTTCATCAAGTCCTACCCCTTTTGCTATTCTCATTCTTTATTCTCGTAGTCACAGTATTTCTGCAAATGCTTGTGGACCCTGCTGGCCACAAAACCATGATTATTAGATGTGATACTCTTGGCCCAGTTCTCGTCCTAGAGCAACGAAGACCTATGTCCTGGATCACCTTTCACCCCACTTCTATTTGGTCTCACGGTGGTAGTAGAATTCGTTGGTTTGAAACAGATGTGATCATGAGGGAAATTCATTTTTGTTTGAACAAGGCAAGCTCTGCTTTACTTTTCGAGTGATGAAACTGTGTGCACATGTGTATTTTGGTGGATGGGGGACAGTGGGGTGAAAACTGATGTGTTGGAGAAATAAGGGTTCTGTACTCTCATATTACAGTAGAGGGGTTTGGAATGCTGAGAAAGGAATCTCAGTGCTGTCTGTCTTCTGCTTTCTGAGTTTGTTTATGTATCCCGTGGCAGATCAAATGGAGCCAGAAATAACGTCATCAAATCCTCTAACCATAGGCAAGTCATTTAGCCTCTCTTAGCTTCAATTTCCTTAAACCTAAAACAGAGTTTCTCAACCTTATCCCTATGGACTTTTGGGGACAGATAATCCCTTGTCATAAGGGACTGCCCTGTACTCTGAGGTTGTTTAGCAGCATCCCTGGCCTCTGTGCACTAGGTGCTGGTAGCACTCCCCACCAGGGGTGACGGTCTCTAGACATTGCCATATGTCCCCTAGGGAAGGGCAATAAGGCAAAATCACCCTCAGTTGAGAACCACTGGTTTAAAGTAAAGCAGTTACAATTTATGATAGCTTTTTGTTCTAAGGTTCTGCAAGTATAACATTTCGTGATTCTAGATCCATAGCTAATGTGTTGATACAAAAGACCCCCCTTTTCAACTCTTAATTTATACCAATAAGGATAGGCAGAAAAGATGGAACGAATTAAAGAGTTAATGGTGAAAGAGGTTTATAGTATTAACCTAATTAAAATTTAGCCCCAAATATTTGTTGAGAGCCTGTCTTATGGAATAGAAGCAGGAGGCAACATTTGTTGAATACTTACTATGCTAAATGCTTTCAGTAAGATATCACACTTAACAGGTGAAGGTTGAAAAAAGCATAATAATTAGTTCCAACTTCCAGAGAAGAGAAAATAAGGTTTAAGGACAGTGAACAGCTTGCCCAAGATCTTACTGCTAGTCAATGGGGGAACAAAAACTCAAAGCCAGATCTATCTGCCCTAAGATCTTTGCTTTTGGCCATTACTTTGTATTGCTTCTTGGGATAGTATGCCAGGCATTGTTTATGCTTTTTTTTTTTTTAAATCAGAGTCTACACACCCAAACACATCTTTGAAACTTGGACCCTTTTTTTTTTTTTAAGTCTTTATTGAATTTTGTTACAATATTCCTTCTGTTTTGTTTTGGTTTTTTGGCCGAGGCATGTGGGATCTCAGCTCCCGGACCAGGGATCGAACCCACACCCCCTGCATTGGAAGGCAAAGTCTTAACCACTGGACAGCCAGGGAAGTCCCTATTTATGCTTTTGATATTGACAGAATTCTTCCTTGCCTCAGGATATCTATGAGGTAGGTACAATTATTATCCTCATTTTTTTTATATGTAGGGAAATTAGAGCAGAAAGAGTTTATATAACTTGTCCGAGGTCACAGTATTAGTAGGTGGCAAAGCTAAGATTTCCATTCAATCCATGGTCTCAGCCCCTACTCTCTTCTGCCTTTCAACATAAAACCTGCAGTACCAGACCTTGGGACCTCATGAGTCCATGAAATTGAGTATTCTTTGGGCACTGTTTAGTATTTGGTGAGACTTTTTAAATGATGAGAGATGTCATTAGTCTTCTTTCTGTAAAGGAGCTGGTGTTGTGGAATAAGAATAACACTGAAATTATCATTGTTATAGTAAAAGAGATTCTCTATGCATCTCTGCATAGAAAGAGAGGGTTGGCCTGCATTTCTTCCTCTCATTCAATAAGGTATGATTCCTGCAAAGCTCAGACACTAGTAGAAAGCGAAGTCTACCATAATAGGACATGTATAGAGGGATAGAGGAATCACAGAGAAAAGGGCAAATTTTTCTAACTTGGGAAAAGCCTAGCCAGGACAAGTTTCTAAAAGAACAACACACGAGTGATTGTAGAGAATCATCAGACATCCCAGTTGGAGAGACAAGCATGAGGTGTGAAAAAAGGGAGCAGTTTCAGAGAAAGAGACATTATCAATTATGGCTGGAGACAGGGGACTGCAGATGATGAGAGAAGGATAGAAAAAATAGATTACAGTAACGGAGACCATTGGAATGAAATCATTCTAAGATGTCTGGGCTTTTTTATAGGTAACATGGATTCATCAAAGAGTTTTTAGCAAAGGAGTGTCAGAATCAGACTTGTGCTTTAGAAAGGCTGCTCTTCATCTGTGTAACAGATGAATGGAGTTGACATGTATCCAAGCATCACCCTGCCATTAGGCAGCCAGAGTTTTCTTCCTGGAGTGTATAGTTTGTCAGACAAACGTGATGACCTGATACAGAGTGAAGTACTAATTTGGCCCAAATTTTTCTGCCACTGCTCTACCTTGGGGCTAACTAAGCTGCCCTCCAGGAGTCTCCTGGGATAAATTTCCTTGAGCAATAGGGTCCAGGGAATGCAGTCACAGCTTCACCTTATTTTCCCAATAAAAGTGGTCTTCTGAGTTTAACTGGTTTAAAAAGGGTCCTGGTGTTGGTGAAAGTAAAAGCAGGCAGTGCCAACAGCATTCGTATTTCATGCCTACAAGGCAGGTTTGTAGCCAGCTTCTCAAAACATTAACAAACACACATTTTTAAAAATATTTCTTTCTATGTGGTAAAAGCACAAAGAAATGGAGGTGATGATTGAACTTGCTGTGGAATCACGGTCATGCACAGAACCTGGGCTTGAACTCCTCTTTTCCTCTTGCTCTTGTGCTGCCCACTGGAACAGAGAATAAATAATCTGTCCTGGGCGGAGGTGGAGGTGGACCTCTACTAGAACGTGCTTAAGGCTTTATGGAACCATAATTAGTTACATAGCTGTGCTGGAACAGTTTTCCTACTTAGATGGCTACAAGAGATGAAAGGAAAAATCCAGATGATCCACACAAATAAATGAAGCCAGTCTTTTTATGTTGTTTTTTGAATTTTATTTTATCTATTTTTTATACAGCAGGTTCTTATCAGTTATCTATTTTATACATATTACCGTATATATGTCAATCCCAATCTCCCAATTCATCCCACCACCACCCCACCCTCCGCTTTCCCCCATTGGTGTCCATATGTTTGTTCTCTACATCTGTGTCTCTATTTCTGCCCTGCAAACCGGTTCATCTGTACCATTTTTCTAGATTCCACATATATGCGTTAATATACAATATTTGTTTTTCTCTTTCTGACTTACTTCACTTTGTATGACAGTCTCTAGATCCATCCACATCTCTACAAATGAAAAGCCATCACAGGGGAAGCAACACCACAAATTCTTCATCTGGGTTACCTCCCCACCTTGCAATGACCACCAGGCAAGAAGGCGAGGTCACAGGGATGCACCTTTAGTTTTTACACTAACCACGATTGTGTGAGCAGTCAATGAAAAGTTATATGGTACCCAAGAATTTCCAGTGTATGCAGACTTAATACAACCTCTTTCATTATAACTCAAGCAGATCTGCTCACTGTCAGCTGCAAGAACTCTCTCAAATTCTTCCCCAAACAGTAATTCATGGTAGAGCTAGTATGCTGCTCCACCCTTAACTATGGCTTACTTCATTTATATGAGGCATTTTTTTCCTGTATAACATCATTCATAGAAAGAGGAGCCCTGTAATTATGTAGCTGGAAGCGGGTCGTGGCAGTTCAGTGGTTCCTGGATGCTTTACTCCATTTGATTGGACCCTAACTTGCCTCTTCCTTGTCTTACTCTTGGGGTCCAAGGAATATAAGTGATATGCAGCTTCCTTCCCACATCTGTGTCTTGTCTCTTCCTCCTGAGGTCCTCCAGAATTCTCCTGAATTCTCTGACTACACACACTCAGTGTCTACTAAATATACTAATACATTCTAATCCACAAACTCCAATACACCACACCAGGAAAGAGAAATTTAGAAAGGACAAGGCACAACCTCCTCCTAGTGGTCATTTCACAGAGGTCAGTGGGTAGAATTTCCTGTTCTACCTGGGCCATCAGTTCACTGACGTCATTCTCTCCACATTTGTCAGGGCCCTTAGCCAAGAAAATCATTTTTCCCACCCATCCCTGTTCTTTTTCTGGGAAAACAGGTGAAAAATTTTATTTCCTGCTAGGATTTCACCTCTTCATGGCTGGAAATGCAATTCCATTCTGTGTTTTGGGATGTTTATATCAATAGGACGTTTGGATAAACAAGAGTTATCATTTCTAGTGACACCACCCAAGAGGTACTGAAACCTATTGATATTTAAACTGCATTAGATATTAAACCTCTGTCAGCCTCCAGATGAGTGATTTTTGAACAAAGAACTCATGTCAGCCTTCTGGATCTGGCTTTTATCACTTGAGAAATGAAGGGGTTAGTCTAGAAAATGAGCTTTAGAATAAAGAGTCATGATTTCAGCCATCCATAATCCTCTACTGGCTTTAACATTTGGGGGTCATTAGGTTTCTTTGAGAATCTAAAAAACTGTGGGAAAAGTCATAATGCGTCAGAAATTTTGGAAACAATTCAGGGGATTCACAGAAATTTTCTGCTCCCCTCACTCCAATCCTTCTCCCTACTCCAGAAACCCCTTCCCTGTAGCTCTGTAAGAAGGGACAGTTCTTCAACATGCCTGGGATGGGCATACAGTAGGTACTCAAAAATGCTCCTTGAGTGAGTGAATGAATGAAGTCTATCACATGGTCTTCACAATTTCTTCTCTGTCTTCACCAATGCAGTCTTAGGTCACCATCACCTTCCCTCAAAATAAATCCTTTATCAAAAATCCACTTGCATTTATTGTTTATTATCTTCAAACTGAATGGTATTATAAATTCAAAGGACTGTTTCATACCATAGAAGCTAGGTCAAGATTGTACAGAAGTGAGAATGATCCAGAAACCTATTAATCACTCCACTGATCACCAGGTTTTCTTCAGTGGCTGGGGTTGACATGCATTCATTCCTGAAGTTCTGTATTTATTCAGAGAGGATGGTCTCTCAGAGAGAGGAGGGCATGTCTTACTCAAGGATATCTAAGCAGATCCCCTCTAGAACACCAAAGGAAATCTCTACTCAAGTTTGATATTTCCAGAAGACTCTAATGATATTTAACTCATTCAAATAAATTAGTCCTTTCCAGGAGGCAATACTATCTTCTTATTTATTTTCCTATTTTCTTATTATTTTTATGACCTTGAACAGCATATAATCTAAATTGATTCCAGTATCATTTGAAGAAAAAAAGTGTAACTCTCCTAAAGTATTCAGCACATGTGATAGGAATCAGGGATTTTGCTCACGGATCAAAAATCAGCTGTCACTATAGCATTAAATTGTAGTTATGATCCTGTTTATTACCAGGTAGTTTGGGTGGGAGGTATTTCAATTTTTTTAGATGTGTCAGCAATACCAGCCAAATGCCACCTTGAATATCTTATTACCAGAGCCTGGCTTTTGACTCATCTCAGAAAAATCTGGCATAATTTGTGTATTATACGACTGCCCTCCAAACTCTGGCTGCCTGGTGTGGTGTGGTAAGCTAATCCAAAATATCTGCCCTGCACTTTGTGTTCAAAATCCCTAAAAGAGGTTATAAGATAATGGAAAATAGAAGTTCTTCCTTTTGTCCTTTAGTTATTCATACCTAGGTCCTTAAACAAACATTCAGAAACAAATTTGTCTTCTCTAATTGATTCCAAACATATGTTGAAGTAAATAAGTGTCATAGCCCTTCTCCAGTACCCATACAACTGGAAGCAGTCTAGTCAATGTGTCTTCCAGATCCACTAAATTCTCATTATTCAGAAGTTATTGGTTGACTAGTGCATTGGTGTCCCCAGTGGGCAAGCCTCCTAGTCTTCATGCCCTGGTATGTTCATGCTCCTTACACAATGACCCTACGGTTTGTCATGTGAGTTGCCTTGACCAATGGCGCCTTAGCAAGTTTGATGTAAGCAGAGGTTTGATAAGGGCTTAAATGTTAAGTCTTGTCTTCTTGGAATATCCCATCTTGGAAGCCCATGGCCTTGGAAGCAGCTCAGTCTCACTACTGATTGATGAGAGGCCATGTAGAGAGATGCCCTGGAAGAAGAGAGCCTGTCTTGCAAGTTCCATCCCCCAGCAAATCTCCCAGCTGAATGCAGCCTAATAAGTGACCTCAGCTATGTCACATGGAATAGAAAACCGCTCAGTTGAGCCCAGCCGACCCACAGAATCATGAATAATAACAAATCCTTGTTGTTTCCAACCTTAAGGTAAAGATATAAAGAACTGAAACATTAGTTATATACTTTTACCCTCCACATTTTAGTTAATACAAAATACAAGTACCTCATGCATATATATGTATATGTGTGTGTGTGTGTATATATATATATATATATATATATATATATATATGGCAACATATAGGTATGTAAACATTGTAAAATGAATGGTAGCTTCTGTGATTTATTAACATAAAGTTCAAACTTTAATATCCATAGTAAGGAAGAAAAATTGTCAAGAGTAATTTGTGCTTGAAATAAATAAGAGCTTTGACTAAGACTTGTAAAATTCTAAAGTATTAAGAGATGAATGTTTATTAATGGGTTCTGCTCAAGCCTAAAGGCATTAAGGATACGAATTCATCTTAAAACTGAAGTGTAAACTTAAGCATATTTTATTACTTTGAAAACTTGTATTTCTGGTTGAAAGATTGTAAGCCTAAACTTTTTCTTTGTTCTCCACCAAAACATGAGTTTAGTTTGGTATTTTCTTCTACTTTTGTTCAGACTCTAGTATAAACTAACCAACTGGTAAATTTTATCTAGTATTGCTTCAGATAAAATTACCGCTTATTCAGTGATTGTTAAGTGTAAGGTATTCTGCTCACATCTTTCCATAGATTACCTGATCATCACAATTTACAAGGCGGTTAGAATATTCTCTCTCTGTTTTGAGGTGAAAACGAAAGATCAGAAGCAAATTTTCCAAAGTCACAAAGTGTACATGTGGCAGAGCCACTTCCAAGTGGTTGACTTTGAAGCCTCTGCTCCTATAATTCCTTAAGCCAGGTGCCAGAAAGCTTTTTCTGTAAAGGGCTAGAGATTAGTAAATATTTTTAGCTTTGCAGGCCTTACAGTCTCTGTGGCAACCACTCAAGGCTGAAAATAGTCGAAGGCAATGAGTAAATGAATGGGGTGTGTTCCAATGAAACTTTGTTTATAAAAACATGTAGTGGGCTGCATTTAGCTTGCAGCTATGGTTTGACAACTGCACCCTTTGTCCCCCCTGAAATGATGATCAAACTTGAGCTCAAATCAGAACCTGGATGGCTTGTTAAAACAGACGGTTGGGACTGTCTTGCATTTTGGGGTTGGATAGATCTAGGGTGAGCCCAAGGATTCACACTTCTGACAACTTCCCAGGTGACACTGATGCTGTGGGAACAAGGGCACACACATTGAGAACCACTGCTCTGAGCACAGGACTCCAGGTGCTGACTCTGAGTTAGATCACCATTCTGAAGACCTCAATCTAGCTTGCTCCATTTTTAGTGAACTCAAGCATCCAGGGATGGTAATTTTAATCGAATTCTTGTCTTTATTTCCTCCTCCTCTTTGTTTTACTCTGGGTCCATGAGGAAGTTGCACAGATCAAGAACTGGAGGGGAAGAGATCAGGAGAGTTATGGTGAATGTTGGACACAGATGGACACAGTCTCCACTGCCCACACCATCCGTTTATGCCTGTCCCTTCTCCATCTTCTGAAGATAAAACACTTGTGACAAGTTTTCATCTTGTCTTAGACAAGCCTCACACGTATGTATACCTAAGCACCTATTTATGTATGATATTGAATGTGAACTTTGAAGTTTATGGACTTAGATTAACATAACCTTCCAGAGCCAACTTAGCTTTCTACAGAGACAACCAAATATAATAAGTCTCAGTATTGACATGAACCAAAAGACAGTGATTACAAACCTGAGTGTATACACCGAGGAAAAATAACATTTACTACACACTCTCTCAGAGCCAGTTACTGGCCTGCTGGGGAATCAGTATTCGTCATTTCTTTACTCTTCACAATAACCCTATAGTTTGGAAGGGTACATCACAGGTAGTTAAAAGCAAGGATTCCTGAGTCATAACACCCATGAATGAATTTCAGGTCATTACTTACTACATCTATGACCTTGGGCATGATTTTGCCTTCTCCTCTCTTCATCCATAGAACAGGATATTGATTGCACATCCTTAAAGAGTTATGTGAGGACTCAGTGAGTTAATACGTGGATAGAGACTGGCCACCTGGTAGATACTTATTAAAATAGTGCCCATTATTAAATACATTTTACAATTGAGGAGACCGAGTGTGAGAAAGAGGAAGCAATTCATTCAAAGCTATTTTCTAGATGTAAGAATCATCGAAGCAAGATTTGAACCTGGCCATGGCTGATTCCAAAGCCTTAGTGCCTAAGGGAGTAGAGACACAAGCCAAAGGAAAGGAGCATCCAATCCCTTTGAACAGAACAACAGGCTTAGGGACACACACCAACAGATAATCCCAATATCCAGAAGCACAGGGAATTGTACAGGAACGCAGACTCACAGAAGAAAGTGCTTTTGTGAGTGTGGGCAAGAGAGAAGAGCTGGGGTAAAGCCACGTCTGTATGAGGTGAGGAAAGGGTAAGAGCAGAGCGCAGCAGTAGCATGACTGCCTTGGATATGAGCTGTGTCCTTGGATATAAGAGATTATTCCTGTGGCAGAACTCAGGCCACACACTTAGGATGACTCCCTCCCAACACCACACACACACACACACACACACTCACCCACACTCATACCCACTCACACCCCCACACTCACACACACTCACGTTCACACACACTCACACACTCACACACACACGTCACAAAATGTAAAAGAAAAAAATGCCTATATTAAAAATATTTTATGGGATTTATTCAAAAATTGAATAGAAAAATTGTTAGAAAAATTTGCTATTTATCAATAATAATAAATGGGGAAAAATCACTATTCCTTCATCTCTGCTCCTCCCAGACTGCAGTTATTCAGTTAAATAGGGCAGAGGGGAAAGAGTGCCTGAGGTAGCTGGGAAAATATTAAGGAAAAAATTTTTGTGGAAATAATTTCTACAAGCCCTTCTGTTTTCCAACAAGGGGCATATCTGTCCCCAGAGCCTTGCAGCTGTGCCTTGTACAGAGCGAGATATTAGGTTTACAGCTCCCAGAAAATAGCTTCACACAGCTCTGATTGCAGGGGGCCCTCTGAGGTCTTGCTGCAGGTTTGGTTTGGTTTCACGGTGATGTTATAGCTCCTGTTCAAGTTTTTATTGGTTTTACACAGATACATAAGTATGAGAGGTCCAGGGGGAGGGAGACACACAAGATGACCAAATGGAATTGTTAAGCTAATAAGAGGAATCTAAGGAAAATAAGATGTTGCTCAAATTGTGGCAGGTTGGTGCCGGAGGATGGACACCAAGGTCCAGATTGAATCAAAGACCTGGTGCCAGAATTGAGGCAGAGAGAACCCACTGCCTCTCCCAACCTGTCCTCCCCTCCCCTCCTTCTGTGTATGAGGACTATCTTACCAAAGCTTTTTCACCATTATAGGTGTCAGGAACAGAGAAAAAAAATGCACATAGAGACCAAGGTCGTTCTAAATCTGTTTCAGCTGGTGATTAAGAGCAGGGACTCAGGAGCCAGGCTGCATGGGTATGAGTCCAGGGCTCTCCACATTCCAGCCATAGGATCTGGGACACTGGTGTCCTCATCCCTCACTTGTGACATCGAAACAATGGTAGAACTTGACCCATATGACTGTGTGTATGTATAAAGTCTCATTTAATGATACATGAGAAGCAAAGGAAAAATTATAATAAATGAGTTTTTTTAGTATACACATACATATATGTAATATATGTATATATATTTAGAAAAGTGCCAGATGTACAGTGAGATAAATATAATAAAATAGTTAGGACAGTACCTGCCATATAGTCTCAGTAAGTGTTATCTCTCAGTATTATACTTATTGTGATTATTATTTTTAGTGTTGTTTTAATGAAATATTGATTTCCCCAACTGGTTTGCTGCATGTCAGTTTCCTTAGGTGCTGTCATATGTGCTCCTTGCCTATTGCCCTTGGGTCATGGTTGAACCATGCAGATAATCCACACGGAATGAAGGTCAGCGGGTGTCCATTTATTCAAGGTGAACTACTCAACGCTTTTGAGAGTGAGGAAGTGTTGTCTAGGGTCATGCTTCTCATGCGTTCACGTGCGTGAGAATGACCTGGGGATCTTGGGACAACGCAGCTTCTGACTTAGTAGGTCTTAGGGGACCAGTCTTTACATTGTTGCTGGTCTAGAGACCATACTTTGAGTCACAAAGGAATCTAGGGATGAACACCCATCTGAGAGGCGGACAACCCATTCACATGCTACCTCTACTGCTGACGTCAACTGGTGTTTTGTAAAATTCACTCATTTCCTTCCCCTAGTCAGCTCACCAAATGATCACGGGAGTCTTGTGAGAACCACAGGAAATGTATCAGGGAACGTAAAGGTGACCAGGGCACAACACTCCTTCTCTCAAAGGATCTACCACCTGATGGTGCAGAATGGCGTGCATACACACAAATGTATGTATTTGTGTCTGAGACCACAAGGAGGAGCTACAAGTGTCCTGAGGAAGGTGGGTGGGTCATCCCCTCCACCTGGAGAAATCAGGCCAGGTGACACACTTCACATCGCTTTGCCTCAATTTGTCCCTCTGCAAAACAGAACTAACGTTCTTGTCCTCTGGCTCTTAAGACTGTTTTAAGGGCATAATGAGTGCATTAAGATAAAAGTGCTTTTGCAATCAATATCCTATGTAATGGTTATTAATATTAGCAATAAAATCAATATTCTGGTTATGAATTGATAACTCATTTGGGGTGATTCTACTTCTTATTCTACATAATACTGAGCATCAGACTGTCACTTAGTCACAGAAGTAAAATGGCTCTCTTGGCTGACTTCACAACCATACAGCAAATGCTCTGTTCTTGGCACGGGGGTGAGAGGACTACCTGTGGCTCTGCTTTCAGCTGATAAGCAACATGGGAGGGGTTGCACTGTTTCAGTGCATGATCCTGGCTTATTAGTTAGAAGGGGTGAAGGGTTAGGAGAGCAGAATCTTCTCTAGAGTTGTGGCCAAATATTCAGAGACTAGCAAGCATCTGAAACAGAATTTTTGTTCTTATTCCATTCTTCTCATGATGGCAACAGAGAGGAATCCCAGCCATCAGTTTGTCCACTTACAGATAAACCAGTTACCATTTTTTCAGAAAGATTCCTTTTCTGTTCTAAACTTAGTGATCCAGAGTTCCCTGTGGGTTTGGCTGGGGCTCATAGCTCAGCTTCCGTCTCTGCACAGTCTTACTTTCCTCCCTTGCGTTCCACTCGGGGGGCAACCCTAATAAGCAACCATTTGCTAATTTCCACTTTGGAGCAATCTGGGACCTTGCTCACCATGCCACCCTTCTACTGTTGTCCCTCTCAACAAAGTTGATTTCTCTAAATTCCCTGTACAGGCCACATACTCTCACCTCTGTGCTCTTCTGTGAACATTCTTTGTACATCACATGAATCAATTCCTAGCACATGGCAAATATGCAGTAAGTTGTCATGGTTCTCGAATGAATATGTGTCCACAAAATGCCTCCTTACCCTTCTTCTTCCAACCTTCCTTTCCTGAGAAACTCCTCATCTTTTCAGATAACTCAGCCTAAAGATCATCTCCTCTGCAAAACATTTTGATTCTCCTTGCCCCTTTCCCTCCCTTGGAACTGTTACCACTCCCTTTACTCTGTCAGAGATTTTTGTTGTACTGGATTATAGTGATATACTTGCCTATCTCCCCCAACCTCAAGCAAACCTAGATTTTTGAACACCTTGAAGAGATGACTGTATTTTCTTAACCTCTGTTTAACCACCAAATGAGAAATGATCAATAAGTACTTAAAAATAAAACTTAGATCAGTGATCTCCTAACAAGTATCTGCTTTAGAATCACCTGGAGAAATGTTAGAAATAGATTCTCATGCTTGACCTTGAACCCAATGAATAGCTCTGGGGTTAGGACCCATTTCTGCAGTGCAGCATTTGGGAGCTGCTGACTGGGATCTCACCTTGACCACTGACTATTTCTACTGAAAAGAGATTTGTTTAGTTATAGCTTCACTTTTCTAACATGAGTTTTATCATCTATTTTTATTCAAGGCTAAGCTCTTGGTCAGGTATACACAAACCAACGATGTCTTTGCTCCTATGGGAGAAACATACTGTGCTTTACAAAGATCCAATTTGGTGACTGAGCACAAGAGTTCCAGGTACATGTTACCTGGGTTGACTACTGTTCTTGCCATTCTCTGGTTGTACAACCTCAGGCGAATTACACCCTCTCTGTACCTCAGTGTCCTCACCTGCAAAATAGGGACAACAATAATCTTTACCTCATGAAGTCACTGTAGGGATCAAATGAGTGAATAAGTGAGGAATGTTTATAATTAAACTCGACATGTAGGAAAATCTTAATGTCAGTTATTTCTATTACTATTACCATTACTTTATTATGGTTTTAGGAAACTACCTTTGAGAAACATGTATTATAAAGGAATCATTACCTAACTGTCAACATTTAAAAGTTAGGCAGGGGAATGAATAACAAAATTCACAGTATAAGACTTTAATACCAAGACCTACATTCTCTTCCCGTTGTTAGTTGCTCTCCCACGATCTTCTTGTTCCTGATGCCTAAAGACTTTTCTCCCATTTTGTTATCCTGGCAGGGCTCTCTGAGTGTAAACAAGTATGCTCGACAGTTCAACATTCTACAAGAGACTGGGGTGAAGGATTTTTTTTTTTTTTTTATATCTCAGAGGTTTGAAATCGCAGTCCTTCAGGTATAGTATTTCAACTGAGAGTAGCCTGTTTTCTGAAAGCCAGCCTTCCGTACAGAGAGTACTATATCAATTTGTCACCAGCTTGGAGATCCTGGCAGAAAATTGTGAAAACTACGTACGTGTTAATTTGGTTTTCTCATTACGGGGACCTTGACTGTCTGGGTGCTGTTGAGTAAGGTCAGTGACACTTAACAGACAGCAGCTGGACTGGAAAATTTGGTGCCAAAAGGCAGCAGCCCCTCCTCTCCCCTCCACCTCCACACACCCCCTCTGGCAGGAAATTACACCCAAACCACAGAAAACATTGCAAATGTTTGCATCCAAAGAGTTATAATTAAGTTGATCAGCTTAAATAAAAAGGCTGTGACCCGTTTTTTACTTTGTGTAAATAAGTCAGGTGAAATAATCCATTTTACTTGTCCCCAAAGTGTTCATCCACCTGAAGGCAAGAGAAAGCTTAGATTTCACAGGATTAATTTAGGATGACCTTGAAGAAAGGTTTGCACATTAAAAATTCTCAGTAGTATTACTATGAAAATTTGTGAACTTTTTCTCATTGAAATAAAGAATTACTTCTCAGAGTCCCCAATCCTGTAGAAGGACAATGTAGATGTTTGACCTATAAAAGTTCAGGACTGTGTGAAAGATTTGAAAATCTTTATTGTAGAAGATAAACTCATTTTGGATCACTCCATAAAGTAGAATTAAGGAAAACTGGATAGAAATACATAAACAGAAAGACTTAGGGTCAACCTGAATTTATGATGTAAAATATCACTGCATAAACTGCTGGCACCCTACTCTTAGAAAGAGAACAATATTCGCTTAGGCATATACCCTGACAGGTGCTTGAGGAAGAAATAAGCATTACAGAAAATTAGGTGTGGGCAGAATATTTGTGTATGTGTGGTAAACTCTCCTTTGTCGCCTCAATTTTTCAATAAAATAATTAAACCAGCACAAAGCTAATTTCTAGAGGATCTTTCATGGAAACTGGTGCAGGGGGCTGACTGTTGCCTCCAGGACAGTGTAGGATGGAAGACAAGATACACATGTGAGGGCTGGGATTTCCATGAACAGAATGCATGGGGAAGTAAGTTGTCAAGAATTTGCAAAAATCATGGAGAAGGCTCTGGAATCTCAGAAAAGTTCATGATAAGTTGACTTAAATTTCCGAGGGCTGGGGAAGCCCTGGCTGTCAGCTGAGTTGTATAAAAAAGAATATTCTACATACTCTGCTAGCTCACAGAGTGACTCTCTCAGGGTTAACAAGCCCTACTCTGTTTTCCTCACAGGGCTGCTCTGGTCCTCTTGGTCAAGGAGTTGAGATTCCATTGAGGGAGACAAATGAAAGATGAGACCATGAGAAGTCCAGGGGCATAAATGTGAAGATGCTGTCCTGCTCTCTGTGCTGAGTGAGCCCAGAGAAGGAACCCCAAACTCAGCCTTGGAGGAAGACCATATCAGAGAAGGTTTCGCAGAAGAAGTGACAATGGGGTGAGGCAAGGGGTAAGTCTGAACAAACAGTAAGTTCAAAATACAAGACTGGTATTTTGGGGGAACAGCAAACTATTGAGCAGGGCTAGCTCACTGGGGCTAAAGTGGGAGATTTGTGCTGCACTAAACAAGTTAGGAAGGTACCCAGGGGCCACATCATAAAGAGTCTACCATGTCAATCAGTCTAAAGAGTTTGGATTTTATGCTGAAGACAATGGGAAGTCATTGAAAGCTATTAAGCAGGGGAGAGACAGAATGAAATATGTCAAGGGTCTCTAGACAACTATTTATTTTGCACAATTTAGATATTTACCTGTCCAAATATCAACCTTCATGAGTTCATGAAGAACTCATGTTTTCTTCAAAACCCACCTCCCCTTATGAAATCTTAGCTGAAAATACCAATCCCCTCTTTTCATCCCTGTAACATTTGATTTTTTTCTCCTGTGTCTCTTATGTCCTTACACATTTTCTTCCAATGTAAGCATTCTTCAAGTGTCATTCTGTATCCAAGTCTTTATAAATTATTTAGGATAGAGGGTCACATGACTACAAGAAACAGACAGATATGGTAAGTGAGTAAAGCAAACCAGGTGTAAGAGACTTTTGTTTTCATGGTAAACATGTAGTAATACTCTTGACTTCCACAAAGAAGAGGTAGAAAGACACCAAGGCACAAGGGCGGTGCCGATAGAGATGTGTAATTAACCACAGCATAGGGGACAATAGGGAGTAGGGAGCTCTCCAATCAGAGAGCCGCTCACTTTCCTAAGAGTGGCAGCCACCCCTTCTCCCAAGCGATAGTTAACATGCAGACATGGGGGTCCAGTATGTAAGAGCTCTTGGTGAAAAGGGAAAAAAATAACCTCTGGAAATTCAGATTTTATTTTTAAACAAAACTTTTTGAGTTTTATTTTCTTCCTTGAGTTGAAGATTCATCTTACCATGCATACATTTTGAAACAGTAACAGGGCCTCAAACTGTTCAGAACAGACATTAGATAAGCACAGAGGGTTGCAAATTTCTATTTAAAAAATGCAAATTGCAGCAAGAAGTGGAGAAGTCACACACATATGGCAGGGTGGTAGTTTATCCCCCAAAGTTAAATCTGTACTTAATTCAAAAAAATTTTTTAATTACAATGATCTGACCTGATGCTTGGGTGTGTTGAGCAGCTCTGGGCCTCCGCACAAAGGCTGAGGTTCCCACCTCCCCACAAAATGGCTCTGAGCAAAGGGAAGGGGGTCCTCTGTGGGGGTCCTCTGTGAGTTTCCTCTCCAGCATCTGAAGGGTCTCAGCATAACCCGTTGAAGGACAGCCAAGTCTCCTCTTCCCTTTGGAGGCACCCTGCATAAGTGGCACAGCTCAGAGGAAGGCTGGGGCCATGCCGCTGCCCCCTGCAGATGGCTGGTAGATTTGGGGGCAGTTGTGTTTTTTGGGGATTTTTTTGGTTTTTTTTTTTTTGCGATACATGGGCCTCTCACTGCTGTGGCCTCTCCCGTTGCGGAGCACAGGCTCTGGATGTGCAGACTCAGTGGCCATGGCTCATGGGACCGGCTGCTCCGCGGCATGTGGGATCCTCCCAGACCAGGGCACGAACCCGTGTCCCCTGCATCGGCAGGCAGAGTCTCAACCACTGCGCCACCAGGGAAGCCCTGGGGGTAGTTGTTTGAATGTGTTTCTCCTTTGATTCCCATGCTCAGGCTGGATCTCCTCTACCCACATTTCTGCCAGAAAGAGGTGAGGTTTCTAGACCTGGTGGAAGCCATAGGTCTATGGAAATCCAGATTTGTATATGAAATACTCTGATATTCAAAAGTTGCCTCAAACCTTCCCCAACATTGCAGGCCAGTATCAACAATCAGTGGCCCAGATACATCCCACAGATCCCCAGATTACAGCTTCTGTCATACATATTTATATTGGCCTGAGGTCTAGAAGCTTGCTTAATATAATTTGAAAACAGGGTGCTCTTACTCCTGTGATTTTTAGAGCCCTTGTCTTTGTCATTTATTTGGTTCTTACTTTGTGTTGACTTTTACTGCTGTTTATCTTTCATGTTTATTTCCTCAAATAGATGAGACCTCCTGGATAGCAGGGACCATCATTTAAGCATCTTTCTGTCCCCAACCCCTAGCATGGTCATCTCCCCCTTGTAGAAGCACCATAAAAACTATAAAAATTAAAATTTATTAATTGCTTACTACAGACATTATGGATAATAATTTATTCACATTACCTCATTTACTTCTTAAAATGATATTGAAACATAACTACTGATATTTTGATTCCTACTTAGAGGTGAAATCCCAAGCCAGGAAAAGTTAAGCAACTTGTCCTGGTTCATGTAGTTAATAAGGTATGGATTTGGCACTCCAACCTGGAAAGCTGGCCCCAGAAATACTGTTAAACTGCTAAAAATGCCTGGTGATGGGAAGAGTGATGTTGACCAAGTCGGAGAACTTGGAAAAATTATTTCTTCTGCCTCCCTCAAGCTCTGTGATTCTACAAGGCTATTCTTGGATAGTTAAGTCATTCCAAATAACTATCAATGTAATAATGTCCAGTACAAAAGAGAAACTGGAGTGATCTTTTAGTCTTTAAATCACTAATTGTCATGTAGTGATTTAAACCACGGTTAAAGAGTGGTTTCCAAGCTATGGATTCACAAAGGTGTGTCCTGATTTCCTTCATGTTTGATTTGACCATGACAACTTAAATTATTTCTTCAAATATTTTTAAAACACTAATTAAGGAGAAAAAATAACCCTGAACATTCAAATGGAAATTCAACCTACTGGAGACCTCCATCGTGCTAACTAGTAGGCTCACTGATTAACCATATAATAAATACACATTATATATTTGAACATAAAGTGCATTTATACTAATGTCACTTTTCTCTGCTTTACATATTAGAGTTCTATGTCAGATTTTGTTTGCATAATGTATTCTGCTCTGTAAGAAAGTTGGAAAGCGTCTTCCCTAATACATAGCTCTTACTCAGTCAGTCCTTGCTTTCCCGCCTAATTACACATGCCTGAACAGTCAATAGAGGCTGATTAGCATTGTATTATATTTATGGAATCTAAGAGGCAATCTTACTAAGATGTACTATTATTATTTTACATTTCACAAAGAAAGAAAAATACTTCCAATGAAAAACATACCATGCAGTAAATTCAGAGACCTTAAATTTTTTAAAAAAGTAAGTTCTTAAATCAAGAGAATATAGTAATTAAGAACTTGGAATCTGAAATCAAATTACCTGGGTTTGAGTTTATGGGCATCCTACATACTGTGACCTCCAGCAAATCACTTAGCTTCTAGCTTCATCTGCAAAATGGAACTATTATTACAGTCTAACTCAGAGAGCGATTGTGAGAGATAAGAGAATAATTGTAAGTCCAGAGGCTTGGGGTCTAGTAAGTTCTTGCTAAATGTTCTTTATTGTCATTATTATGACCCCTGGAAAAGCCCTTGATCCTATGACCTGATTGTAGAAGGTTGCTCCTATTAGGGGTGGGGGCAGAGGGGTCAGCCTTGTGTGATACCCAAATAAATGCTTCCCTTTTTAATCTCCTTTTCAGAAGCTCTTTACTCCTAGTCAGAAGAGTCAACACATATCTGATTGAAAGTGCTTTTTTCCCTAAAGGAGGAGGTTTGCCGATGATATAAAGCTCTGTTCAGATGCCAATTTAATCTCTTCTGATGGAGAGGTTTTAGAAGCTTTTAGTCCTCCTTGGTGACCTCCACATCACACAAATAGATTTCTTCTGCTCTTGTGTCCTACAGCCCCAAAGTACTTTAGAAGGATGGAGTAGGTTTTCTTTCTAAAGTTTTGGTCTTGATTGCAGTGGTGGGAAAGTTTATTTAGATAAATGATGAAAGAATTCAAATTTGGGAGCTAACTTTAGCTGCAGATTTTTTGTTCAGTGTGGAAAAAATAAAGTCTCTTGGTCTCTTTGAATTGTGTATACAAATCATTTCATATGAAATTTTTATGTGGATAAATAGGAAGGAGGCAAGTCTATTCTTAACATACTCCTGACCTCAAACATGCCTCTCCAAATGCCTAGTAGTTACCACCAATTCCTCACATCTCAAAACAAATTCATGCACTTCTCCAAAAACAAGTGTGTAAGTTAGTGTTGGTTAGGCTAAGCTACTGTAACAAATAGGACAAAAACTCAATGTCACAGTCCAGAGATGGACAGGTGGCTCTCCTCAGCATCTTGTGACAAAAGTATCTGGGCTCTTTCCATTGGTGGCTACACCATCAGGTACACTTTCCAAGGTTGGTTCAGATGGGAAGAGAAAACTTGGAGGTCACTTGTAATAGCTTAAATACCTGGCCTTTTAGTAGTTTATCTCACTTCCACCCAAATTTCATTAGCTAGAACTCAGTCACAAGCTGCATCCCCAAACCTGTTGATCCTACTGCAATAGCATCTAAATCTTTTCCTTTTTTCCAACCCCATTGACACTGTCCTTCTCTTCATCTTTCATCTCTATCACCAGTGTAGCTCCTTAAGTGGTCTTTCCACCTCCTATCTCTCTTTCCTCCCATCCCTAAACATATGTCCCCATGCTGCTACCTGGATTCACTTTCACAGGTTTGATCACATTCCCCTTATTGAAAACCATTTCTATGGATAGCCTGGAGAATAAGGGCTATGTTCCTTGCATGATGACCAAGTACTGTTAGTTGCCAGTGTACCTGTCCAGGTTTGCCCCCCAGTAGACCTGCTCATGGATAACTCTATCCAGCCTAACCAGATTCCTTGTTTTTCTGGAAATTTCCTCATTCTATACATGGTCTCACACTAGTCAATATTTTTCTCCTCTGAAGACCTACTTATCACTCAAGACCCAACTTAACTGTGTCCCTCCCTCTGTCAAGCCTTTCTTGATTCATTTTGTTGAAATGAAATGATCAAAGGGCTCCTAACACACATTTTAAGAACTCTTATTTTACATCTACTCCATTCGCCTGGGTGTTTAAAGTTAATGAGGTATGAATTTTTCTCCCTGATTTGACTGCTTGCTCCTTCAAGACCCACAGTATGCACTAATCTTCATATATTCACAACACTAACCTCAGTGTATTGAATATAGTAGATACTCAACACTTGTTAATATGTTAACTAAACTCATAGTACCTGCTAGAACTAAAAGATACCACAAAATTCCAAATATAAGAGTGTTTAATATATTTGTTCTTATAACACAAAAGCCTTGAAAGCAGATTTATTGTGTTAAGGGTGAAATGATCTTTATATCAGATAACTTATAAGAGTAGGCTCAGGATTGAAAATGAGGAAGGGTCTTGTCGTTTCCATATAATCCAGTTTGGTTCATTAAAGTCTGAAAGCTCCACTGGCTGAGGATACCTGGGGCTTTAGGTAAAGAAACATCCCAATAGGCAACTAGCACTCACAGATTTAATCTGGAACTACCCTCTTCATCTACTTCTGCTCTGCTTAATACATTTTCTCTATTCTATTTCTTACCAAATACCTTCAGTTTTCAGACTTATTTGTTACTTCTGGCTCCATTTTTCTTACTCCATTCTCTCAAACATGTGACCTTCTTTTTTTGGTCCTTAGCGAGATACTTTCTTGGATGGGTCTACTCACTCTATGGCTTATATCCTCACTAACTTAATTTTTATTTGGATGAAAATCCCTTTTTTGGAAGAAAGTGAAGAAGAAATAAAGGAATAAAGGTGTATCAGATAGGATTCTTTGGACTGCAACCAACAACAAGGTCTAATTCAAACTGATATAAACAATATGGGGATTTATTAACTCTCATAATGAAAGTCCAAAATAAACTCCATAAATGCTTTTTAGCAGTTCTCTTGGCTCAGTCCTTCTATGTATTTGCCTCATCCTTGGCCCCAACGAAAATTGATTCAGTAATTCCAGGCATAACACCAGACAAAACAACATTAAAATAAAGAAGTGTTTTTATGTGTTTTTATGTTTTTTTATGTGTAAAATAAAGAAGTGTTTTTTATGTGTTTTCTTTTTGCAGGAAAAAACCCTTTTACCGAACCATGGGACAGGATGGTGTAGTGAGAGATCCTGGACTCACCTCCCACAGATACACCAAAATTGCAACTACATATAGAGCAATTACCTCTGAGAATGACCTGAACACTAGCAGAAAAGATTTTCCACAACTAAGGATAAAAAGAAAAAGGCATAATGAGATGGGTAGGAGGAGTGAAGATGCAGTCTGGCTGGGATTCACACCCTTGGTGCAGCAACCCACAGTAGGGAGTGATATCACAGCTATGGAGGTCCTCCCTCAGGAGAAAGGGGTCTGAACTTCACTTTGGGGAGTACAGCCAGGGGACCTGCACTGGAAAGACAAGTCCCTCTAACACCTGGCTTTGAAAACCAGTACAGCTTATGTCCAGGAGAGCTGGAAAGTTATAAGAAACCTAGACTCTACTCTTAAAGAACATGCACAAAATCTCACTTGCTGTGAGTCCCGGCACAGAGGCAGCAGTTTGAAAAGTGCCCGGATCATACATGAAGGTGATTTATTCATGAATTTTAGAGAATGTATCCGAGGGGCAGGGATCTACTGGAACTTTCTTCAGATACAGAGATTCTGGTAGGTGCCAGGTTTTGTTGTTGTTTGTTATTTGTTTTTGTTTTTTGCTCACCTTCTGTTTAGCTGCCCTGGCTCTGCTGGGAGCCATTTTTGACTCTCCCCATCTACCCTAGTAGCAATGCTCACCCCAGATCCCATTCACCTGCAGGCCTGTCCCAGCCAGTGCTCCTCTAAAGAGGCTCCCCATCCTGCCAGAATTGGCAGGTGCCCAGAGCCAGCACCAGAGCCCCTTCAAAGCACCTCCCACCCCACCAAACCTGGCAAGTGCCCTTGGCCAAGAGTGGCAACCCCTCAAAGTAGCTCCCACCTGGAGAAACAGCCTCACACACCATAGCCCCTGCAACAATTGTGGCTGGGACTTACAATCAGCCACACTGCAGGTCAGTTCCACACACTAGCACACCTGCAGCAATCACAGTCCAGACTCAGTAGAAGAGAACACATAGCCCACATAGAGAACACTCCTAGAGCACCTGGCTCTGGTGAACAAGGAGGACTGAGCTACTGGCCCCACAAGATACCTTCTACATAAAGCCACTCCTTTAAGACCAGGAGATATAGCTAACCTACATAATACATAGAAACAAACACAGAGAATTAGGCAAAATTATGAGAAAAAGGAATATGTTCCAAATGAAAGAACAAGACAAAACCTCTTAAAAAGAACTAAGTGAAAAAGAGATAAGCAATCATCCAGAAAAGAACTCAAAGTAATGGTCATAACGAGGGTCACCAAACTCAGGAGAAGAATGGGGAAACACAGTGAGAACTTCAACAAAAAGATAGAAACTATAAAGAAGAATCAATCACAGCTGAAGAATACTATAACATATATGAAAAATACACTAGAGGAAATAAACAGCAGATCTGATGATGCTGAACAACAGATCAACAATCTGGAAGACAGTCTAGTGGAAATCACCCTGTCAGAACAGTAAAAAGAAAACAGAAATAAGAAAATGAGGCTAGTTTAAAGAATCTCTGGGGCAATATCAAGCAGAATAACATTTGCATTTTAGAGGAAGAAAATTATTTATAAATTACTTATAAATGTGTGTTTGAGGAATGAAGAACAATAGCTTTACCAAAAGTAGAAATAAATGCAATTATTAAAATTTTTTTTAAAAAAGATGGGGAAGAAAGAAAAGGCTGGAAAACCTCTTTTAAGAAATAATGGCTGGAAACTTTCCTAGCTTGTTGAAGGAAACAGACATCCACACAATGTCACAAGACACAATAAAGTTAAAATGTCAAAAGTTAAAAATAAAGAGAGAATCTTAAAAGCAACAAGAGAAAAACAACTAGTTACATATAAGGGAGTCCCCATAAGATTATCAACTGACAGTTCAGAAAAAAAAAGTATAGCCTAAAGGGAGGAAATAGCACAACATATTCAAAAAACTGAAAGGAAAAGATTTACAACCTAGTATACTCTATCCAGCAAGTTTATCACTCAGAATTGAAAGAGGATAAAGAATTTCCCAGTTTATCACCACTAAACAGATTTTACAAGAAATGTTAAAGGGACTTCTTTAAACAAACAAACAAAAAAGTCATAACTAGAAATACAAAAATTATGAAACAAAATATTTCACCAATAAAGGCAAATATGTAGGAAAGATAGTGGATCAACCACCTATATAGCTAGTATGAAGGTTAAAAGACAAAAGTAGTAAAATTATCTATATCTACAATAATTAGCTAAGGGATAAACAAAATAAAAAGATGTAAAATTAAATCCAAAATATTAAACATGGGTAGGAAAGTAAAAATGTAGTGCTTTTAGAACAGTCTCAGACTCAAGCAACCATCAACTTAAAGTAGACTGCTGTAGGGCTTCCCTGGTGGCGCAGTGGTTGAGAGTCCGCCTCTGATGCAGGGGACACAGGTTCATGCCCCAGTCCGGGAAGATCCCACATGCCATGGAGAGGCTGGGCCTGTGAGCCATGGCCGCTGAACCTGTGCGTCCGGAGCCTGTGCTCCACAATGGGAGAGGCCACCACAGTGAGAGGCCTGCGTACCGCAAAAAAAAAAAAAAAGAAAAGAAAAAGACTGCTGTATATATATGTTGTCATATAAGAACCTCATGGTAACCACAAACTAAAAACTGATAATAGATACACAAAAAATAAAGAGAAAGGAATACAAACATAACACTAAAGAAAGTCATCAAATCACAAGGGACAAAAGCAAGAGAAGAAAAAATGAACAGAGAAGAACAACAAAAGTAACCAGAAAATAACGAACAAAATGGCACTAAGCACATACCTATCAATAATTACTTTAAATGTAAATGGACTAAATGTTCCAATCAAAAGATATAGGGTGGCTGAAGGGATTACAAAAAGAAAAAGACCTATATACATACTGCCCATAAAAGAGTCACTCCAGATGTAAAGACACACACAAACTGAAAGTGAAGGGATGAAAAAAGATATTCCATGCAAATGGAAACAAAAGAAAGCTGGGGGAGAAACACTTACATTAGACAAAATATACTTTAAAAAAGACTGTAACAAGAGACAAAGAAGGACATTACATAATGATAAAGGGATAAATCCAACAAGAATATATAATACTTGTAAACATATTTGCACCCATCATAAGACAACCTAAATACATAAAGCAAATACTAACAGACATAAAGGGAAAAACTGACAGTAATACAATAATAGGGGATTTTAACATCCCACATACATCAGTAGATAGATCATCCAGACAGAAAATCAATAAGGAAATACTAGCTTTAAATGACACATTATATCAGATGATCTTAATAGAAATATATAGAACATTTCACCCCACAACAACAGAACACAGATTATTTTCAAGTGCACATGGAACATTCTCCAGAATAGATTACATGTTAGGCCAAAAAACAAGTGTCAATACATTTAAGAAGACTGAACTCATATGAAGCATCTTTTCCAACCACAACAGTATAAGACTAGAAATCAACTATAAGAAAAAAATTGGGAAAACCCAAACACATGGAGTCTAAACAACATTCTACTAAGCAGCCAATGGGTCAAAGAGAGAATTAAAAAAATACCTGATTTGAGACAAATGAAAATGGAAAGACAACATTCCAAAATTTACAGATATCAGCAAAGTCAGTTCTAAAAGGGAGGTTTGTAGCAATGCAGGCCTACTTCAGGAAAGAAGAAAAATCTCAAATAAACAATTAAAACTTACACCTAAAGGAACTAGAAAAAGAAAATCAAGCAAAACATGAAGTGAGTAGAAGGAAGTAAATAATAAAGATCAGAGTGAAAATAAATGAAATAGAGACTAAAAAAGTACTAGAAACGATCAATGAAACCAAGAGCTGTTTCTTTTAACGGATAAACAAAATTGCTAAAACGTTAGTCAGATGCATCAAGACAAAAAGAGAGAAGTTACAAATAAATGAAATCAGAAATGAAAGAAAAGTTGTTATACTCTACACCACAGAAATATGCAGGATCATGAGATTACTATGAACAACAGATTATATGCTAACAAACTGGAAAAATAGAAAAATTCTTAGAAACATAAAATCTCCAAAGACTGAATCAGGAAGAAATAGAAAATCTGAACAGACCTATCACTAGTAATGAAATTGAATAAGTAATCAAAAAACTCCCCAAAAACTAAAGTCCAATACCAGATGGGTTCACAGGTGAATTATCCTAAATAGTTAAAGAAAGGTACATTAACTAACCTTCTCAAACTATTTTAAAAAATTGAAGAGAAAAGAATACTTCCAAACTCTTCTGCAATGCCAGCATTACCCTGATATGAAAACTAGCCAAAGCAACTCCAAATAAAAAAGAAAGGAAGGAAGGAAGGAAGGAAGGAAGGAAGGAAGGAAGGAAGGAAGGAAGGAAGGAAGGAAGGAAGGAAGGAAGGAAGGAAGGAAGAAAGAAAGAAAGAAAGAAAGAAAGAAAGAAAGAAAGAAAGAAAGAAAGAAAGAAAGAAAAGGAGGAAATTACAGGCCAATATACCTGATGAACACAGATGGAAAATCCTCAATAAAATATTAGCCAAAAAAAAATTCAACAATACATTAAAAGAATTATACACCATGATCAAGTAGGATTTATTCCAAGGAGGCAAAGATGCAAATATCCACAAATCCATAAATGTAACATACCACTTTAGCAAAATGAAGGATAAAAATCATATGATCATCTCAATAGATGCAGAAAATGCTTTTGACAAAATTTAACATTCATTTCTGTTAAAAACTCTCAACAAAATGGGCATAAAGGAAACACACCCTCATAGTCAACATTATAAAGGTCATGTATGACAAACCCACAGCCAGCATCATATTCAATGGTTAAAAGCTAAAAGCATTTCCTCTAAGATCAGGAACAAGACAAAGATGTCCATTCTCACCACTTCTTTTCAACATAGTATTGAAAGTCATAGCCACAGCAAAAATGCTAGGAAAAGAAATAAAAGGCATCCAGATTGGAAAGGAAGAATTAAAACCATCACTCTTTGCAGATGACATGATATTATACATAGAAAACCTTAAAGACACCATGAAAAACTATTAGAACTAACTGAACTAAGTGAATTCAGTAAAGTTCCAGGATACAAATTTAAAATGCAGAAATTTGTTTCATTTCTATACACAGAACTAGAAATTAAGAAAACAATCCCATTTACAACTGCATCAAAAAGAATAAAATAACTAGAAATAAACTTAACCAAGGAGATAAAAGACCCATATTCTGAAAACTATAAAACATTGATGAAAAAAATTGAAGATGACAAAAACAAATGGAAAGATACACTGTGCTCATAGATTGGAAGAGTTAATATTGTTAAAATGTCCATAACAACCCAAAGCAGTCTACAGATTTAATGCAATCCCTATCAAATTACAATGACATTTTTCATAGAACTAGAACAAATAATCTTAAAATTTTTTTGGAACCAAAAAAGACCTCAGAAAGCCAAAACAATTTTGAAAAAAAAAGAAAGAAAGAAAGAACAAAGATGAAAGTATCATGTTCCTTGATTTCAAACTATACTGCAAATCTATAGTAATCAAAACAGTATTGTACTGGAACAAAAATAGATGCAGAACAGAATAGAGTGCAAAAATGAACAAATGAGACTACATCAAACTACAATGATTTTGCACAGCAAAGGAAGCCATCAATAAAACAGAAAGGTAACCTACTGAATGGGAGAAAATACTTGCAAATGATATATCTCACAAGGAGTTACTATCCAAAATATATAAAGAACTCATATAACTCAATATCAAAAAACAACCTGATTTAAAAATGGCCAGAGGTGGTGAATAGACATTTTTCAAAGAAGATGTACAAATGGCCAACAGACACATGAAAAGATGCTCAATATCACTAATCATCAAGGAAATGCAAATCAAAACCATGAGATATCACTTCACACCTGTCAGAATGGCTATCAACAAAAAGACAACAAATAACAAGTGCTAGCAAGGATGTGGAGAAAAGGGAACCCATGTGCTCTGTTGGTGGGAATACAAACTGGTGCAGCCACTATGGGAAACAGTATGGAGTTTTCTCAAAAAAATTAAAAATAGAACTACTATATGATCCAATATTGCTACTTCTGGGTATTTACCCAAAGAAAACAAAAACACAAATTTGAAAATTTATATGCACTCCTATGTTCATTGCAGCATCATTTACAATAGCCAAGATATGGAAGCAACTTAAATGTTCATCAATGGATGAGTGGATAAAGAAGATTTGGTATATATATGCAATAGAATATTATTCAGCCATAAAAAAGAATGAAATCTTGCTATTTGCAATAGCATAAATGACTTTAAAGGGTGTTATGCTAAGTGAAATAAGCCTCCCAGAGAAAGATACATGATTTCAGTTATACATGGAATCTAAAAATCAAAACAAACAAACAAAACAAAACAGAAACAGACTCATAGATACAGAGAACAAACTGGTGGTTGCCAGAGAAGAGGGAGTGGGGAGTTGGGCAAAATAGATGAAGGGGACTAAGAGGTAAAAACTTCTAATTATAAAGCAAATAAGTCACAGTGATGTAATATACAACATAAAGAATATTATCAATAATATCGTAATAATTTTATCCTAGACTTATCGTGGTGGTCCTTTGTAATGTGTGATCAAAGCACTATGTTTTACACCTGCAACTAACATAATATTGAGTCAACTATGCTTCAATTTAAAAAAGAAAGAAAGAAAACCTTTCATAGAAGTTTCCCATAAGACTTTAGACATGTTTCATTGGAAAAATTGGGTCACATGGTATTTACAAGCCAATCAGTGGCAAGGGGAATCAAATTACTCAACTGGCTGAGATTAATACAGTAAGTCCCCTACATACGGACCTTCAAGTTGCAAACTTTCAAAGATGTGAACATGTGTTCCACCAACATTAGGCGTGAGTGAAATTGTAGCTTACCCTCTGTCTCCTATTGCTGATGATCCTTCAGCTCTACCATCTCCCACCTCCTCTCCCTCCTCCAGTCAGTAACTCTTCTTGCCTTTTCACTCAAAGCCAGCCCCTGTATGCCAGCTGTTGTACTTACTACTGTACTTTTCAAGGTACTGTACTGTAAGATTAAAAATGTTTTCTTTGCTTTTTGTGTTTGTTTTTTACATATTATTTGTGTGAAAAGTATTATAAACCTATTACAGTACAGTACTATATAGCCGATTGTGTTGGTTGGGGTACCTAGACTAACTTTGTTGGACTTACAAACAAATTGGACTTACGAACACATTCTCAGAACAGAACTCATTCATGTGTAGGGGACTTACTGTACTTTAGTATGGAATGGCTTTTCATGGGTCAGCCATAATAATTACTACAAAGGAGAAGGCAGGGAGGGAGGAAGAAAGAAAGGAAAACAAACTAGAATTAGCCTTCTTATTTTGCAAGCTCACTCTTTACAAATAATTACTATATTTCAAAGATCTCCATTGGGTCTCTAGATTCCAGAAAATCTCAGTTGGGAAAATAAACTTCCAGGATGTTTAGCAGAGGGAATGAGATCTCTGGAGGGTTATCCTGCATTTGAAGACTCCTGTCTATAAGGCATCTATGCCACTTCAGCTCACAAGTCATTGAACAGAAGTAGTCATATGGCTCAACTTACCTATGGCAAGAAGGTCACAGGAATTCCAACCTACCACGTGCCTGGAAGGCAGGAGGCTAGAAATATTGAATGACCATCATAGTCCACCAAATATTCAGCCCATCCAAACAACCCCAAAATCTTAGAGTCTTATCGCAGCAAAGGTTTATGTCTCACTCCTACTGTATTTTCATCATGGGTTGGCAGTAGGGTTTTCCTCCTTGGAGTCTCTAAGTGACCCAGGTTAATTGAGGCATTATCTCAATGTGTGTTTCCATGACCATCATCATAATAGAAAAAGAATGTGATGAACTATGCACTAAGTTTTAAAGCTTCTGTCTGGAAATGACACTTTTATACCCACATTTTATTTGCAAAGAAAGTTAAATGGCCATGCTAATGCCAAAAGAAGGAGAGAGAAGTGGAAAACTGAACTATCTGGTACACTGCACTTACAAATAATTTCCTATCTACTCTACTTCTATTTCCCCAACATGTCATCTTGGGTTTTTCCATAAATTCTCTGGTCACCATAAGGTAATAGTCTCTGTCTTGTGGTAGCAAATAGTTCAGTCTGGTCTAACACCAGAACTCCAAGCTCCATTACTACATATTCAGTTGATTTCTTCCCTGGGTTTGGAAGACTTCAAGGAGTATTTGTGTGTGAGAGAGGGGGGCATGATCAGCTTTTTCTCTTTCTGGACATACTTCCACTCCCACCCATTACTGACTCATTCTTTGAACACATCTTTATTGAGCACATATTCTATCAGACACTGTTCTAGATGGTGGAGTTATGACAGTGAACAAGATAGACATTTCCTATCTTCATGGAGCTTACATTCAAGTAGACAAATAAATTAAATGTATAATACAATAATAATAAGTTCTAGAGTAAAGAGTATAGTAGAAAAGGGCATAGGAAATATCAAGGAAGTGCTATTTAGGCAGGAGGGTCTAGAGAGAGTGCCATTTAAAGAGAAATAAAGGTAAAGGAATTGAGAAATGGAAGAAGAATTTCTAGGCCAAAGATGAAAAAATGCAAAATCGCTGGAGCATGACATGACCTGGCTTATTTGAAAAATAGCCAGGAAAGTTTGGTTAGAGTAGGATGAGGAACAGGGGAGAGCAGAAAGACATGAGGCCAGAGCACGAAGAGGGGCCAAGACCACTTAGGGTCTTGTGGTCATTGTGGGCCACTGGAAGGTTTTGAGCAGAGAAATGACATGATGTGGAATGGGCTTCATCAAGGTCATTTAGCTACTGTGAGACTGGATAGGAAAAGGGCAAAGCCAAGAGAAAGCAGAGCCATCAGGGGGCTAGTGCAGAATCCAGAGGAGAGGTGATGGTTTGTTGCACCATTGCGGTAGCATGGAAGTTATGAATCCTCATATTTCAGGCCTCTCATGGCCAGGCCCAGTGGTGAGGGAGGAGATATTTTAAAGGGGTTGAAGATAGAAAAATTTTACCAAACTGCAATAGATGGAATTGCACAGAAATACCCTGTGTATGGTACTTTTGTGGGGTTTTAGAGACTCCCATTGCCAGTGATCTGCATTTCCCTTGATAGCATCAAGGCCCCGTTAGCTGGTCATGTATGACCCTCTCCACTAGTCTCTGGGTGCTGGCAGCTGGCAGTTCATATCTCAGTTTGGACCACTTAACTCCTCTACACTGCTCTTTTGGGCAGAGTATTCAGGCCAGTCCCTGTTTATAAGGCCTAACTCTACCAACAGGAGACTCACTTATCAATTGTCCTGCCAAATTCAGGAAGTTCTGGCCACTCTCAGTACTTCTTGGTTTACTCTTGGTCTACCAGGGGCAACAAGCCAACCATAGCCTGTCACCTTTAGACAGGATTCAAAATGCCAATCCCTGTATCCTTCAGTCGTGACAGGAGACATACTGAGCTGCATGACATTCTCTCGAACCTCCACTCACTTTGAGATGAGGGGGAAGCTTTTCCTTCCCCTCCCCCTCTAGTTGGGGAGAAGGAGAAACAGCTCATTGATAACTTCATGAAAAGAGCTTCTCCCTCCCAGCCTTTCCAATTCCCAGTTTATTCTTTGACTATTCTTTGACAGACTGAAAGAGAGTGATGGGTTAATTCTGGAAGAACAAGCTTCTCCCTCTAGTTCTGTAGAAATATTCCACCCCCCTAGCTTCTTGAGATGGGCCACCCATCACTTATTTTCAGAAACTCCAGGCCTCAAGAAAAGTTGAATTTAATATCTTCTTACCATTGCAAGCACAGGGCTGGGACAGAGTGAAGCATGCAGGCACCTAGGGCACACAAGTTAAGGAGGTTTCCCCCTTGGATACATGCAAGTACAGTGTTGGCACCTTATGACCTTTGCATGACCCTTCTAAAATGTTGTGCCCCGTGTGCCTCATTTGCCTCAACCTTGTTCCAATCTTGACAAGCAAACAGAGACCTACTAGAGTTAGCTGAAGCAGAAAAGGTATTTGTTAAAAAGGCTTTCGTTTTGGTAACTCACAGAATCAAAGAGTGTTGGGGACATGGGTTTGGAGGCTATACCATGAAATAAATAAATCATGCCAAGGTTTCAGCAACAACATCCCAGACTGTACTGTTGGACAGACACACCCAGGCTTGGACTGTCTACCACTCTGTCTGGAACCGGATAGCAGACCAGTTCCATTATAACGATGGTCTTGCCATTTCTGGAAATGAATTTAACCACTGATGCTGCCATCACTCTCACCAATAACTATTCTAAGAGGTCCCTCCTTCATCACTTCACTACCTTCTAAGTCAGAGTGTGGGGCAAGTGATCTGAATGGCACAGTCTAGGTCATGTGTCCAAGGTGCAAAGAACTCTGAAAAAGTGAATATCTGCCATTTTCAACTTCTATACTGGAGGTAGGCTTAGATTCATAGGTGGGAGTGTGTGTCTCCAAATACATGAAGGGAATTTAGATCCTGGGCACCCAAAACTAATGTCAAGTGGCCATCCATCAGTTAATCAATCCAGTAAAATAATTGGAAGTTGCACAAAGTTCTATGAAAGAAACAAAAATGAGGGTTAATAAAGAATGCAAGAGGAGGGATCTACTTGACATACAGTGAGGGACTTAAGCTGAGACTTAAAGATAAAAAGGATCTGGCTATGAAAAGACTGGTTACAGCAGGGGAGAGAACAGATGCAAAGATGCCTAGCGAGGGAAGGAGCTTGGTGTGATCCTGGAGCTAGTTATAGCCAGAGCATAAATGAGGGGTGGGGAGGGAGGTGGAGATGAGGATACGAGTCAGATCACAAAGGGCCTTGTAGGCTGGGGTTAGAGGTTTGTATTTGGAAAGTCACTGTAAACTTGTAGGCAGGGGAATAAAATTATATAATTTCCATTATTTAAGAAAATCACTTTTGCTGCTATCTGAAGGAGTTGGTATGGGGTGAGTCAGATCAGAGAAACAAAATGGGAATCTGTGGAGATATACTAGGGGAGAGAAAATGACTCCAAATAAGGTAGTGACAGCAGAGCTGGAGATAAAATTCTGGATCTCATGTGTGTATTTGGAGACAGAATCAATGACTTGAATATGAGAAGTTAGGAAAAAAGAGGAAATCTGGATAACTGCTAGGTTTCTGGGTGGACTAATAGAATTTATGGTAACTTTTGCTAAAATGGAGAAGTGGAAACCAGATATGGTGGTAAAAGTTCAAGAGTTCTATGGGGACACATTGTTTGCAACGTCAGTATGTCATCAAAGTGGCAGGACTTTGGCTCAAGTTGTTAAAATACCTCAAGAATTGCAACAAACTAATTTTCAAACATTTCAAGTAAAACTGGTATTAAACATTCCAGGACACTTGGAGTCCAGAACTATCATGCTGGCTTTTATCTTTGTTTTTTTCCCCTTTATTTCTTAAAAATAATCAAGTGTTTCAAACATAAAGAAAAGTACAGGAATAAAAATTTAGGAGACACCTGTGTATCTGCCATCCAGATCTAACAAATGTTAACGTTTTACTATATTTGCTTCAGATCTTTTTTTTTTTAAATAAACAACACAGTACACACAGCTCGACTCCCTCGTCCCATTCCTCTTAACATATGATACCATTTATATAAAATTCTAAAACATTCAGAACAATTCTATGTATTTTTATGGATGGCTGCATATGCAGTAAAACTATAAAAACGAGCATGTGAGGACACGCCAACAGAAGAATATATTTTTTGTTTTTCTAATTTACATTAAAAGTAGCTCAATCCCCACACATTAGGGGTTCCAAGAAATCACATCTCTGTTATTTTGGAGAGTGGTTTTCCCCCTCAGTTGAAATCTTACAAGAAACTTGCTATGGCAACTTAGGGACATTGGCGGGAAGCTCTAGATTTCAGGTTATGAGGGTCACATGTAAGACGCTCATTGTCTGAATCTACCTAGACATCTTGAAAGCAGAAAGCCTGAATATTTGCAGCGCCCACTCCCTTAAGCCAAATGTGCCTCTAGAATCTGTATCCCAGCTCCCAGTATCACCAACACTTCGTGTTCAGGCCCCCTCATCCAAGGTTCCAGAACCTTGGCACAATTGCATGGGCTCAAAGCAAAAGGCCTTCCCTACCCCTCAACCTCCCAGTTTCAGGAAATTTAATTCTTCCCATAGTTAGCCCTCACCTCGGCTCCTTCAGCGTTCTAAACCTCCAGCTTTGGAGCAACAGAATTCTCAGCCTCTCGCTTAACATAGGAAAGGCCTCGTAACGTTCCCCCATGTTAAAGGAAGCTGGCATTCAGGACAATAAGCTCTATGACCCTTCAAAGAAAACAAAAATATCTGTCCTTCTTCCCCAGTGAGCTTATAGCCATGTTAGTAAGACACGGTTCATTTCTCAGACAGGTTATCTTGCTCCCCCTTGCGCTTGCCGATCATCCCCTCCTAAGGCTCTGGCCTGGACTGTGCCTGGTGGCCACTTCCGGTGGGTTTTCTTCTGTGCCGCCATGTTTTTGCCCTCTGAAGGCATGGTGTCCAAATGCTGAGCCGCTGACATCTCATGGCTCACTTTTCACCACTCACTCCTCTAACTCCCACCACAGTCTCCCTTGAATGTCTGATCTCTTAAAACTCCAGTCAAGATCTCCCTTCTGTTCTTCATTCTCCTGCCATTCATTTCATTGATGAACCCCACAAATTAACTGATTAATAAAAGGGGAGTTCTTCCAGTATACCAGGATTAGGAAAAGGAAAATAAAATACGTTTGGAAGTACTATACCTCTTACCCACTCATTCCTCCCCAAAAGAAACAGGAAACAAACAAATGCTCTAATTTATTCATGCCAGTGACAGAATCGAAAAATCCATCTCCAAATGTCTGCCAAAGCTATCTACACCTATATCCTCATGCCCTTCTTAATTAAACCTGCTTTTTTCAATAAAAGCCAAGCAAAAGAACATGACTTCTTATTTAATTTCACTATGAAAATATTTCCATTTTACAAAAAAAAAAGTGTCCTCTTAATTCATTGAAAATCTGTATTGCAGGACTTTATGGAATAAATAGGGGACCTATCCACCACTTACAGCATTATTTCTCTGACACAATGAGTTTCCAGTTTCCACTTAGAAAGAAACTTTAACAATGTAACCCACTGGTGACTCCCTACACACGAAGTCAGGTGATAAAACAAAAATTCATACAATTCAGAAATATTTAAGGTTTCTGAAAATATTTTATTTATTTCAGCATAACTGTTTTATTTCCATTGTTAGAGAATTATGTAAGTGGCTTTCTTCCCATAACTCTTTTACTTACGGGGCAAACATTTCTTGAGTACATATTTAAGGCTCCCAGAACTAAATAAACAAGATAGGCAAAACTCCAGTGTTTTAGAGACTACTTTTCCCCCCTTTCTTTCTTGTTTTTATTTCCAAAGTTGCTAAATAATAAAAGTAGAATATTTAGTTCCTCTTAGACTGAGTTCATAAAAAGTTCATAACTACTAATATTACCACTTTTTAAAACTTTTGAAAATAATATAAATTTATTTTCATATCTCTCATGCCTAGAATATGCACAACACACAATAGGCATGCAATAAATATTTGAGAATGGAAAATCATCTGTCTAGAATCCTTTTAGATCTAGCCCTACCTAAGGGAGAAAAAAGATAATTCACAATCTCTTCCAATCCTTAGATTGTATTTTCTCAGCAGCGTGGTGGTATTCCACGTTCCCTTTTTCCCACACTCTCCCAAATCCCTAAAAGGCTGAATTCAGGAAGGCAGGACTGGACAAATCAAATTCCTCATTAAGAATGCCTGAAGAAATATGCCTAAAGATGAAATTATAGCTCTTAGACCAGCATTCAAAACCCCGGAATAAAAGAAAAGAGAGAAGGAGGGAGCGAGGGCCAAATTATGCGATTTGACCATAGTTACTTATCCAGCAAATGTTTCTGAAAGCTACTAACTACTAATTGTGGTAAAGGTTTTTAAGCCGGGACCCGGTGAGTCGCTCTCTCTTCCCCTGATGCTCTGTAATTCATGTGCAGTTTGGGGATGGCACTCTGTCTTAAATACAGTAATATTTTAGAGAAATTTGAACACTTTAAGTTAACAGGTATGCCATTTTGGAGCCATAAAAGAGATGCAACTCCAGAGATTTCAAATAATTTAATAAGGTGTAACCATTTTTCTAAAGTTCTGTGGTATTTTTTTCATCAGCCTAAAAGGCTCTACCATGTGGCCTAATTCAAGGCTGCAAGCAGGAGAAATTACTGACTTCATTATGCCTGCCTGGTGCTCTCCAGTAAAAGCGTTCTGCACCAGGCATTCTCATACTAGGAGGCTCTGTGGAAAGCTTTTGCCCTGACAGATCTCCTTTGGCTTCTTGTGAAAAGCAGCAGAGGGAAGGAGGTTATGTTCTATTGTGCACCAGGCCCAGAGGTTTGTGTCCCCCTCTTTCCTTTAGAAAAGGCCCACAGTGGGTCCTAGTCACACCTGAGTCATAATGGCCCTTGGGCCACTGAACACCATTCAGGGTTTGCTGAAGAGAGATTAATGTTTATTATTATTGCCATTAATGGTATTACTGTTATTGTTGTTATTATCCATTGCTTATTGGAAATGAGCATTCTGTGGTCTTTTGAAACATTCCACTGCTTTCCCTGCAGTGTGTAGAATAGCTAATGGCTTATCTACAAGAGAACAAAGAGTAAAAGTGAAGCCATCGCTTTTCCTTGACTTCTTTTGGTACAACTGGGCTTGTGTTTTTATTTACTAAGATGGATATGAAAGCAGGAAAGAATGGTGTATTAGCTAGAGTGAACCTGGCTTCTCTGAAAGAGTAAACTGCCAAATCTCAGTGGCTCAATGCAATGCAAGTTTGTTTGTCACTCATATATAGCCTAAGCTAGGTGTTACCCATGCGCAGAGAACAACCTTCTAAGCACTAAGAAAGGGACACAGGTGTCTTTCATTCTGAGGCCACCAAGTTCAGAGTGGAGGTTCCAAGCAGGTGAATGGGGGAAAGACCACACATGGGAGGTCTCAAAGCAGCACACACAACTTATGCTCACGTTCCATTGGTGGTCATTAACAGCAAGGGAGTCTAGGAAATGCAATCTAGTGAGTAGTGAAGACAGGATTGGAACCAGAGCAAACTTACTTCAGAAATTTGTTCATCAAACATTGAGATGCTGTGTCAAAGTGTAGCAAGGCTCACTTACATATGGAATCTAAAAACAACTCATAGAAACTTCAGTAGAAAATTCTACTCATAGAGAGTAGACAAGTGGTTGTCAGAAGCTGGGGGTCGGGGAAATGGGGAGATATTGTCAAAGGGAACAAACTCTCAGTTATAAGATGAAAAAGTTCTGGGATCTGAAGGTACAGCATGGGGACTATAGTTAACAACACTGTATTGCATATGTGAAAGTTGCTATGACAGTAGAGCTTTAATGTTCTCACCATAACACCAACAAAAAGAAAAAAAATGTAATTATGTAAGGGAAAGGATGTGTTCACTAAACTTAATGTGGTAAACATTTTATGATATATTCATGCATCAAATCATCACATTGTACATCTTAAGTTTACACAGTGTTATATGTCAATAATATCTCAATAAAGTTGAGGGGGAAAGCACATGGAAAGTTCTAGGTAACCTTCTCTGAGAACGTGACATTTGTGTGGATAGATACCACAATGGAAGCAAATCTAAGAGCTCTCTGCAAGTTGGACATACCTATAGTTTTTTAGTTTGTTATTGTTTCTGGAAGGTCCATATGAGTTCTACTAAAGGTAAGTTCCTCTTGAAGCAACTTTTACATTTCTAGAAGTGAATGGTACAGTGCTAGACCCAGAGAAGTCATTCAAATGCCATGTCTTCTATCTGGGGTATTGAATTTCTAAAGAGAGAAATTTCCAATATCTTATCTGAGGTAAACATCTGGCTGCTTGGGTTCTGTTTGCTGTACTGGGAGGTAAGGAGGTCAGCTCTCCAAATACAGACTTTCATCCAATTTCCTTCTGTTTTTATCACCACGGTGCACACCTGTGTGTCGCTTAATTGATGCATCTGAACTTGTAGTGCACATCATCTTTCCCATTATTCCCATGTATTTCTCTTTACAAAAACTCTAACCTTGCCTTCCTCCACTCTACTTTATCAATTCCCACACTTCCATATACTTTCCATCTCCAGAATTTTTATTAAAACCTCTTACCTGAAAATGTCTCTCTCTCCCTCTTTGTTCTTGTGGGGATTTTTTTAAACATTTTTATTGGAGTATAATTGCTTTACAATGGTGTGTTAATTTCTACTTTATAACAAAGTGAATCAGTTATATATATACATATATCCGCATATCTCTTCCCTCTTGCGTCTCCCTGCTTCCCACCCTCCCGATCCCACCCTTCTAAGTGGTCACAAAGCACTGAGCTGATCTCCCTGTGCTATGCGACTGCTTATGACTAGCTATCTATTTTACATTTGGTAGTATATATATGTCCATATATACACTACCACTCTCACTTCGTCTCAGCTTACCCTTCCCCCTACCTGTGTCCTCAAGTCAATTCTCTAGTAGGTCTGCATCTTTATTGCTGTCTTGCCCCTAGGTTCTTCATGACATTTTTTTCTTTTTTTTTTTTTTAGATTCCATATATATGTGTTAGCATACGGTATTTGTTCTTCTCTTTCTGACTTACTTCACTCTGTATGACAGACTCTAGATCCAGCCACCTCACTACAAATAACTCAGTTTCATTTCTTTTTAGGGCTGAGTAATACTCCATTGTATATATGTGCCACATCTTCTTTATCCATTCATCTGTCGATGGACACTTAGGTTGCTTCCATGTCCTGGCTACTGTAAATAGTGCTGCAGTGAACATTGTGGTACATGACTCTTTTTGAATTATGGTTTTCTCAGGGTATATGCCCAGTAGTGGGAGTGCTGGGTCGTATGGCAGTTCTATTTTTAGTTTTTTAAGGAACCTCCATACTTTTCTCCATAGTGGCTGTATCAATTTACATTCCCACCAACAGTGTATAAGGGTTCCCTTTTCTCCACACCCACTCCAGCATTTATTGTTTGTAGATTTTTTGAGGATTGCCATTATGACTGGTGTGAGATGATATTGCATTGTAGCTTTGATTTGCATTTCTCAATGATTAATGATGTTGAGCATTCTTTCATGTGTTTGTTGCCAATCTATATATCTTCTTTGGAGAAATGTCTATTTAGGTATTCTGCCCATTTTTGGATTGGTTTTTTTTTTTTTTTTAATATTGAGCTGCATGAGCTGCTTGTAAATTCTGGAGATTAATCCTTTGTCAGTTGCTTCATTTGCAAATATTTTCTCCCATTCTGAGGGTT
Organism: Grampus griseus; assembly: GCF_964374135.1. Taxonomy (NCBI): domain Eukaryota; kingdom Metazoa; phylum Chordata; class Mammalia; order Artiodactyla; family Delphinidae; genus Grampus; species Grampus griseus. The sequence goes on from NC_138998.1 coordinate 7,786,417, forward strand.
GACTTTTCGTCTTGTTTATGGATTCTATTGCTGTGCAAAAGCTTTGAAGTTTCATTAGGTCCCATTTGTTTATTTTTGTTTTTATTTCCATTTCTCTAGGAGGTGGGTCAAAAAGGATGTGGCTGTGATTTATGTCATAGAGTGTTCTGCCTATGTTTTCCTCTAAGAGTTTGATAGTGTCTGGCCTTACATTCAGATCTACAATCCATTTTGAGTTTACTTTTGTGTATGGTGTTAGGGAGTGTTCTAATTTCATTCTTTTACATGTAGCTGTCCAGTTTTCCCAGCACCACTTATTGAAGAGGCTGTCTTTTCTCCATTGTATATTCTTTCCTCCTTTATCAAACATAAGTGACCATATGTGTGTCATAGATAGAAAGTCCATATCTCTGGGCTTTCTATCCTGTTCCATTGATCTATACTTCTGTTTTAGTGCCAGTACCATACTGTCTTAATTACTGTGGCTTTGTAGTATAGTCTGACGTCTGGGGGCCTGATTCCTTCAGCTCCGTTTTTCGTTCTCAAGATTGTTTTGGCTATTCGGGGTCTTTTGTGTTTCCATACAAATTGTGAAATTTTTTGTTCTAGTTCTGTGAAAAATGCCATTGGTAATTTCATAGCGATTGCATTGAATCTGTAGATTGCTTCGGGTAGTATAGTCATTTTCACAATGTTGATGCTTCCAATCCAAGAACATGGTATATCTCTCCATCTATTTGTATCATCTTTAATTGCTTTCATCAGTGTCTTATAGTTTTCTGCATACAAGTCTTTTGTCTCCTTAGGTAGGTTTATTCCTAGGTATTTTCATCTTTTTGTTGCAGTGGTAAATGGGAGTGTTTTCTTAATTTCACTTTCAGATTTTTTGTCATTAGTGTATAGGAAGGCAAGAGATTTCTGTGCATTTATTTTGTATCCTGCTAGTTCACCAAATTAATTGATTAGCTCTAGTAGTTTTCTGTTAGCATCTTTAGGATTCTCTGTGTATAGTATCAGGTCATCTGCAAACAGTGACAGCTTTACTTCTTCTCTTCTGATTTGGATTCCCTTTATTTCTTTTTCTTCTCTGATTGCTGTGGCTAAAAGTTCCAAAACTATGTTGAATAATAGTGGTGAGAGTGGGCAACTTTGTTTTGTTCCTGATCTTAGTGGAAATGGTTTCAATTTTTCACCATTGAGGACGATGTTGGCTGTGGGTTTGTCATATATAGCCTTTATTATGTTGAGGAAAGTTCCCTCTATGCCTACTTTATGCAGGGTTTTTGTCAGAAATGGGTGTTGAATTTTGTTGAAAGCTTTCTCTACATCTATTGAGATGATCATATGGTTTTTCTCCTTCAATTTGTTTAAATTGTGTATCACATTGATTGATTTGCATATATTGAAGAATCCTTGTATTCCTTGGATAAACCCAACTTGATCATGGTGTATGATCCTTTTAATGTGCTGTTGGATTCTGTTTGCTAGTATTTTGTTGAGGATTTTTGCATCTATGTTCATCAGTGATATGGTCTGTAGTCTTCTTTTTTTGTGACATCTTTGTCTGTTTTTGGGATCAGGGTGATGATGGCCTTGTAGAATGAGTTTAGGAGTGTTCCTTCCCTTGCTATATTTTGGAATAGTTTGAGAAGGATAGATTTTAGCTATTCTCTAAATGTTTGATAGAATTCATCTGTGAAGCCATCTGGTCCTGGGTTTTTTTGTTGGAAGATTTTAAATCACAGTTTCAATATCAGTGCTTGTGATTGGTCTGTTCATATTTTCTGTTTCTTCCTGGTTCAGTCTCAAATGCAGTTGTGCATTTCTAAGAATCTGTCCATTTCTTTCAGGTTGTCCATTTTATTGGCATATAGTTGCTTGTAGTAAACTCTCATGATACTTTGTATTTCTGCAGTGTCAGTTGTTACTCCCCCCTTTTCATTTCTAATTCTACTGATTTGAGTCTTCTTCCTTTTTTTCTTGATGAGTCTGGCTAATGGTTTTTCAATTTTGTTTATCTGCTCAAAGAAAAAGTTGTCAGTTTTATTGACATTTGCTCTTGTTTCCTTCATTTCTTTTTCATTTATTTCTGATCTGTTCTTTATGATTTCTTTCCTTCTGCTAACTTTGGGGTATTTTTGTTCTTCTTTCTCTAATTGCTTTAGGTGTAATGTTAGGTTGATTATTTGAGATGTTTCTTGTTTCTTAAGGTAGATTTTGTTGCTATAAACTTCCCTCTTAGAACTACTTTTGCTGCATCCTATAGGATTTGGGTCATCATGATTTCATTGTCATTTGTTTCTAGGTATTTTTTGATTTACTCTTGGATTTCTTCAGTGATCTCTTTGTTATTAAGCAGTGTGTTGTTTAGCCTCCATGTGTTTGTATTTTTTACAGATTTTTCCTTTAATTGATATCTAGTCTTATAGCGTTGTGGTAGGAAAAGATACTTGACACAATTTCAATTTTCTTAAATTTACCAAGGCTTGATTTGTGACCCAAGATATTATCTATCTTGGAGAATGTTCCATGAGCACTTGTGGAGAATGTGTATTCTGTTGTTTTTGGATGGAATGCCCTATAAATATCAATTAAGTCCATTTTGTTTAATGTATCATTTAAAGCCTGTGTTTCCTTATTTATTTTTATTTTGGATGATCTGTCCATTGGTGATAGTGGGGTGTTAACGTCCCCTACTATGATTCTGTTACTGTCAATTTCCCCTTTTATGGCTGTTAATATTTGCCTTATGTATTGAGGTGCTCCTATGTTGGGTGCATAAATATTTACAATTGTTATATCTTCTTCTTGGATTGATCCCTTGATCATTATGTAGTGTCCTTCTTTTGTTTCTTCTAACAGTCTTTATTTTAAAGTGTATTTTGTCTGATATGAGAATTGCTATTCCAGGTTTCTTTTGATTTCCATTTGCATGGAATATCTTTTTCTATCCCCTCATATTCTGTCTGTATGTGTCCCTAGGTCTGAAGTGGGTCTCTTGTAGACAGCATGTATAAGAATCTTGTTTTTGTATCCATTCAGCCAGTCTATGTCTTTTGGTTGGAGCCTTTAATCCATTTACTTTTAAGGTAATTATCAATATGTATGTACCTATTACCATTTTCTGAATTGTTTTTGGTTTATTATTGTAAGTCTTTTTCTCCTCTTGTGTTTCCTGCCTAGAGAAGTTCCTTTACCTTTTGTTGTAAAGCTGGTTTGATGTTGCTGAATTCTCTTAGCTTTTGCTTGTCTGTAAAGGTTTTAATTTCCCCATCAAATATGAATGAGATCCTTGCTGGATAGAGGAATCTTGGTTGTAGCTTTTTCCCTTTCATCACTTTGAATATGTCCTGCCACTCTCTTCTAGCTTGCAGAGTTTCTGCTGAAAGTTCAGCTATTAACCTTATGGGGATTCCCTTGTATGTTATTTGTTGTTGTTCCCTTGCTGCTTTTAATATTTTTTCTTTGTATTTAATTTTGATAGTTTCATTAATATATGTCTTGGCATGTTTTTCCTTAGATTTTTCCTGTATGGGACTCTCTGTGCCTCCTGGACTTGATTGACTCTTTCCTTTTCCATAATAGGGAAGTTTTCAAGTATAACTTCTTCAAATATTTTCTTAGTCCCTTTCTTTTTCTCTTCTTCTTCTGGGACCCCTATAATTTGAATGTTGGTGCATTTAATGTTGTCCCAGAAGTCTCTGAGACTGTCCTCAATTCTTTTCATTCTGTTTTCTTTATTCTTCTCTGAAGTAGTTATTTCCACTATTTTATCTTCCAGGTCACTTATCTGTTCTTCTGCCTCAGTTATTCTGCTATAGATACCTTCTAGAGAATTTTTAATATCATTTTTTGTGGTTTTCATTGTTGTTTGTTTGCTCTTTAGTTATTCTAGGTCCATGTTAAATGTTTCCTGTATATTTTCCATTCTATTTCCAAGATTTGGGATCATGTTAGCTATCATTACTCTGAAGTCTCTTTCAGGTAGACTGCCTATTTCCTCTTCCTTTGTTAAGTCTGGTGGGTGTTTACCTTGCTCCTTCATCTGCTGTGTGCTTCTTTGTCTTCTCATTTTGCTTAACTTACTGTGTTTGGGGTCTCCTTTTTGTAGGCTGCAGGTTCATAGTTCCCGTTGTTTTTGGTTTCTGCCCCCATTGGCTAAGGTTGGTTCAGTGGGTTGTGTAGGCTTCCTGGTGGAGGGGACTAGTGCCTGTGTTCTGGTGGATGAGGCTGGATGTTGTCTTTCTGGTGGGCAGGTCCACGTCTGGTGGTGTGTTTTGGGGTGTCTGTGACCTTATTATGATTTTAGGCAGCCTCTCTGCTAATGGGTGGGGTTGTGTTCCTGTCTTGCTAGTTGTTTGGCATAGTGTCCAGCACTGTAGCTTGCTATTCATTGAGTAGAGCTGGGTCTTGGCATTGAGATGGAGATCTCTGGGAGATTTTCCCCATTTGATGTTACGTGGAACTGGGAGGTCTCTGGTGGACCAGTGTCCTGAAGTTGTCTCTCCCACCTCAGAGGCACAGCCCTGTTGCCTGGCTGGAGCACCAAAAAGCCTGTCATCCAGATGGCTCAGAATAAAAGTAAGCAAAAAAGAAAGAAGAAGATAAAATAAAATAAATAAAAATTTATTAAAATAAAAAAAATTATTTTAAAAAATTAAGTAATTTTAAAAAAAGATAGAATAGAATGCCAAAACCAAAATACAAATCCACCAATGATAACAATTGCTGAAAGCTATACTGAAATAAAGAAAACCGAAAAAGTGGACAGAGAGAACCCTAGGACAAATGGTAAATACAAAGCTATACAGACAAAATCATACACTGAAGCATACACATACACACTCATGAAAAGAGAAAAAGGAAAAAATATATATAAATATCATTGCCCCCAATGCCCACCTCCTCAATTTGGGATGATTTGTTGTCTATTCAGGTATTCCACAGATGCAGGGTACATCAAGTTGACTGTGGAGATTTAATCCACTGCTCCTGTGGCTGCTGGGAGAGATTTCCCTTTCTCTTCTTTGTTTGCAGAGCTCCTGGGATTCAGCTTTGGATTTGACCCCGCCTCTGTGTGTAGGTCACCTGAGGGCATCTGTTCTTTGCTCAGACAGGATGGGGTTAAAGGAGCAGCTGCTTCAGTGGCTCTGGCTCACTCAGGCCGGGGGAGGGAGGGGTACAGAGTGTGGGGTGAACCTGCGGTGGCAGAGGTCAGTGTGACGTTGCACCAGCCTGAGGCACATCGTGTGTTCTCCTGGGGAAGTTGTCCCTGGATCACGGGACCCTGGCAGTGGCGGGTTGCTCAGGCTCCCGGGAGGGGAGGTGTGGATAGTGATGTGTGCTTGCACACAGGCCTCTTGGTGGCTGCAGTAGCAGCCTTAGCATCTCATGCCCATCTCTGGGGTCCGCCCTGTTAGCCATGGCTCAAGCCCATCTCTGGAGCTCCTTTAAGTGGCACTCTTAATCCCCTCTCCTCATGCAACAGGAAACAGAGAGGCAAGAAAAAGTCTCTTGCCTCTTCAGCAGCTCCAGACCTTTTCCTGGACTCCCTCCTGGCTAGCTCTGGCACACTAGCCCCTTTCAGGCTGTGTTCATGCAGCGAACCCCAGTCCTCTCCCTGGGATCCGACTGAAGTCGGAGCCTCAGCGCCCCCCCTCACCCCCATCCTGGCGGGTGAGCAGACATGCCTCTCTGGCTGGTGAGTGCTGGTCGGCACCGATCCTCTGTGTGGAATTGCTCCACTTTGTCCTCTTCACTCCTGTTGCTGCACTCTCCTCCGCAGCTCCAAAGCTTCCCCCCTCCATCACCCGCAGTCTCCATCCGCGAAGGGACTTCCTAGTGTGTGAAAACCTTTCCTCCTTCATGGCTCCCTCCCACTGGTGCAGGTCCCATCCCTATTTTTTGTCTCTGTTTTTTCTTTTTTCTTTTGCCCTAACCAGGTATGTGGGGAGTTTCTTGCCTTTTGGGATGTCTGAGGTCTTCTGCCAGAGTTCAGTAGGTGTTCTGTAGTAGTTGTTCCACATGTAGATGTATTTGTGTTGTATTTGTGGGGAGGAAGGTGATCTCCACGTCTTACTCTTCTGCCATCTTGAAGCTCCTCTCTTCTTGTGGGTTTAAACAATATTCTTGAAAGGTTTTTAAAAATATATAGATTCCTTGACTTAATACTTGAAAATTCAAATAAATCTGAGTTAGAACTTATGTCTATCTTATATTATTAAAAACATTTAAATACACAGAAAATAGAAAGAATACAACAAACTGCATGTAGCCATCATCCAGATTTAATAATGATCAAGATTTCAGATATTTTTCCCCTTGCTGAAGTATTTTAAGGCAATCCCAGACATTGTGTCACTTTGTCTCTAATAGCACAATATGTATCATTTACAATTAAAATATTTTCTTATATAGCCACAATCTCATGAAATTAACCATAGTTCTCTGGAGTCATCTAATGTTCAAGTCCATAATCTAATTTTCATGATTATTTCAAAATGTATTCATAACTTTTCAAAACATGAAAAAGGAAAGAAAATTTTCTATTTTTTTTACAGAGCAAGTATAACATTGATACCAAAGATGATGAGAGTTGCCCAATAAAAGAAAATTCATAGATCAATCTCGCTTATGAATATCAACTGACAAAGATGTCATGCAAACAGGAGCCATAAGAAAACTGAAGTGGTTATACTAATAATCAGATGAAACAGACTTTAATACAAATGTTGTTATAAAGAAGGACATTTTATAATAATAAAAGAGTCAATCATTAGGAATATATAACAATTTTAAACATATAGGCACTTAAAAATAGAGCCCCGAAAATGCATTAAGCAAAAACTGACAGAATTGAAAGGAGAAACAGACAATTTAACAATAATAGCTGGAGACTTTAATACCCACTTTCAATAATAGATAGATCAACTAGTCAATAAAACAACAAGAAAGCAGAAAACTTGAACTACTATAAATCAAATATCTAACAAACATTTATAGATCGCTTCACCCAATAACAGCAAAAATTACATTCTTCTCACACATGGAACATTGTCCAAGATAGAGAATATTCTAGGCCATAAGGCAAATTTCAATAAATTTAAAATGGTGTAAATCATATAAGTATGTTCCTCAAGCACAATGAAATAAATAACAGAAATAAATCAATAACAGAAAATTTGGGAAATTCACAAATATGTGGAAATGGAAACACAAACTCCTAAAAAAATGGGTCAGGAAAGAAATCACAAAGAAAATTTAAAAAATATTTTGAATGAAGAAAATTAAGATAAAACACAAGAAAACTTATGGAATGCAACTATGCAGTACCTATAGTCAATTGATAGCTGAAAATACCATATTAAAAAAGAAGAGAGATGTAAATAAATAAGATAATCTTTTACTTTAAAACATTAAAAAGAAGAAAAGAAAGCTAAACCTAAAGCAAGCAGAAGAAAGGAAATAAAGATTAGAGTAGAAATTAATGAAATAAAGAATAGAAAAACAATTGAGAAAAATCAATGAAACCAAAAATTTGTTTTTTGAAAAGATCAACATAGGGCTTCCCTGGTGGCACAGTGGTTGAGAGTCTGCCTGCCGATGCACGGGACACGGGTTTATGCCCCAGTCCAGGAAGATCCCACATGCTGTAGAGCGGCTGGGCCCGTGAGCCATGGCAGCTGAGCCTGCACATCCGGAGCCTGTGCTCTGCAACAGGAGAGGCCACATCAGTGAGAGGCCCGCGTATGGCAAAAAAAAAAAAAAAAAAGGAAAAAGAAAAAGCAAAGATCAACATAATTAACAAATCTTTAGCTAAACTTTCCAAGAGAAAAAGAATGATGGTTAAAATCGCTAAAAACAGGAGTGGAAGAGGGGCATAACTACTGACTATAGAAACTACTGAAATTGATTCAAGAAGAAATAGATAACCTGAACAGAACAATAACAAGTGAGGAGATGTTATTAGTAGTCTAAAACTTTCCCACAAAGGAAAGCACAGACCCAGATTCCTTCACTGATGAATTGTACCAAATATTTGAAGAAAAATGTTACACTAGTTATGAACACTATGAATGTTATTTTTCCTGAATTTAATAACAGCAGTAAGATGACGTAAGAGAATGTTTTTGTTCTTGAGAAATATGCACACTGAAACTGTATTGATACTGAAAGAGAATTTTATAATTTGGGCATAGGGAAATTCTTCCTAACTATGACTTAAAATCTAAAAGCAACTAAAGATAGATAAATGTTATTATATACAAAAAAACTAGAGGCAAAACCAGCAAATATTAAAAAAAAAATCCACTAGAAAATTTATGAAGTATTTTAAGCAATCCCAGACATTGTGATTCTCTACTATACAAAGAACTCCTAAAATCTGAGGGGCAGAAGGAATATCCTAGTAGATAAATGAGGAAAAAACATGAACAGGCAGCTCACAGAATAAAACATAAAATACTCCCTTTAACATATGAAACGATACTCAACATTACACCAAATCAGGGAAATAAAAATAATGCTACTTGAGGTTCTTCTTACCTACCAGGTTGGCAAAAGTCACAGTTCAACAAATACTCTGCTGACAAAACTGTGTGGATATAGGCAGTTTCTTACCTTATTGATGGAAATGTAAAAGACCAATGGAGAAAATTTTATTAATAACTAGAAAACTTACATATGCATTATCTTTCCAACCATGTACTCCACTTCTAAAAATCTATTCCTAAGTTAAGCTGGTAAAAATATATATATATCACAAAAAACAAAAAACCCTATTTATGTACAAAAGTCATTCCTTGCAGAAATTTTTTAAATATTGAAAGGTTATAAACAACCCAAATGTCCATTTTTGGGAGACATCCACACAATGGAATACTATACTAGGTAGTCATAAAAAGAAAGAAAAATCACTATATGCTGAATGCTGAGATGGAATGATCTTCAGGACATATTTTTAGGTTAAAGAAGGTAAGAACCATTAAATATGCCACCTTTTATGTAAGAAAAATTATCTGTGAATACATGCAAATGTGAAAAATTGAAGGAGAATTGACATTTTTATCATGCTAAAGGAAGGTAAAGTGTGATTTCCAGTTAAACCTGGAGGCATGGGAACATATGTGATTGTATTAGGGTTCTCTAGAGAAACAGAACCAAAAGGCTATAGATATAGATCTATCAAGAGAGAGATTTATTTTTAAGGAATTGACTCATGTAATTGTGGAGGTTGTCAAGTCTAAAATCTGCAGGGTAGGCTGGCAGACTAGAGACCCAGAGAAACATTGATGTTGCAATGCGAGTCCAAACGCAGTTTGTTGGCAGAGTTCCTGGTCTGTTTTCTTAAGACCTTCAGCTGACTGGATGAGGCCTACACACATTATGGAAGGTAATCTTCTTTACGCAACTTCTGCTGATTTAAATATTAATCCCACCTAAAAATACCTTCACAGAAACATCCAGACACGTTGGACAAAATATCTTGGTACCATGGCCTAGCCAAGTTAACACATCAAACCAACTCAGTGTCTGTCTCTGCTCCTTCCAGACACCAGACAAAATAATAGTAAAGGAGGAAATAATGATTACACGTGCTCAGGAGCGGGAGATGCTAAAAGTATGTGTTACAAGGTAGTGGCTTCTTTGGGAATCAAGGAAAAGAGCCAAAAATGAAGAGTTTGTAGAGAGAGATAAGGATGAGCAGAACTTCATTAGCAAACAGAAAGAGAAAGAGAGAATGAGCCAAAGGGCAACTTCTGCTCTCTCCTCAGCATATGGGACCAGGACAGGGCATTACTCTAGGGAAATGACAACGATATAACACAGTTTTCTTTTCTTTTTTTTTTTTTTTTAAGAACAATGATGAAGAATTTATCTTACTCAGTTCCCATGATAACCTAAAAGCCTCTGCTGAGTCTACATGCAAGAATTAGTCCTCTGGTCTTCAAGGAGACCAGGAGAAAACAAACATGGACACTCAGTGTCTTTCCCAATGACTGCTTTCTTGCCAGCCCATGTGTATCCTTGGTGTGTCCCCCCACCTCTACGCACTTGAGACACTCCTTTGAGTTTCTGCTCCTCTATCATTCTTCCCATCTACGAGTGTCACTGACATCTACTTCCCACGAGCAACACCTTCATCATTATTTCAAGGTTCACTTTTCATCAGACTCAATGACTTGACCTATGAGATCTCCATGTTGAATTTGAGACTCTCGGTAGTATCCCAAACTCATGCTCACCCTGCTTTTCCTTTAAACAGGCCTGGATGTTTCTAGAAATGGAGACAAGCGTGTACTCTTTGCAAATGACAAACTTTAACATCTTACAGAAACTCAAATGACTCTTCAGAAAATTCTTCAGTATAACCTGAAAGATAAGAGGTGTAACATTTTAGTTCTTACTAATTATAAGATCATTTGACACATTACCACAGCATTGTCCTAATCATCTCTGTATTAGTGACTGTTCTGAACTGGGTCCTCTAGTACATGTTTTACTTGATAAAAGACATAAATTTCTCATTGATTTAGGGACATGTGACTTCTACCTTCAGCAGGAAACTCACCTGGGTATCTAGGAGTAAATATTAATGTGAACCAAGAAAGCCAATAATTTAAATTTTATTTAATTGTCACGAATGAAAAGTAAGTGTTACTATAAACATTTGGCGAAACTATCAGAAGTACTCTAATATTTGGAGGAGAGTATTCTTAGTAGCCATTACATCACTATTTTCATTTCCCACCTTAATGATTGTATTCCATGTATCATAGTTATTATATTTGTTCGTTAGATTTTAGTCTAGCATAAAAAATCCATCACCAATAATATAGCTTGTACGTTTTATATTTCATCTTTGAGTTTTACTATCAGAGCTGTAAAAACTATTCAGTAACATTATAGCACTTTTTAACTATTAACTTGTTAGTTTTGTTTGTGTTTTTAAGGCACACAAGTAAAACTGACTCAACAGTGCTGTACACTGTTTTATTTAAAATTTGATATAATAAATAATCAATATAAAGCAGAATACAGAATACTGGTGAATATAGAAATGTTCTGGGCATAAACAGCAGCCATTGGGGGGGGAGGGTCTTTGTCATTATACAATCCAGCACCTATAGCAGGGAAATATATGGAATAGGTAATTCTAAAATTTGTGGACCCCTCTCCTACATAGCATGCCTGCCTACCTGGCACTATCCTTAGCCTGGGTAAATCTTACCTGAAAAGGAGTCACTGAAGGCTTTAGAAGTTAAATGATCCTGTCCTCTCAATTACTAAAGTCCACTGCCTTGCCATAGCTTAAAACTTAGAAGAATCTGAGTTGTCCAAGCACTCTGCCTGCATTGGAACTCACCACCTCCTTCAGAGCATTCTTGAGCTGCTCTGGACATACCATCTTTGCCCCTCAGGTCCATAGATCCTGCTCTGTGTCCCAGGAGGCTGAACTGTACAGGCTGTATCAACTGATTCCCTTGTCCTGACTTTCAGTTGAGTTTGACCAATAGGCATACCACGGGGAGATTGGAGTCCCTTGGCTCCATCCTTGTTGGGTCATCACAATTTTGTTTCATCCCTTTAGCAAGCCACAGTTCTTCTCATGTAGACATTTTCTACCACCACACAACCTGTCTCTGGGCTCCCCTAACCATTTCCTCTATTTGTCCCTTAAGATCTAAGGATAGCCGTGGCTTGCCAGCATTGCTAGTTCTTGGGTAGTCAACCCTTCACTAGTTTTCTTTAAAGCTGCCCATACTGCCATAAAGAGTTCCTTTACTAAATGCTTCTCAGTTACCTTACTTGAGTGTACTATCTCTATCTTGCTCAGATCCTGACTGAAACAGCACTGTTCCTGTCCCTCAGAGATTGAGGACTTAGGCTTGGGTCCAATCCTGGGAAGCCAGGAGGTCCAATGTAGGTGTTCACTGTCACAATACATTACACAGTGTCTTCCTCCTAACAGCATCTTGGGTTTCATAGTACAAATTATTGACTTTTCATGTTAGCATTTTTAAAATGTATATTTCTAGAAGTGCTGAAACCATGGCTAGCTAGGGACCATGATGTGAACAGATCATGACAGCATCCTGAGTTTCCTTTATGAACCCCTATTTCATGCTTGCAACTTTCTCTTATGTTGTTGGCCCAAAGAAACATCTTTCTCACCAATCCGCATTTTCTCTGCTCTTATATTTCACCACCTTGTCAGTCCCTCACTAAAAGGAAAGACATGCTTGTCAAGGTAACACTGGCATCCAAAAATGAAGAGATTTTAAGCAGCTAATTAATATTCACTGCCCATGCTCTGCTCGATTTCTCATAATAATTTAGCACCACATATGGTAGTTATGAATAAGCATCGATAAGAGGTTTCCTAATCTTTTCCACATGAGCCAGAAAAGAAAGATATTTAAAACTTGAGGGAGTCAATTAAGTTGAATGAGTCAATAAATATTAACAGTTCCAAACCTGGGTCCAAAACTCTAACCAATAGAAATTTGGAGTTGAGGATTTGCTTTGCTGCAAAGATATAGAGAAGTAATTATTGGTATTATTATATTACTGTCATTGTCAGCCTTTGGACATCCAAAGGATTCTTAGTGCTGAATGAACTGTCCAGAAAGGCAAGATAGATGATTACAAAGAACTTTCATTCTAAAACGTCACAAACCAAATAAGAAGGGGAAAAGAAGAAAAAATTCACCTTCACTGTTATTTTCTCATTTCCTCTTATCCCTTCTTATTACAGAGAACAGAGGCGGTAGGCAGAGAGCAAATAACTGGCATGGGTGCACAAATCCAGAGTGTCTGCAGTTCCTAAGCATTGACTAAGACGTGCCTCTGTCTAAAACAATATTCCCAAACATGATGAAAACAGATACTAACCTGCTCAAAAATGCAATTAAACAGGTAACTTGAAATCCCAACAGAGGAGTTCATTTGAGAAATTTTACTACAGCAAAAATCTCCAGAGGTCAGAAAGATTCCTCCAGATCTTTGGCTAAATGGTGCCCAAAAGGTAGCAAGAAAAACACAGTACTATCGTTTTTCTCATTTCAATCTTCAAATTTTCTTTTTTAAAATTCTCAAGGATTCAGAACTTATTTTAGCTGTAAATTTAATAAACAGGGAACTCTCTAAAATACAGCCTACAAATGTATGTGCTATAGGGTTAAATACCTGAGGATTCGATGTTCACGTGAGGATGGTATTTTAGTTTTACTAAGAAATGCAGGCACAAGAAAAAGAATAAAGCATCATGGTATGAAACAATTTATAGTGTTGGGAATGATACATTTATCTATAAACTATAATGCCAAATTATGTACCAGTTAAAGAAGAATGACTAATAATGTTTAGTAAACAATAAGAAAGACCCATCATAGGGTGAAGGGAAACAGCTCCTACTTTTTCTTATTTTTTAAAATAAGCCACAGAGAAGGAATATTGTGTCACAAGGATTATTAATGTAACAGCATAAGAAATGGATTTTGGTCCTATATTTACCATGAACTAGTTGAAGGACCCTCCCTGAGCCCTCATTTTTGTCAACCTTAGAATCTGGAGGAAGAGCCGTGAGGGGGTAGACCAGATGATCTTTAAGAGTGCTTACTGTGCTAGAATCAAATGTATTCTAAATCTATTGTAAGTTCCATTTCACACATACACACACACAAAAGAGATAAAAATGTCAGTTGTTACCTTCTTCCTACGGCTTTGGTTTTGTTTCAGACCTTATTCTGGAAAGGGAAAAATAAAATCACAGATGAATCACTGCAAATTATGATACCATTCATGGATCTTATCAAAATCGGCGACTCATCCATTTTCAGCAGTTTTGCTAGCCATGGGGAAAATGTAATTTCTCTTCTTCTTCCAAAGGCCAAAGAAGCATGATCTCATCTTTTCTCAATCAATTAAAAAAAAAAAGTTATGACCATTCTTTTTTTTTCAACAAGAGTTTATGTGTTGAGCTGATAATTATTTTAAAAAATTTAAATGTATCTTTAAATTTTCAGAATCTTAAATGTAATTTTAACTCACAAAACTCAGAAAATGCAAACACCTTGTCATCTGCTGACATTACTAGTGTATTACTTAAAGAAAGAGTCAGAATCCCTCACAAGAAGGTCATAAAGCACAGTTGATATTCTTGATAGTCCTTGTTATTTTTCCAAAAAATTATCTTTTTGAGTTTTATTTTATTTATTTATTTTTTGTATAGCAGGTTCTTATTAGTTATCTATTTTATACATATTAGTGTATGTATGTCAATCCCAATCTTCCAATTCATTCCACCACCACCCCCGCCCCCACTCTCCCCCCTTGGTTGCTATGACCATTCTTTATTGGTTTGTATACTTTCATGCTTAGTCTATAGGAATAAAACTTCATGTCCATTTGAAGTCAGTCTTTCCAAAAGATTAATGTTCATGTCTGGATTTTCTAGCCTTGGAGAAGTAATATTTATTATAAAAATTATTATTTATTCTAATTTGTTATTACTATTATTTATTTAATGCCCAGTTTTATTTTGGTTCATAAAAATGTCAATTTTATGTAGCAGTAAGATGATCGAATTTTAAGTTAAGAACAGATATATTTGTGTCCATCTTTGCTACTTACAGCTGTGTGACCTTAGGCTTGCCATTTACATCATTTATCCTTAATTTATCACTGGTAAAATGAGGAAACTAATAAAATCTGTCAAATATACTTCCCAAGGTTATTGTAAAAATTAAGTAAAATAATTATGTAAAACCATTTAAAAATTGCTGAGCATAGTGTAACTAATATTTATAATAATTATTATTTTCTTAATTGTTTTGTTCTAAATGATTCTGTACTCCAAGGAGCACTGAAATTCTATACATATTTCAAGGTGAGATTAACTATTAATTTTAGAAATTTTGTGTATTTTTGGTTGTTCAGTTCTGCTTACACAGTCAAATTTTAAAGACTCAAAACATGTCTAGCTAAACGAGAACCAGTATTAATATAAAATGTGAAGAAATAGTCACACTGGCTCAGGTAACATGCTGATAGCTACAACACACCTTAATGCCCATGACTTATGGTTTGTTTAAATGTACAATATAGAAATGTTCTCACAGAACTGAAATTTCAGTCAGAACTACTATAACTGTATGGCAGTAATTTAAAAAGAGAGTAAATTTTCAAATCTAACCCTTAACCCAATTCTGTCCAAAACATCAATATTTTCCATTCAGCAAAGTGACTATTTTTTAAGTTTCCCTGGGCCTCCACAATGAAGGGAGTTTTTGGTTATCAGGTTCACTGCCAGGAAATAAACTGAGAATAGTGATTGCCATAGATCTATGGAGAGATTAAGAGTTTGCAAAGATGGTGGAAGATGCTATTGAAGTGCCAGTTCCATGTGCAGAAACACAGTGAGAAAGTTTCTTTTAGCTTTCTCAAAGAAAATCATTATAGTAATTTGGAAATTTAATAAAGTTCCTTGAATATAAACAGCCTGGGGAATTATTGGTTTTGAATTACTGGCAGCACTGAAGAGGGTTAAATACAGTTTCAGAATGAAAATCAGTTTTATTTTGTCAGGAAGTGAGTGAGCAAAGAGGTGCAAAGGCAAGAAAGAGAAAGAAAGAAGATCACTGGGGCTGATACCAAAAAGTACAACCTAAATTCAGAGATGACAGAGCAGGTGAAGATGTGCAGTGTGGCTACCACAATGTCACCTAGAGCTGAGAATCAGAGAGAGAGAGAGGGAGAGAGAGAGAGAGAGGGAAAGCCACAAAGCAAATGTGAAACAAATTCATGGCCATCCATCCACCTTACTACTTGAGTTCTGAATGAGATCTGATCTTTTCTCTCTCCCACCTCCTTTAATGCCCTCATCAGAAATAGCAGAAAAAGATAAAATCTTCAAAATTCGTAGTTCCTTCCTTCCTTCCTGCAAAAAATTTTGTTGCAGTATAGTTTTAAAGAAAATTAGTTGTGAAAGTGTGGATCTAAGTTGAATGAAAACCTATAAGATTTCCTGATGAATTGAATATTAAGTGTGAAACATAGGCGTAGAGGGAGATCTCCAGATTCTGGGCTGGGTAACTGAGAAATTAGAATTGCCATTGGCTGAGATGGGGAAGGCTATGAGTTGAGCAAGTTTTGGGGCAGAGAGATCAGAAATTCAATTTAGGCATGACAATCCTCAGATGTCTATTATACTTAAAGGAAAGATGTCCAGTGGGTGGTTGGATCTATGAATATAAATCTCAAAAAGGGGATCTGGGTTGGGTGTTTCAACTCAGGAGTCATCAGCACTTAGAGATATCTAAAGCTGTGAGACTGGATGAGATCAACGGCAAGTGAATGAAACTAAAAAGGGTCAGAAAACTAAAGACTAGTAAAACAGACCAGTTACCAGTGAGATGAGGGAAAGCCCAGGGAGCACACCTGGAAGCCAAGTCAAGAAAGAGTATCTAAAAGAAAGAAGTGATCAATGGTTACAAATGTTGCCAATATGTCATGTAAGCAGAAGACTGAGAACTGATTTGACAACATAAAGATCACGGCTAATTTGACAAGAGCAGTTTTGGTGGAGTGGTGACAATGATGGAGGAAGCCTAACTATGCCGAGTTCAAGAGATAAGAGGAGAAATTTCTGATAGAGAATAGATGCTTCTGTTCAAGGAGTTTTGTGGTAAAGAGGAGAAAAGAAATAAAGTGGTAGCTGCTGCGAGAAGTGGGATTAATTGAAGGCTTTTTGTTACGGAAAAAATTGTAGCATGATTGAATATTGATGTTATGTGTGGCAAGCTCCTGGAACCAGGCTGTCGCTTGGTAGCTGGTATTATCTGTATTTCCTATGAGCCCTTTCTTACACTAGGTAATCTTGGCTGTCAATATTTATCTATTGATACTTCCCAACTTCTAAGTACCTGTGAATATACGTGACAAGTTTAGCCTCTGCCCAAAAGACTACAAAGAAAACTCTTTCTCCGTTTGGGGGATCTCCTTTTTACTACATTCCAGGCAGCCAAACTATTTCAAGGAAAAACACCAAGGAGAGTTACCATGCTTGCCTCTAACCACTTTGGGTACATTGCACCTGCACCAAGAGACACATACTCTCCCAGAAATGCCACATTCCCTTCTCGATACAATGCCAACACCTTCTTCCCAGAGAAACAGTCGTGGTGATGCTTATATGCGTAGCTTAAGACTTCCCACACACCTCAAATCTATGAAATTCTCATTACAGTTGAAATACAATGGAAAGGAGAAGAGAAAGACTGGAAGAAATGCTGTGACTAGAGGAATAGGAATGTGACTAAGTAAGTGAGAAGAAGAGTCCTAAATGTGTGACAGTAGGTGATTTACCTGAGTGGGAAGGAATCCGTTAACTCCATTGCAACTACTGAAGCTTACACAGGATTCAGTGATATAAAAAACATCTGTTGGTTTTGTCTACCCAGTGCCCAATCTCCATTTTCTCATAGTAGCCCCTTGGTTTTCACCTGGAAACTGTCACTCCATTGTCACCTACAGACTTGGTGGAATATAGATCTAGTTGTTTTGTCCTGCTCTTGGCATGCTGTAAGCAAAAATCCAAGGACGACTAATCAACTCTTCCTCTTGAAGGAAGCAACACCAGGAGGGGAAAGGGCTGTTTGCCATGGGAATTCCCTTAAGAGACCATCTAATGGATCCTGCCTCCCAGATTTCAGACCCATCTTCTCAGTATGCTCTACTATGACTGTACCTGTGCTTCACACATTCAGCCATTCCATTTCATCTGTATCCACGTTGTACCTGTTGCTAAGTACTTTGAGTACAACTTCCAGGTTGCCCTGGTCCCTGTCCATTCCAAGACTTGGATTTTTCAGCTCTTTCTTTATATCTATGAGTTATAACATGGCTTGAAAATTGATTCCTTTTCCCTCCTTTTATTCCTTTGGATTAAATTAAGCACAGCTACTGGCTATATATATATATATATATATATATATATATATATATATATATATATAATTGCAGCCAAAGAATGCTAGAGAGGGTGGATTAGACTGGATACCTGATTACTACTGTTGAATTTCAAAACAATTTCTTTGAACATACCTCTTAGTAGTGTGGGATCTGCTCTTGTATACAACTCTAGGTCTCTCCATTACTTGTACTCACTGACTTGATATAATCTCTTGCTCTTGGATAACAATTGGAATCACCTGTGAATCAGGGACTGCTTGCCAAACTCTCAATGACATGTCAGCAGATTAATGTTTTATACTCTGTTCCCTTATTTGCTCTTGGAACCAGTAATAGTTATAGAATAAACAGCACTGAAATAACTAATATAAGCATAGAAGGACTCTTGAAATCTATTATATATTCTAGACTGCCCTTTTGGGGTGGGGAGAGGTCCTTTGTCTATTAAAAATCCTTTTGAATATATAAAATAGAAATTAGTTATCTACATGCCACTCTTAAGAGCCTTTTGCTCTTGGCTATGAAACCTTCATTTGAAAACCCTTTCCTTTGAATTCTTTGCCACAGTTTTATGGGATGCTCATTGTAAACAGATGCCTCATATAAATTTCATTTTTATAGGTAGCTAATATACTAATATCCTACAGGGGTAATTTAAGCTCCCAGGTGTCCAGGTTTTAACTAGGCTACAAAGAAAATTTAGCCAAGGACAACAGAATGAAACACCTAAGCTAGAAATCTCATGGCTCTTTCATGAGGCACAAGGATTTCAACAAACTTCAAAATAATGGCACACAGAGAACAATCTGGCTAGGAAAGAGACTCCATTAACTGAGGTGAATCAAATTTATAGATTATGTTGGGGCAATTTAGAAGTAGGAAATCTTTGTGTCTATTATTTATAAACAGAGTTCCACATTGAAGCTTGGAGCAGTAAAATGTCCCATAATGAGATGGCGTCAAAACACCAACTCTTCCTAGAAGGCTTACTATATTCTGAGACTATAGAAGAGGATTCATGATGTTAGAAAGTATATAATACAAAAATAGATTAACAATACTTATTATATGCACACACTAATTATATTTCTGCACATTCCTATTGAGATGAAATTTAAGCCTTTGCAGAAGAAGCCACCAGCCAAGCTTTATACCCATAAATTAGCTGGAAGAAGATCTTTGACTCTTCTCTAAATACAAAAGTGGTCTTTGTTCAACCATATTCAAACATAAGGCTGGGAGTCCCCCCTTGTCCTGGTGCAGCAGATACTTTTACAGCTGCCTTCCCAACATACATAGGATACTGAGCTCAGAATTGGGAAGGAGGTTGGTATAGTGGCTTAAAGGGCAAGAAGCTTTCTGGAAGAAAATAGTCCCTTCTCTCTGGAAATTGGGTATTGTAAGAACCTCTGCAAACGATTAGCTTAGCAACTGAGGTCTGTGAAAATGAAGGTGATAAAAATGAGATGTTAGACTAAGTGCTGAAATAATGTCTGGAATTAGGTGTCTTATGTGAAAATGCAGCATCTTTCTGCAGCTGGAGAATCCTTAGGCATAAAAGTGATGCTTTGGGGCAATGATCCAGCAGGTGAGTGTAAACTAAAAGAGCTGTAACCCCAATATGCAAGCATGGGATAGCACTGCACTGAAGTGGGAAGCAAGTGAAGGAGTTTTCAACTAGCAGACTGTGTGGCTGCAACAGAAGAAACATATCTGTTAAAAGAGAGACCAGGTAGAGGTCCAGAAGTCCTTCCCAGTGCTCTTCAAGGTGTGGTTTGGAAGCAAGATGAACTCCTTTGAGAGTGTAAGTCGCAGGAAGCTCTGACAATTTGGGGGAGCAGTTGGCCTGAAGAGAAATTGCTGGATTTTCTCCTAACCTGGTGTGATAGTGAATGTTATGTATCGACTGCTTTAGGCTATAGTGCCCAGCTGTTTGGTCAAACACCAGTCTAAGATGTTGCTAGGAAGGTATTTTGTACATGCAATTAACATTTACAATAAGTTGACTTTAAGTAAACGATATTACTCTCGAGAATCTGGGTGGGCCCATATCCCGTCTAATTAGTTGAAGGGCTTAAGAGCAAAACCTGACATTTCTTGGAGAATAAAGAATTCTGGTGCAAAACTCTAATATAGAAATCCTGCCTGAGTCTCCAGCATGCTAGCCTGCCCTACATATGGATTTCTGACCTGCCAACCCACAATCATGGGAGCCATTTCCTTAAAATAAATCTCTCTCTATTTCTCTCTGTCTTTCTCTGTCTTTCTATTTCATGTTTTTTTTTTAAATGACTAGCCCTCTGTCTTCTCTTTTTGCATTCTAGAGTTCTCAGTTTCTGTACTATATATATATATATATATATATATACACACACATCTATATATATAGTATGTAATTAGTTCTGTTTCTTTGGCGAATTCTGATATACCTGGGCAGGTGAGCTCTTGAATGATTTTTTGGAAAAATGCAAAATATATGACTATGTGTGTACCCCCAGCTGCTGAGACAGTCCATTTTGATTACAGATATACATAGCAGAGAACTATAGACTTATATTGTTCTATCCCTAGATCACTTAAACTTTAAGAACTCACAAGGAGTTAAAATAATTTACAAAGAGTAGTACATTTTTTTGCTATAAACGTCACTCCTCTTTCATAACATGCCTCATCTCTCTCTTTTTAAGTACATTTTCTGTAAATTATCTTTGTAGCACTATTTTCTCCTCGAAATGAAACTACGAGAACGGGGAATCCCAATCAGGCTCTTCTTGTACCATATATTCAAGTAGCCCCAGGGTTTTGGCAGAATTCCTAAATTCCCTTCACGTTTCAGAGACAGGTAGACAGGTATCCAACAAAGTCTGGGGTTGAGTGAGTCTAGTGCACAGCTGAGAACTCCAAGGCCCAAAGAGAAAAGAAAGAGGGCCCTTCCCCCGAAGAGACGGAAGAGCAGAAGTTCAAAACAAAGCGACCAGAGACCTTAAATCAAATTCACGCATTCATTCAAAACTTACGAAGCGCTTACTACACACAAGAGCCTCTCCTTGGTGTCATTAGGGGAAGGAGGAGAGATGGCACAAAGCCTATGCCCTCAAGGGCACGAAGTAAAGAAAAACTGTAAAGCAAACTATAAAGTATGTATTCTGATCTCACTTTATACAGAAGAAAACTGAATATGAGAAAGACAAGGAATTCAACACTTCTAGAATGTACCTGTAAAGTAAGACAAGTATAAAAATAACTGTACACAAGATAGAAGCTATGAGGTCTCCTTCACCCCTGTGGAAGGGGGCAATGATGAAAGAGCCCACAGAGCAGCAGGAATCAACTGCTCCGGAATCCCAAGATGCAGTGAGGCCTGCAAACAGAAGATGGGCGTCCCCACACCAGAGCTACGTGAAGATCGTTAGAGGCCCTCAGGCCCAAGGAGGTCACGGCAGTGACACCCAACTCCCTCCATCAGTACCACATATAATCAAAACAAAATCGTACTTAAATTTTTTAATTAAAGAAATCCAGCTAAGTTCTGATTGTTTCCTCCAAAAAATCATTTTATTGCTTTTCTTAAATTAACACATCCTTCCTTTCAAAAACAATTTTGGGGTTGTGCTTCTGTTTTACTGGTTCTTTAAATGCACTCTTAGTTTATACGTACCAGGATGCATAAAGTTTGATTGGCACACAGCCACTTTTACATCATCTGTGGCTGCTTTCTCACCCCCATGGCAGAGTTGAGGAGTTGCCCCAGAGACCGATGGCCCACAAACCCTAAAATATTCACCATCTGATCATTTATAGAAAAAGTTTGCCAACTCTTTCTCAATAGAATAATTCAGCACAGGTAGAAATGCAAAAAAAAGGTGTGCAAGTGGTGAGTGCTTACCAGGGAAATAGGCTGACAATGTCCTAGGAAGCCTCACAGAGGGACCATTAGTCAGTTGGGTAGTTAGTTAAGTTAGTTAGTTTACCTTTATGGACACAACTTCAAATTCAGTCCACCCCCTGGGAGCAGATCACTCAAGGCTGGACTAAAGGTGATGAAATTGATGTGTATGCAAATTATGTCCCATTTACCAGACCTCTGATCACATGATTATCCTGTCCCCACATCCACCCTATAGAGGCAATCATGGTCAAACTCACAGTCGGAACATTGCTTGATGATCACAGAATCAGAGGAAGGGCTGAAGTGAGCTGTAATGGCAACAGGTGGAGAGAGCCTAATACAGGGATAGCCCTGTTGATGGAGCCAGAATTCCAGAGCTCTTGGGCTCCTCCATGGTGCATGCACAAATGGGCACTGCTAACATTTACCTCTGTAATTGTCCTTTTACTGAGTTGCCAGCTTCTCTCCTTATGACACATCCTTTCTTTGGAAATCTGAACTTATTCAATGAGGTTGCAGTCAAGTTTTGAAGCCCAGTGTCTGGTCTATCCCATTTCTTTAGGTCAAGATTTGTTCTCATCAATTGCTTTTCTTTCTTAATGTTCAAGGGCATCTCTCTGTAGTCTTCAAGTTCAACTCAGAGGAGTTGATGGCATTTTTTGGCTTTTCATTCACACAAGTTGATAGTGGATTCAGCTTTCTTCATTGTCATGCACCTCACCATGCGAGTAATTACTTCCTCAGGAACTCATTTGGTGCCACAAGCATGTGCTCACCTATTCAGGAATGTAGACAAAGAGTTCATTTAGAGGCCCTAAAACCTTATCAAATCCTGACTTATACAGGTAACCACATCAATAAATGCATCAAAATCCTGCTGGGTAGTGACAGTCGGTAAATAAAACTGAATGTGTCTTTCCTGTCTGATTCTGACTTGGAATATACAACTCTCTTCCTTATACCTTTTACATTGTAGCACTTCTGCACCAGTGGCAAAGCCGTCAGCCCTGCTGACCACATCTATTCCACTTGGTAAGGCATATTACACCAGGATTATTGGGAGTTTTCAGCCATTTCCTCGTCCATGTGGTCAATAACTTAGCGTAACACAGACTATAACATTTATCAATTGCCTACTTCTTTTTATTATGTTGGCATGAGGCATTTTAGGCTAATGCTTGCTTTTTGAAGAAATATTTACAAGGCAGAAAGGTTAGTCATTTAAACCCCTTGAAAGATGGAAGAAAGAGAAAGAGAAATAACATTTTCAAATCTAATCATTGGGTTACATGTTTTCCACATAAAATATTTATTTTAAACCTCGAAGCACATACCTATTTCATAGATGAAAGTTGAGGATCAGATAAGTAACTTGTTCAAGTTCTCACAGTCAGTAAGTGCTGAATCCAGGAACACAAACTCAAATCCTCCTTCTTCCAAGGTCTGATCTCATTCTATCACACTGTGTTACCCTTTTTCAACATGTTAACTAGTAGAATTGTCTGCTCTAGAAGCCATGGATGCATTATCATGAAAAGCATCTGGTTTAGACCCTGGTTTTGGTTTTAGATTTCATAAATTCACCATCACATGCACAGCTGTGTCAAATACTTACCGGAATAAGGCAAAGATCAACAACATAAATAAATGGACATTTCCATTATTTTCCCACAACCCTAACTCTCTAATACATACCAAGGACCACCAACTACAGTCCATATTCATTCAAGTAATACAGCAAATATTTGTTGAGTACCTACTATGGGCCAACCATTTGTGCTGAGCTTCAGAAAAGATTCTTGCCATAGATTGACCCAAATGGCTAAACACTCTAACTACATAATGACCAAGAAGCCCAATATAGGGAAGAACAAAATAAGAGTCTTGAAGATTTTGAAAAAAATATATTTTTTTAAATCACTGAGTTTTTTTTAATGTGTAGAAATAGCAGAAAGACACCAGAGTGTGATTAAAACTCTTTTAACCAGCTGCAGCTGACATAAACCTGTCCCACCAAGAAATGCCATTTGGGAGTGAATGCTCACGCTTACCAAATCACAGACACTCAACTATTTCCAGCCAAAAGATTCAATCAGACCCTGGTGGTGACATCAGCACTTGTTGACATCTCTGCTGCCCTTCTTGGAAGCTTTCTTTCTGTCTACTGACACGTGTCATGGGTATGGCAGCTAGTACCAACTACAGCATACCAGAATATAAAACAATTCAGATACCAAGTGGCAGTGTTGAATAGGAAGGGATTGGGAAGTTATTTGATCTCTGAACCTCAGTATCTTCTTCTAAAAAATGAGAATGGTACCCCTGTCTCAGAAGAGCATTAGAACATAAATGAAATAAGTTTGGTATGATGTTCATTCACTTAATAAAAAAATGATCAGACACTATAAACCAAGTACTGTGTCAGGCACTGGAGATACAAGAGTAAGCAAAACAGGCACTGCCTATGCTCTAATAGGTCTTTCTGTGTAGTGGGGCAAACAGACATTAAATGAATAGTCACAGAATGAGCTAAGCCATTGACATTTGTCAAATGTCATAAAGGATGCTATAAAGTGCAGAGTGCTTATAGGAAATATATAACAAAAGCTCCCTGTGGTAGGTTGAATAATACTGCCCCCCCCCAAAAAAAAGGTGTCCATGTCTTAATCCTCTGAACCTGTGAATATGTTCATGGCCAGAGGGACTTTGCAGATGTGATTAAGTTAAAGATCTAGAGATGAAGAAATTATTGTGGCTTATTTAGGTGGGCTCAAATGTAATCACAAAGGTCTTTAAAAGTGTAAGAAGAAGGCAGAGGGATATTTGACTATAGAAGAGGAGGTTGGAGTGATATGATGAGAGGAGGATTCCATCTGCCATCACTGGCCCTGAGGATGGGGGAGAAGACCAGAACCTAAGAAATGCATGTGGCTTCTAGAAGCTGAAAGAGGTAAGTAAATGTGCCCCTAGAATCTGCAGAAATGAAAAATTGCTAAAATCTTGGCTTTAACCCAGTGAGGTCTGTGTCAGACTCTGGACTTACAGGGCAGTAATATGATAAGTTTCTATTATTTCTAGACACTAGATTTGTGGTAATATTTTGCAGCAGCCATAGAGAACTAATAAAGTCCTAAACTTCATGGCAGGGAGAAGGGTCCCTGCCCTTCATGGCAAAGAGAAAGCCTCTTTGAGGAATTTAAATGAGACTTGACAGGTGAGTTGGAGTGCCTGGGCCACTCCCTCCTGCCCCTCCCTCCTTATGTCATATCCCTCAGCCTGGCACTGATGCCTAGGGTTTCCTCTGGTGGCTGTTGTGTTTTCCTGGGACAGCTGGTCTAGGAGGTCATATTCCTGACAGGCTCCATGAGACCAGGGGGCTCTGACTAGGACCTCTTCCCACCCTGCATCCCCAGTTCATCCTTTCATTCTTTCAATAAGAATTTATTGAGCACCGATGATGTGGCAGGTTCCATTCTAGGTGCTGGGTGTACAGTAGCAAACAAAAGACAGAGTCACACCCCAGTGTTCACAGCACCACTATTCACAATAGCCAAGACATGGAAGCAATCTAAGTGTCCATCACAGATGAATGGATAAAGAAGATGTGGTATATATACACAATGGAATACTCTTCAGCCATAAAAAAAAATGAAATAATGCCATTTGCAGCAACATGGATGGACCTAGAGATTATCATACTAAGTGAATCAAGTCAGACAGAGAAAGGCAAATATCATATGATATCACTTATATATGGAATCCAAAATAATGATACAAATGAACTTATTTACAAAACAGAAATAGACTCACAGACATAGAGAACAAACCTATGGTTACCAAAGTGGAAAGCGGGGGAGAGATAAATTGAGAATTTGGGATTAACAGATACAGACTACTGTATATAAAACAGATAAACAACAAAGACCTATACTATATAGCACAAGGAACTGTATTCAATATCTTGTAATAACCTATAATGGAAAAGAATCTGAAAAAGTATATACACACACACCTATACATATATACATACATATATGTATATGACTGAATCACTTTGCTGGATACTTGAAACACTGTAACTCAACTATACTTCAATTTAAAATTTTTAAAACTTAAGAAATAAAAAAGAGAGAGTCAGGGTTCTCAGTGGTGGAGTATAACTGGGGCTCATCTTTTTGCAAACTATTAACTCTACTTGACCATAATCATTTTTTAAAAGCAGATTCACACATGAAATAAGTTGATGTAACCTTAAAAAGTGCTTTAGTCTAATAACCAACAAGGACCTACTGTAGAGCACAGGGAACTATACTCAATACTTGTAGTAACCTATAAAGGAAGAGAATGTTAAAAAAAAGAATATATATATTTATATATATATAACTGAATCACTTTACTGTACAATTGAAACTAACACCACATTGTAAATCAACTACATTTCCATAAAAATTTTTTAAAAGTACTTTAGTCTTGAAAAATTCCAAGAAACAAGTAGTTGGGTCCAACTGAGGGCCCCATGAGAAATTTTCAAGCTCTAGTCTAGATGGCCAGAAGAGTCAATTGACCTGGCTGTATCCTGCTCCTGGCCACAATGTTTGCATGATGTTAAGAGAGAGAGTCACAACTCTGGCTCTAGGAATTGCCAATGCTAGACACACAATGAGCCCCTGGATTTAAGGATGGAGGAGGTCCTCCTCAAATCCTAGTGGTAAGGCATAAAAATACACTTTATTTTCAGTCTCAAAAGTGAGAAACTCATAGATGGTTGAAGAGATAACAAGCACAAGTGGCACCACCCCAAACAGTTGCACATAAACACAGTTCATGTACTGCACAAAGTGCAAATTAACAGGTGTTAATTTCCAACCCCTCATGCTTTTGGAGGGAGGAGTTGTTTTGATTTTTATTTATTTATTTTACTTTCAAATCATAAATAAATCAATCATGAACATAATACTAGCCCAGCCCAGCATAGGCATGTGTTTTACTAAATGGACCCTCCAAATGCCCACCCACATTTTAGGAAAGCATCCCACCCCACTCCAGAAAGCCGAGGACAACGGAGATCTTGGTGGAGCATGTCCTCATCAGACCTTTCCAAGCACGTGACAATCATGCCTAAGAAGGAGAATTCTGAAGTAGCTTCAACTGCCTCTTGGTTTGAAAAGGTGACCTGCCAGTCCCTGGATATTTGGGTGGGAGACATTAATCAAGCATTCCTTTGTCAGTGTTAGTTAAATATAGTTAAATGATCCTACCTACCGGGTCTGTTTAGACCTGTCAAAAGTAATCTACCCCTTCCTGAGAATTGCCAAACAGGTTTGCATCCCAAGTGACTCAGTCATTTATTCCTGTTTAAATACAAAGCTTACTTACCTCTGTAAGTCCTGGCTCATCCTTAAAACTCCACATGTGTTTAACATGCCACACTGTATAAAGTGGTGAGAACTGTTACGGATTCTTCTCATTTCTCTGAAGACTACAAAGAATGTGGCTAAATCTTCCTCCAGAGAGTTAGGGAAAGTAGAAAGTAAATTGAGGGCAAACCACAGAGACAGCAGATAGGGGTTCTCAAGATTGACTTGGAAGCATAAACTTGAATGACATTTTACCCTGTTCACCCAGAACCAACACCAGGAAAGCAGACATTATCCACGAATGTGCAAACGAAAGGTCAAAAGGCATAATTTTAAAATGTCTGGTTTGTACCCCATGATGAAGATCTACAATAGACAAGATAAAAAAGAAATCCCCTGGGTGAGCTGTGGCAAAATTGGAAGATTGAGATTGACATATACTCATTACTATATATAAAATAGATAACTAATAAGGACCTAGCGTATAGCACATGGACGTCAATACTCTGTAATTGCCTATATGGGAAAGGAATCTGGAAAAGAATGGATATATATATTTGTATGGCAGAGCCACTTTGCTGTACACCTGAAACTGGCACAACATTGTAAATCAATTATACCCCAATAAAAAATTTAAAAAAGGAAAAAAGAAATCCCTTTTCACAGGGACAAGTATTTTTAAAATTGGAACAAAGAGCTGTTCCCTTCCTTGTCACATGGGCACTGTTTGCTTTTTTTCAAACCACCAAATTGTTTTGACTATGTTTCCTCCTCTTTGGTGCCAGGATCTTTGCACAATGGGACTGCAGTGAGAGCCATCATCCCAGTTCCAGCAGCAGGAATTAACAACTTTCTACCAGAATTGCCTTCTAGATGTAAAAGCGTTAGAAAAGTTCACTCTTTAATCCACAATTTCTCTTGTAGGAATCTCTCCTAATAGACTGGCAATACAAAGAAAGATTTAGGTGCAAAGATGTTCATCCTTGTTTTGTTTATAATTGAAAGAAAAAATGAAATATAAAATAAAAGAACATGCCCACCTATTCAAAAAAAAGTTGTTGGTTAAATTAATTACACTGCAGCCACAGAAAAAGAATATTCTGTAGCCATCAACAATTGTTTAGAGAAATGCAAATCAAAACTACAATGAGATATCACCTCACACCAGTCAGAATGGCCATCATCAAAAAATCTACAAGCAATAAATATTGGAGAGGGTGTGGAGAAAAGGGAACCCTCCTACACTGTGGTGGGAATGTAAGTTGGTACAGCCACTATGGAGAACAGCATGGAGGTTACTCAACAAGCTAAAAGTAGAATACATATGATCCAGCAATCCCATTCCTGGGACTATAGCTAGAGAAAAACATGGTTTGAAAGGATACATGCACCCCAATGTTCATTGCAATGCTGTCTACAATAGTCAAGACATGGAAGCAACTTAAAGGTCCATCGACAGAGGACCAGATAAAGAAGATGTGATATATTTATACAATATGATATTACTCGGCCATTAAAAAGAATGAAATAATGCCATTTTCAGCAACATGGATGGACCTAGAGATGATCATACTAAGTGAAGTAAGTCAGACAGATCAATAAAAATATCATATGATGTCGCTTATATGCAGAGTCTTTAAAAAATGATACAAATGAACTTATTTACAAAACAGAAACAGACTTACAGATTTAGCGAGTGAATTTATGGGTACCAGAGGGGAAGGGGGGAGGGATCAATTGGGAGTTTGGGATTGACATGTCCACACTGCTATATTTAAAACAGATAACCAACAAAGACCTACTGTACAGCAAGGAAACTGCTCAATATTCTGTAATAACCTAAATGGGAAAATAAGTTGAAAAACAATAGATACATGTACATGTATAACTGAATCACTTTGCTGTACACCTGAAACTAACACAACATTGTTAATTAACTATACTCCAATATAAAATAAAAATTTTAAAAGAACCCACAAGGAAATTCACACCTGTTAGGATTATTATTAAATAAATAAATAAATATTGGCAATGGTGTGGAAAAAATTGTTTATAAGAAGTTTTTAAGAACAAAACAAATTAGTTTTTACTCATTCCCACT
Organism: Grampus griseus; assembly: GCF_964374135.1. Taxonomy (NCBI): domain Eukaryota; kingdom Metazoa; phylum Chordata; class Mammalia; order Artiodactyla; family Delphinidae; genus Grampus; species Grampus griseus. The sequence continues at coordinate 7,815,716 of NC_138998.1, forward strand.
TTTCTGTACTTCTTTCTAATTTTTTCACAATGATCATGATTTGTCTTGGTTATGAGGAGACAGAAAAATATCTGAAGCTGACCATGATAGTTTTGATACATAATACAATAGACAGCACTGAACAGGATTCTTTAAAAACAGTTACACCCAAGACTCAGTATTTCTTATTACCCAACCAATTCTTCATCATTCAATCAAATCTTTTATATCTGGTCACTTTTAAGAACTACCAAGTAGTATTGCCTCTCATTCTTTTACTTGTTCTCTGTTGGAAAAAGCTGATTGCCAATTTGTGTTATCCTCTTGGGGAAAAAATGATATTCTATAATTATTTTGTTAAACAAGTCCTTTACTTCCTTACTTTGACTTTGCACTGGAAGAGACCCTCTCATGAGTTGGTGCTCATATAAAAGGAAAAGTTGCATTTATAAATTCACTAAAATGCCTTTAAGCTGAGAATCTCCCCCAAAGCACCAGGTACAGACTGGGTTTCAGGCTTGTTCCAAATTCCTCAGGGATTGAGATTGTAATCATATAAGACTTGCATCCGAGACTTGGAATTTAGGAATATTTCCATTCCCCAAATTGAGGTAAGATGATGCCTTGTTTCAGCAGGAAGTAGCCAGAGTGGCCATTGCCCATTCCCTGAAAGATTTGGGAAAGATTGCAAGAAAAGTGGGGAGGTTGAAACCAAGTCCCCTTAAAACTGAGTTCCTCTGCTAAGTGTATGATTAACTTCTCTATCCAAAATATTATTCCCTTTTTTGTCCAACACCTGTTCTCCTCAAGATTGAGGAGTATCAAAGAAAAAGGGGGATTGAAACTGAGAAGGAGTCTGTGGCGCCCTCCTGGGTACAAACTCTTTCTGTGTCCCCTGTTTCTTATTTGCAGGAAAAAGGCTTCAGCCTCCTAGACATTCCTGAATACCAAAGAGCAGATTCAAATAGTTGCTAATCAGGTAAGTAAGGGAATGCAGAAACAAAGGAGGAACAATCAAGAAATTATTTAAACAGTTGTTTTTTTTTTTACTGTAGTGGTTGTCATGCCTTTCCTAATAGATTATAAGCTCATACTGTCTAGAACAATATTTTAGAGTTGATATGTTTCAATAAAGCCTGATGAACATATAAATTAAGATCTTATATCAGTGAGTTTTCATCTTTTCTTGCCTCAAAAAGCATTGCTTAAATTAAATATTATGCTGCACCCAAATATTTTAAATAAGTCAAAGAGGAGCTTGTCCGATTAAAGTGGAGGTGAGGAAGGACCAGGCTGACAATGACCATATAATTTATCACTCAAACTAGGACATTCTTGGGAGTGAGAGGAGACACTCTTAATAATTGCACTGAGGCAAAATATTTTACAAATCATTCCTTTCTGCTTTAGGAAAATTATAAGTTCAAACTTCCCAGAAGCAGTAAAGGAAATAATTGGAAATTGGCTACATAAAGTGGAAACTCCAATATGAGCGGGGTGGGGGCGGGGTGCAGGTACCTAACTGAAGTCCAGAGCCAAAGCATAAATTGGACAAAAAATATATTTGCAAAACACAGACAATGGGCTAATTTGGTCAATTTAGAAAGTACTTGAACAAACAATGATGAAAGGATGAACCTTCCCAAAATGTGAAAAGATAGCTGCATAGCCAGCTTATAGGGGAAAATATGCAAATGGCAATAATCAATAAAAATATCCCAAAAATCCTTGTCATGCTCATAATGAAAGAAATGTTAATCAAAACAAAAATGTTCAATCTAACAATAAGCTAATGTTAAAGTGTAAGAATGGCTGATATTAATTAGCCTACAGGGAAGCAGCATCATTCTTAACACTGACCATAAATGTATTAACAGGTTAAAACTTTTTAGATGGCCATTAGGCAATAGCTATTCAAATGAAACTATGTGTTGTTTTTGACCTGACAATTACAGAGCTAGAAATCATCTTGATTTTGCAAAAGCAAACCTATATACAAGTACCATGAACCACAGCCTGTCATAGCAAAACAGTAACCTGGAAACAACCTGTCTATCAATTACAGAAGGATTAAATATTTTATGGAATGGGATATCCATATGGTGGAATTCTGTGCAGCCTATAAAATAAAAACTGTGGTAGTTTTGTATGTTCTGATATGGAAAACCTCAAAGACATATCATTAAGGCCAAA